>NC_140169.1:8631430-8863930 GCF_963971535.1 Notolepis coatsorum
CTCTCTCTCTCTCTCTCTCTCTCTCTCTCTCTCTCTCTCTCTCTCTCCATCTGCCTCTCTATCTCTATCTCTTAACCCTTTCACTACCACACGAACAAAGGGTTAACCATTTCACTGCGACAATACAGACGGTTAACCCTTTCACTGCAACATGACAACGGGTTAACCCTTTCACAACCACACTACAGAAGGTTAACGTCTGTAGTGTGGTAGTGAAAGGTTAACTGTCTGTAGTGTGGTAGTGAAAGGTTAACCTTCTGTAGTGTGGTAAGGTTAACCTTCTGTAGTGTGGTAGTGAAAGGTTAACCTTCTGTAGTGTGGTAGTGAAAGGTTAACCGTCTGTAGTGTGGTAGTGAAAGGTTAACCTTCTGTAGTGTGGTAGTGAAAGGTTAACCTTCTGTAGTGTGGTAGTGAAAGGTTAACCTTCTGTAGTGTGGTAGTGAAAGGTTAACCTTCTGTAGTGTTGATTGATTGATTGATTGAAAAGTTTATTAACAGATTGCAGAATGGGTACAGTACAGTACAGCTCAGTACATACAATTGTTAAGGGGATGCAGACCAGAGAAAGACTTTCGTCTTGTTTACATCAGGGTCCCCCATTTTCAATTCATCATAACATATATGACATACATGACATACAGATAGACAGTACTGCTACATCTATACATTTATGACATATCAGATTTGCAAATACAGTACTGTTTGTGATACAAAAGTGTCCAGAAAAAGAGTGTGGGTGGGGTGGGGTTGGGTGGGTGGGTGGGGGCTGTACATTGGAGGTGTGGGGGGGGGGGGTTGGGTAGGGGACACACACACATTTTACACTGTACATTGGAATACTGACAAAGCCTTACTTGGTCATTTACTGTACAACTAGGTTAGGACATTTGTAGGGGCCAGTTTCGAATTGCAGTCTCACGTAGGTGTTTTTTTAGAGTGTTTTTGAAAGTGGGTAGTGATTCACATTCCTTTACAGCTTTAGGTAGGGCGTTCCACATTGATGTGGCATAATTGCGAAACGTGTTTAGTCCCTTGTTTGAGCCGAATCTGGGTTTTCCATGATTTGTGGAGCTCCCTCTGGTGTTGTGATCGTGGTATTCACTGACCTTTGGGAAGTATTTTGACATGTACATGGGTACCTTGGTCGCGTAGTGTATCTTGTAGACCAGGCCCATTGCAAGTTGCTGTACTCTGTCGTCTACTCTAAGCCATCCTACTAGGTTGTCAAAGTGGGCAGGGGTGAGGTGGGTTCTAGGAGTAAGGTCAAGCAGTAGTCTGACTAGCTTGTTTTGAGATGTTTGTCATTTGTTTTTTAGTGCCTTTGAGGTGCTTTGGTACCATGAGGTGCAAGCATAGTCGTAGTACCCTTGAATGAGTGCTCCTGCCAGAGTCTTCAGGGTATTCTTGTTTACCAGAGAGGAGATCCGGTACAAGAATCGCGTTCGTTGGTTGACTTTTTTTATTACATTGGATGCCATTTTGTCACAGGAAAGATTAGCCTCTAGGATGGAACCCAGGTAGGTAATTTCATCTTTCCTTGTGATAATAGTGTCACCCACTGTAACCGAGAAGCTGTCGGTCTTGCTGAGTTTGTTATTTGAACCGAAGAGAATGGACTCTGTTTTGCCCATGTGTAATGAGTTTGTTGTCGGCGAGCCATATGCAGATTTTGCCTAGTTCCGAGCTGAGGGCTTTTTCAACCCTTTCACTACCACACTACAGAAGGTTAACCCTTTCACTACCACACTACAGACGGTGTGGTAGTGCAAGGTTAACCTTCTGTAGTGTGGTAGTGAAAGGTTAACCTTCTGTAGTGTGGTAGTGAAAGGTTAACCTTCTGTAGTGTGGTAGTGAAAGGTTAACCTTCTGTAGTGTGGTAGTGAAAGGTTAACCTTCTGTAGTGTGGTAGTGAAAGGGTTAACTGTCTGTAGTGTGGTAGTGAAAGGTTAACCGTCTGTAGTGTGGTAGTGAAAGGGTTAACCGTCTGTAGTGTGGTAGTGAAAGGTTAACCGTCTGTAGTGTGGTAGTGAAAGGTTAACCGTCTGTAGTGTGGTAGTGAAAGGTTGTGGTAGTGAAAGGGTTATGACACTTCTATACACACACACACACACACAACCCAGGGTCACTTACAGTGCAATATACCCTTGGAGCAGTTTGGTCTCTTGCTGATGTCACCCTCTTGCTCAAGGCCAATTAGTCAGAGATGGTGGGTTACCATGTGATCCCTCACATGAGACAATCACAAAGAAAACACAAGACAACTTTAGATAACTTAACCCTTTCACTACCACACTACAGAAGGTTAACCCTTTCACTACCACACTATGACGGTGTCGTAGTGTGGTAGTGAAAGGTTAACCATCTGTAGTGTGGTAGTGAAAGGGTTGACCCTTTGTCGTGTGGCAGTGAAAGGGTTAACCTTCCGTATTGTCGCAGTGACAGGGTTAACCCTTTGGTAGTGTGGTAGTGAAAGGGTTATATAGCGTACTGGCCAATCGTGTCTCGCTCTTCGCCATACTGAGATATACCCCTATCTCCAGTACTTACTGTACTTCATTAACGAAAACAATGCACCCATGCACTTGACCAGGCCCCGCCCCAGTATCCCCCTATAAGACACCGGACATGGTCATACTCGCCCTTCCACTTTTTTTCGTTTCCATCATGGACGTTGTTATGAAATGCAGAGAGAAATGGAACATTGTTGGGTTTTCGCCGGAGATTTGCCAGCCCCTGGAATCTTCTCGGCACGTTCCGACAGCGCATCGGGCCTGTCCTGGGGTTTCCTCGTCTTCTGACAGCGGATCGAGGGACGTTGCGCGGCGGCTAGCTGTCATGGCTAGGTCGCGCCCAGGTAGGGCTTGCGCCACTAGGCATAACAATGCTGGCGTTAGTGATACTGCTCGTTGTCCCGTGAGACAACCGAGTTGTGTATTGGCGCAAGGGGCAGGATATCTGGGTAAACGTTGTCGTTTTCCCGGCTATCCTGGAGCGCGCGGCTAATGCTATGCTACGATGCTGGGTTACTGTTCTTTTGATTCCCTGCTGAGGGCTGTCTTTTTAAAAAGGTCTTCCCTCCTCTTAACCATTCATGCTGACGGTCAATCGGTGTCTACTGTTAGGAGTTTTGACGGGGGCTTGTTTACCTTTTTCATGGGTGAATGGGCTGAGGCCTAGGGCTGGTGTGCTTTTTGTGAATCTATGAATGGTGTGCGGGACTGGTGTTTCTCTGGTCTGCATCCCCTTGACATTGTGTGTATGGGCTAGCCTATTCTGCAGTGTGTTGGTGGAGTTTTAGTTCATTTATTCATTCACCCCTTCATGGGTGCACACCACAGTGGAGGTTGCTGGTTGCAACCACCACTGGTGCTCCGTGCTTGTGAAGCAGGTGGCATCAGTCCTTTGCCTCTGGCATGTTGGAACAGTAGCCCGCCCGACCGACGCCATGAGGTGAGTCGGCCCGGCGAGTGGCTGGTGGGCTGTTAAGCCTATACCACCACGGTATAGAATTAGCAGCGATTAGTAACATTGTTCGAATTGCTGTTTTTTCTGTCAAAAATGGTGTCGGGTGGCGGGGCCTTGAAGTCCAGCCGATGTCGAAACATCCCGCAAGGTTTTGACGTTATTAGCTTTGACCTAGCCGCAAGCTATTACCGCAGGGAGGGCTAGGATGCTGTCAACGCTTGTTTACAGACATCTTGGTTGGATTAGTCTCCCTTTGAGGGGGTGAGAAGTTTTTCCCTCCTCAGGGCTCCCCTCTCCGCAGAGGGACTTTGGTCTTTCCGCAGGAGCGCGGGCGGTATTTTACCTAGGCCCCACACCGCCTCACACCGCGCAGCCAGAGGTGAGAGCACGGCCTCGCCAGCGGCTGTGGCGAGGCCCTCAACCAGCGGCCATGTTTCCCCCACCTGAGGTACCCTGGGCACAATGTCAACAGGTGACCGCAAGGCCGACAGCCTTGGCGGCCGAGGGATCGGCTACATTAGATGAGCACGCCCTAAAAAACCGTCACCGTCTAGCTGTGTGCAGCTCGCTCTCCGGTCACTCCCCCCCCCCCAACACCAGCGGGATAAGTGCTCAGATGTGTTTCCTTTGGTTGCGGGTCGCGTGTCTTCAATGAAGCGCAAGCGGCCCCACGTTTCGCTTCTCATGGGGACAGGGGCTGACACCCAGTTGATGGCTGAAACTGTGTCTGTCCGTGAGAATGTTGTGCTGTCAAGCGGCTCCCACGCCACACGTTCTGCGTCTGTGTTTGGTTGAGCCTGGTGTTACGTCTGTCAACTACAAAGGTTGTCAGCAGGGGGGCTCGAGACCTCTTGAGGCAAACAGTGCGGGTTCCCCCAATCTCGCCTTCGCCAGGCCGGGTATCACGTTAGTGACTCCCACTCCCAGAAGACCGGCAGTGGTCTGGCAGGCGCGCGTGATTTGGGTGGTAGTAATTTGGGTGTAGAACAATTCCTCAGCTGTCCATGCTGGAGGGGTGTTCAGTGGGGGAGCTTTTGTCACAGTATGATGTCAGCTTCTCCCGTATCAAACCGGCCCTTTCTGTCGGGGTCCCCCCTTGGGTGCGATTATCTCGTGGGTAGTGTCAGGGTCCGATGTCCCGACTCCACGGAACGCTCTGCTCTGCATCGATGTCGTCTCGATCGCTGTGGGAAGCTGAAGCTCGCCTTTGTTCCAAGTTGGTCACTCTCGGCCGTGTGGGGCATTTTGAATAAATCAAATACTTTATTAGATAAGGCAGTGGTTCTCAAACTGTGGTACGCGTACCACTAGTGGTACTTGGTGGTACTGCTGGTGGTACTTGAAAACATTTACAAAAAAGCAAAAAAAAAAGATTTTTTTTTTTTTTTTTTTTTTTTGCAGTCAGGCCACTGAACTTAGAAGCAGGACAGGCCAGTGTTTCTGGTTGCGGCGGCGCGATAGTTAGATAACCTAAGTGGGGAACAACCAGGAGATCACTGTGACAGAGAGTAGTGCAGTCTAAACAGTCATAAATCTTTAATTCAACTTCAGCCCTGATCATAACCATTTATCTTTTTTGATTTTTTTGTAATGTCAGATAAAAAATGAAATACTCCCACTTTTCTGAAAAGAGTTGGTGTTAAATCTGACATTACAAAAAATCCATCAAAATCTGTGTTGCTGCTAATCATTGACACATGCCTAGCCTGTAATAATCCCCCCCATAAAAATGTACTTTGCATTTGATATATTGAAATTTTTTTACTTTTTGTGTTTTTTTTAACAATAATTTGTGATGCCATCACACAAACTGGCATTTAAAGGGTAAACATTCAAACATGTATTGAATATGTTTTCTTTTCTTTTTTACAATAATTTGTGATGCCCATCACAAACACTGGCATTTAAAGGGTAAAATTTCAAAAATTCCTGCACCAGAATGCAGGAAATTAAGTTTTTGTAACAAAATAAGTGTGTGTGTGTGTGTGTGTGTGTGTGTGTGTGTGTGTGTGTGTGTGTGTGTGTGTGTGTGTGTGTGTGTGTGTGTGTGTGTGTGTGTGTGTGTGTGTGGACGTGTGTGTGTGAGTGAGAATGACGGACAATTGCTTGCTGTGTGAGAGAGAGAGAGAGATAGAGAGAGAATTAAGTACATTTGCTGAAATACAGTTGTTCTTAATTTTCTCACTTGCTATGTGTAACTGAGGGGTTACAAAACCCTGACTGTATTAAAGATTGTGATAGATTAAACCACTGCTAATTATTATTATTATTACTTGCCAGAAAGTACAGTTATAATATGGCAGACACTCAGAATAAGATGGCACGGTGACAAAGAAATATCATTTATAGTATTTATTATTATGCAGTAATTGTACAGAATGGGAATTAAGGTCGCGCTTGTATGGCGAAGAATATGAATAAAGTCAGTGAGTAGCAAAGTCAGTTGGAATGAATAATTCCTAAGCTGGGATACTAGACTAAACGCCGCCTGGCGTAGGATGGCACTATAGTGGGCAAACGATGGTACCGCTGGAGACAGGGGGTGTCCTCCCAGAGATGTAAGCTCTGGAGGAAGGAAGAATGTTCGGATACTCAGTCTGTTCACTTGAAGAAAGGGGGTTCTCGTACGGAATCCAGTCCTTATAATCCAAATGCTCAGCAGCAAAGCAATAGCTGTAATCCAATTGCTCGATAGCAATGACGATAGCCAGCTAGCTTCGGTCCTCGAAGCTAGCCCGAGGTAAGATCTTCAAGGTGGTTAAATCCAAACGACAGTGGGTATTAACGAGGCTCTTCTCCATGGTAGTACGTTCCACAATCACTATAATCCAACCAATACTGGTTCTGCAATCGCCGCAGTAGGTTCCAATATGCACATGTCCAGTAGTTCCACGACTAGGCCCTCCTCGTGTACTGGCACTAATTACTAAGTCCACGCACACTTGCTAAGGTTTCACTAGTTACTAAACGAACGAACTGCTGGGTAATGCTACATACCGAACGAACTGCTATAACACGATTCACACTAAATGACGACTCTTTACTTCACATTAAGCTAAGTCGAACTTGACGTTACTGCATTAACTCTGACACTTTTACTATTCACTTCGCACGTTAGGTTCACAACACTCTGTTTAGACGAACTGCTTCACACTACATTAGAATCACACTACTGCTGCTGCGCCTTCCACGATATATATACTTAAGTGGCTTTCTAGTGCCAAGCCTCAGCTCTCGTCTCGAATCAATACGCCGGCACCAGGCATGTTCCAACATGCCCAGACTCGCCTTTGAACCTGACTTCAGGGGCGCGTTGCCTGGCGCCGAGAACGTCAAGGGCATTATCCAATGAGGAAAGTGAATATTACTAGGATTCAAACGCAGGCTTAAAGGGATATAGCTTATATATATAAATAATATACAAGTTATATAAAACAATAAAAACGTAGATTCTCAGCTTTAATCAGGCCCTTCACAACACTATGTGAGAATGTTAGTTATTATGTTCTCAATGCCCCTTGCATTGTATGAGTTGTGTGGAAGCGTTTGCTAGTTCTAGTGCTATCCCTTTGTACATTGTGGCTGTGTCTGACCAAAGTTAACAATAAATAATGGTATTAGGAATACATTTGCCTCCTGCGTGAACTGTGCATAGCAGAATAGACTGTATTTTAACGCCGGTCATAGGGTGGTACTTGGAGAGCCAGCTACGTTCTCAGGTGGTACTTGGTGTAAAAAGTTTGAGAACCACTGATGATAAGGTGTTAAAAAAAAAAAAAAAAAAAAGGGAGAAAAGGTTGACAACTGAAGAAAGGAGAATAATTACTTTAAAGTGTCAAATAGGTACATTGGAATTTGGATTATTGGATATTGTGTGACTATATATATATATATATGTACTTATGTACGTATGATTTTTATTTTTGTATATTTCTGTGCATTTTTCATTTGTCATGGATCCAGCAGCTAATTCAGAAGGGGCTGGGGTTTCTGAAGGAGAGAGTTTCTCTGGGGTGGGCTTTGGGAGAGGTTGGTTTTTGGGTGATGAGGGCCAAACGCCTAGGGTGGGTGGGTTTCAAACCCCACGGTTTTGTTCCACTGGTGGCCATGTCCCCCGGTATGAATTGCCAAGCCCACAAACAGCTTCTCATGTAGATTTGAGTGCTCTCATCTCAGAGTTGGCCAGTCAGATCGGTCAGTCGATTGCGACCCAGTTACAGGGTGACAGGGGTGTTACTAGGTCCATGTCAGCAGAGAGCCCTAAATCGGAGCAGAGAGCTCCTGAGTTGAATTTGTCAGGTGTAAAGCTCGTCATGCAGTCCGATGTTAAGGAGCCACCAATTTTCAGGGGCGATGGCAGTGATAAATACTCCGTTCGTGAGTGGGTGGAAGTAGTGGGGGTGTATCTTATGAAGAGAAACACACCGAAACACCAACAGTCACAAGAGATATTGTCTAAACTAATGGGGGGGGCGAAAGATGTAGTGAGCTACGACACAACCCCACACTTGACCCCATCAAAACTCCTGACTTGATATTTGACATACTGAAGCAGCACTTCGGTGAGCTATCTTACTCCTCCATGCCCATGGCTGACTTCTATAATACCAAGCCACTGCAGCGGGAGGGAGTGATGGAGTACTGGATTAGACTGAACAATGCTATTGATATAGCAGATGAGTGTCTAAAGAGGCAGGGGCGTAGTGTTGAGGATCCAGGACGTGAAGTGTCAATGATGTTCATTAAGTACTGTCCAGACCCGGTCCTTTTCAACAGGCTCAGCATAAGGGCGGCTGAAGAGTGGTCGACCAGCGAGGTTCAGGAGCGCATCGACAGCCACCAGCGTGAGCTCAGGACATGCACCCAAGCCAGTTCTCAAGCCCCGCAGATACATGCACTGAGCCACACCCAGACGGCCATATCACAGCATATGGAGAGACCACCGCCAGTGCATGTCAGCACAGCTTCACATCTCTCAGCTGTCCCAACTGCGGCAGCATACGAAATGGCATCAGTCTCAGCCCTCACCCCACAGCTTTCGCCCACAGCAGCCCAGTTCATTCCGGCTCCGACAGCCGCTCTCACTCCACAACTTCCCCAGGTGCTAATAGCCCCTCACCCGGTACCAGTGCCCACTGCTCAACCTGGTTTTGAGCCAGGTCATCGCCAGCCGGTTCCGGGCCTCACTGCAGATGTTGATGTAGATGGCATGCATACTCTATTCAGTCTCTTGGGTTGTATGATGACACAGCAGAATGTGCAGGTGGCAGCTCATGCACCGGCACCGGCCCCGCCAAGACAGTTTGCTCCAGGTCCTTTTCAGATGAGGAACTGCCGGGTCTGCGGTGATACCAGCCACTCCACGCTCATGCACTGCAGGAGAGAGAATCTGTGTCTCTCATGCTTCACTCCAGGTCATTGGAAGAGAGACTGCAACAGGCGTGGACAGAGGCAGTCAGGTCAGGGCGACCCCAGTCGGGATCAGCCTTCGGGAAACTAGAACACCCACACTCAGAGAGGGGCAGTGTGGGGGGTGGACAGCAGACCCTCAGTGAAGATGAGTCTCGAGCTTCTCTATGTTAACACCTGTTCAGCCATGCCAGAATGCCAAGTCGTGGTTCAAAGATCAGCAGAGGTGCCAGCTTTCAGTGAATTGTTCTACACTCAGGTCACAGTGAGTGACAGAGTTGGACTGAAGGGCATGATTGATTCAGGATCCATGGCTTGCACCCTGAATGAGGAGGCAGAATGTAAGCTCAGAGAAGCTGGGGCCCTAGTGGGAGAACCTCAGTCAGCAGGACGGATTATGCTGGTTGGCTGTGGAGGAAAACAGACCCACCCCAAATGCATATATGACTTAACACTGACCATCTACGGAGTGAAATGCTTCGTTCCTGTTCTAGTGGTCCCAGGTCAGCGCGATGACCTCATCATCGGATCAAACGTTCTCAAGCACCTAATGAGTGTCATGAAAGGTAGTGACACCTACTGGAAACTCATATCTGCGGCAGGCAAGCATTTGCCTCCTGATCATGAGCAGTTCTTGGATATGATGTCATGTACCACCAGATGGAGGGGAGACGAGGCCCCCGACAGGATCGGCACTGTGAAGTTACCCCGTGCCATCACGCTGCTCCCTCAACACGAATACCTGGTGTGGGGCAGGCTGCCCAGCAATGTGCCAGTGTCTCCAGGCAGCACGGTCATCGTGGAGCCTTGCACCTCTAAGGCCAGACCGAGAGACGTGCTGAGTCCGAAGAAATGTCATCTCCTGCGGGAGTCAGTCAAGTTCCTTGGTCACGTAATCAACCGGAGTGGTGTTGCTGTGGATCCAACCAAGGTGGATGTGATTTCTAACATGCCAAGGGAGGCCGTAATGGAGGAGGATGGCTGCACTCCCTCTGTGAAGAGGCTTAGGTCCTTCTTGGGCATGGTATTTTTCTACCAGAGCTTCATCCTTGGATGCTCCGCCATTGCCAAGCCTATGTTTGCCCTGACAGGGGGCCAGAAGAGGAAGGGCCATGGTGGAAGGAGTGCCGGCATGTTCAGGAAGTTGACCGCTGCAGATTGGAGTCCTGCATGTGAGGAAGCCTTTCATAGGCTCAAGAGGGAGCTCCTCAGCTGTGCTGTGCTGGCTCATCCAGACTTTTCGAGGCCCTTCATCTTGTCTGTCGATGCATCTCTGGATGGACTAGGGGCAGTCTTGTCACAGCTACCCGCTGGAGAGGATAAGGCACACCCCATTGCCTTTGCCAGCAAAGCCCTCAGCAAGTCGCAGCAGAGATATCCCGCCTATCGTCTTGAATTCTTGGCCTTGAAGTGGAGCGTCACAGAGAAGTTCAGTCACTGGCTGAAAGGGCACGGCTTCACGGTATGGACTGACAACAACCCACTCACCCACATACTGACAAAGCCCAAGCTTGACGCCTATGAACAGCGATGGGTGGACAAGTTGTCGGCCTACAACTTCGACTTGAAATACATCCCAGGTCCAAGGAATGTTGTTGCAGACGCACTCAGCCGTGACCCCTTCACTTCTTCCATCAGCAGGCGTCTCATTCAGGAACCCTACAGTAGCTTGGTGCATGAAGCAGAGGGTGAAGAAGCTGGCCGAGTGCAGGATGCTTTCAGGCTTAGCATCCAGCATGTTCAGGTGGTCCAGGGATCTGAGTCTGCACCTGACATGGCTGGTTCCTGCGGCTCCTCTGAAGTAAGGGCTGCCCTGCTGCATCACAGTGACTGGACGGCTACTGCAGAGAACAGGGCTACTTGCCTCGTTCACCAGGTACAGCAACTACAACCTGCTGGTCAAGATACCTTACCTTCACTCACCTTACGTGAGCTGGAGGATCACCAGCTTCAAGATTCTGCCATCGCCGGTGTGCTGCCATTCGTTGTCCGCAAGCGACGTCCTTCCAGGCGGGAGAGAAGTGGTATAGATGCAAGATCACTGACTGTGCTGAAACATTGGGAGAAGCTCAATGTCCGAGACAGTGTCTTGTACAGGGAGACAAGAGACCCAGTAAGCAAGATAAAGAGGCTTCAGTTGGTGCTGCCGGCAAGTCTGATGGACAAGGCGTTGGAGGGAGTGCATGATTTGGCAGGACATCAAGGTCGGGCCAGAACCCTCCATTTGGCAAGGCAACGTTTCTTCTGGCCTAACATGGAGAGGGATGTGAAGGAGTACGTTCGGTGCTGTGAGAGGTGTGTGCTTGCTAAGACTCCAGAGCCTGCAGCACGATCCCCGTTGGAGAGCACAAAGACCTCAGCTCCCATGGAGCTCGTCTGCATCGACTTCTGGTCAGCGGAAGGCAAGAACAAGAACTCTGTTGACGTGCTTGTGATAACTGATCACTTCATGAAAATGGCACATGCCTTCCCATGCAGAAACCAGATGGCCAAACATATTGCCAGAAAGCTGTGGGACTGTGTTTTCTGTATCTATGGGTTCCCTGAGCGCATTCACTCAGACCAGGGTGCCAACTTTGAGAGTGAACTGGTGTCCGAGCTGCTGCAGTTGTCTGGTGTGGCCAAGTCTCATACCACCGCCTATCACCCCATGGGCAACGGGGGCACAGAGCGGTTCAATCGCATCCTGGGGAATATGTTGCGAGCACTCCCTCTCAGAGCCAAGCAAGAATGGCCTCAACAGATCCAGACGCTGACCTTTGCCTACAACGTGACCGTCCATGAGACCACTGGCTATGCGCCGTTCCACCTGATGTTTGGGCGTGTGCCGAGGCTTACGGTGGACGTTGTATTCAGGTCTGCCCTGCATGATCCCGTTGTGGTGGATTTTAGCAGCTACTCTAAGACCCTCCAGACGTACCTGTCTGAGGCTGCCAGAATCGCTCAACAGCACACTGCCAAAGAGCAAGCGCACCAGGCTGGTCAGTACAATAAGAAGGTCAAGGGCGTCAGTCTACAAGTTGGGGATCGTGTGCTGCTGGCCAACAAGGGAGAACGGGGCAAGAGGAAGCTGGCTGATAAGTGGGAGCCTGTGGTGTACACTGTTGTCGAGAAAAACCCCAAGATTCATATCTACAAAATCAGTGATGTCTCAGGCCGGCAGAAGGTCGTCCACAGGAACCTGCTGTTGGATGTCAGTTTCCTCCCTGTTCAGGATCTACTGGAGGATCAGTATTCAGACATCTCATCCGATGCTGGTGATCTCAGTGGCTTGGACGATGAGTCTTCTAGGGAGCGGACATCATTGTGGGTCCTGTCTGACTCAGACCAAAATGAGGATAGAAGCACAGTGGCAGATGTCATTGACTCGCCTCCCTCTGATCACGTTAATGACGCACTGACTGACACAGCCTCCACTCTGGCCAGTTGTCCACTTGACTCTGAAGAGACACAGACTATTCCTGTTGTCGACTCGGACATGCCACAGACCTCTGAACACAGACGTGACAGCCCTCAGCCCGACCTATCTCAAACCTTTAGCTGCCGACATGACAGACCACTCTCAGGGTTGCCCGAGCATGATTCTGTCCAAGTTCCGATTGCGGGTGGGGTAGTCACAAGGGCGGGGAGGGTGGTCAAGCCGGTCAATAGGCTCATAGAGAATATGGTTCAGAAACCTGTTAAATGGGGTCTGTTGCCGCCTCGCAAGGCATGGTGTAGCATAAAGCTTTAAAGTCACTTCATACACATATTTATAAATGGGACCGATAGGACGCTGTCGCATATGAGTGCCTGGGGATCAGGTGTAATGGGGTGTAGACTGCACCTCTATGTTCTTGAAGGGTTGGGGGTCTGATCAACCTGTAATGCCTTTTAATCTGTTTTTACGGATAGTTTTTTTTCAACTGAACTCAGGGATTAGATCTTTGTGTTGACTGATCCAGAGGGGCAAAATTGAGCGGTGTTTTACGCGCGTCCTTGGTATGGAAGTACAGCTTTGGTGCTGGATGATTTTGGTGAAATTCGGGGGGGGTGAATGTAACAGGTTAATATGTTCCCCTTGTGAATTTCGCCAAAACACCCTTTTTCATTGGCTTGTTGGAATCTCCTACTGTACCTTTGTTTTGGGTTGGATGCTGCACGTGTAGCAGGTATATATGTAATATACTGTTGTGTATTCCACGAATAATCCTTCCCTCACGTTTTATTTTAATTTGTCTATTGTTATTTATATTCCCAAAGTCTTTTATTTTGAAATCGTCACTTCCTGCCGAAGTGACGTATTTCCCCTTGCGCGTCCCTCTTCACGCTAGTCTATACTGTGTGCTTGAAGAGCCTGTGAACTGAGGGCGCCATCCTGTGGCCAAGATAAAACAAGACAAGACATTAACCCTGTTTTGTATCTGGCTTAACAGGGCCATTAAAGAGCCTGAGATGCAGTGCTGCCTCCTGCCTGGTTACTGACACCACACAAGAACACAACGCAAGCATAATCTATCGGTTACACTTAGTCCACTGTGCTACCCAGCCGCGCCCCTTATTTTCAGCATATTCTATGCTAAATGCAGTACCTTTGTTTTTCGGGACAATATTTGTCATTTGGGTTATTTATTTTATTTAATAAACATACATTTGCATGAAGCAAGCATATCTGTCCTGTTAGAACGTGGCTTGTTGAATGTTCCTTCTCAGACAACCAAGTCAGATTCTGGTGTTTCTACATTCTTTCTTTTCTCCCATTTTTCCCAAATGTAGTTGTTATGCCAATTCCCCATGTTTGTCACAGCACTGGTTGTTACACTATCCTCTGTTGGTCTGAGGAGGATGTAGACTTCGACATGCCTCCTCTGTTGGTCTGAGGAGGGTGTAGATTACCACGTCTCCTCTTTTGGTCTAGGGAAGGTTTAGACTACCACATGCCTCCTCTGTAGTTTTGGGGAGGGTTTAGACTACCACATGCCTCCTCTGTAGTTTTGGGGAGGGTGTAGACTACCACATGCCTCCTCTGTAGTTTTGGGGAGGGTGTAGAGTAAGACTACCACATGCCTCCTCTGTAGTTTTGGGGAGGGTGTAGACTACCACATGCCTCCTCTGTAGTTTTGGGGAGGGTGTAGACTACCACATGCCTCCTCTGTAGTTTTGGGGAGGGTGTAGACTACCATATGCCTCCTCTGTAGTTTTGGGGAGGGTGTAGAGTACCACATGCCTCCTCTGTAGTTTTGGGGAGGGTGTAGACTACCACATGCCTCCTCTGTAGTTTTGGGGAGGGTGTAGACTACCACATGCCTCCTCTGATACATGTGGAGTCGCCAGCCGCTTCTTTTCACCTGACAGCTAGGAGTTTCACTGGGAGAGCGTAACGCATGCAGAGGTTCACACTATCTCCCCCAGATCCCCTCCCTGCTGAACAGGTGCCTTGACGAACCGGTAGGAGTCGCTAACAACCAGGACTCATATCCCCACGGTTTCCCATCTGCGAACACTGAAGACTGCCAATTGTGTTTGTTGGAATGTCTGACCAAGCCGGAGGTACCGCTCTCAAAGAATGAACCCGGGTCGCTAGTGATTTTAACTCTACACTACCCAGAAGCCCTGGGTGTTTCTACATTCTGACTGTGATTACCATAGATACAATTCCAGCTGGTCTCCAGCAGCTCACAGCTCGAGTACACCCTGCTCTTGGTGCCGAGAATTTAACTGACAACCTTATTATGGTGCGTTTGGTCGGTGCACTAGTGAGGTCAGAAAGTCGGGAGCAATCAGATCCAAGGCAGCAGATTCCGTCAAATGATTCAACCTTTCTTACCACTGGTATTCACCACTTGGTTAGTTTACCTCTGGTATTCACCACTTGGTTAGTTTACCTCTGGTATTCACCACTTGGTTAGTTTACCTCTGGTATTCACCACTTGGTTAGTTTACCTCTGGTATTCACCACTTGGTTAGTTTACCTCTGGTATTCACCACTTGGTTCTATATCATGCTAGCTTCCGCTCAGCGTCATATTGCACAGATCTCGCTCCAGTGTATATGCACTGAATACAATTTCAAAATGTACCTTTACATACCAACATCCGTCTGACCACACCCCCATCTGCTACCTACATAAGCAGGGGTGGGGCCACACACTCATCTCCTTCTCAAATTTCACCCCAATAGGAAGTGCCTGTATACCAATCACTTGAAATAGGAAAGAAAGTATTTAGTGAAGAGAGGAAAACAGAAGACAAGGAGATACGTTGACATTATATCCTTATTTTCTCTCTCACTATTTTCGAGAAAATACGGCGATATTGTCTTCGTCACTGGAGTGTCTGGAAGATGATGATCATTCTGACCTCCACCGGCTTTTTCGTATTAGGGGCTCGCGCCGCTGATATACTCCCCACCTGCAGTCCTCCTTGCTGCGGCTGGATAGGTATTGAACCTCCGGTCATACAGCTGGACTGTGGGAGGCACCGGCTGTTGTGATAAACTGGTTGCTTCCGAGCTGGGTGAGTAATGTTTTGCTTGCGAGCACTAGTTGTCTGTTAATGCTATGGGGGTTAGCTGACAATTTTACGAAGGCCGGCCCCAGATTGGGGTCCTCTGCTCGGCTTCTTAAGCGGCGGACGGAGGATCTTGGTCTGACGCCCATGATGGTCAACCTAGTGGGCCGCGACCGAGACCTGGTTGAACCCGGGATTCTCTGGACAAGCGGATGCTTCTCTGTCCCGTGCAGGCCCCATCTTTCACATGAATGTGGAAGTACACCCTAAAGCACGAGGAAAAGTGGGCATGGATCTTCTTTATCGGTAGTTCCATGCTCAAGTCGGCTGCAGCCCGGATGGGAATTGAGCCGACTCCGCTGCATGTCTGGTAAATCACTGTTGAAAACTGTGTTTGACATTTCTTTTTCTCTGCTCTCTTAGGATGAGGGGGGACTCAGGCGGCGGCCTGTCTGAAGTGTGGCTTATTATGTCGTTGTGTACAGTTCAGGTGATAGCTGCTTAGCTGGCGTGCTAGTTTGTGGCCTACTGTTGTTAGCCAGTCAGCTGTTAGCTGCGGTGCTAGCTCGTTGTGTTCACTAGGCTAGGAAACGTTAGCTTGTTGCTATCAGTCGGGTGTCTGTTAGCTTAATGCTACACTGTTGAACGTTACTGTGACTATAACATGCCTTAAACACTCTGACTACGACGTCATCTTTGACAGAGGATGTTAGTCGACCCTACACCCGGGTGCCATGCCAGCGAGGACTTCGTCAACATGGAGAACGGCGGCTGGGTGGCGTAGCGGACATTACCCTCGTCACCAACGCAGGAGATGCCGGGTTCGACTCGGTGTCCCGTTAACCAGTGTTGCAGTCCTCTCGGCCTGCGCTCAGGGTGAAGGTAGGAGTCCTGACCGGACTTTAAACACTTCTTCTTTTCTTCCCTTCTAAATGTTTTGTAATAACGATGTTTCCAAAACGTGTGTTGCTGCAATACATTGAGGATACGACGCATGTTGTGTGTGAATTGTCTTGTCACTGGTATAGCTTCTCTCTCCATAGAAAATCGGCGTTGTTTTTTACATGTGTAAAAATGAACTGGTTAGTTGTGATGAAAACATGTGTGTTCATGTAACGTTTGTAACAAGTTCAAGTTCAAGTTTCTTTAATAGTTGTCATACAGAAGTACAGAATACTTTTATACAAAATGCTTCTTACTGTTGCGCTCCAGAGACTGTGCAAGACAAGATAAGTATGAAATAAAATAACATAGTAAAATTAGAAGTAAAAAAAATGAGGTCACAGTGTTCAGTTTAGACATATGTACAATGTTCGATGCAGAATAGACGTAGTTACCATACAATATACAATACTGTGCAGTGTACTAATATACAATACTATATAGTGCAAGGCAGAAATGGAGAAATGGGACGAGGTGCAATTTAGGTACAATTCACAGTAGGTGTACGAGTTGTAGTGCAAATCCTTTATCAATAAATATAAAGTGTAAGTGTGTTTGTGTGATCTAAAGTGTGGAGAGTGGGTGCTGCAGTGTGTTGTTTGTTTGAGTGAGTGTGTGCGTGTGGGTGTGTGTGCTGTGTGCATTTGATGGTTGTTGCATAGTGATTATTGTTCGTTTAGCGATTATTGTTCGTTTAGCAGCCTGATGGCCTGGGGATAGAAGCTTCTTCTGAGTCGTTCTGTGCTCGCCTTAAGACTCCGGTATCGCTTGCCTGACCGCAGCAGTTCAAAGAGGCAGTTGTTCGGGTGGCTCGAGTCCTTAATAATTCTCTTAGCCTTCCCCTTGCACCGCTTGTTGTAAATGTTCTGGAGGGTGGGAAGCCCCCCTCCAATTGTGCGTTCGGCTGAACGTGTCACTCTTTGTAGTCTGCTACGGTCTTGTGCAGTGCTATTCCCAAACCAGGAGGTGATGTTGCCGGTCAGGATGCTCTCTATTGTACATGAGTAGAAGTTCCTAAGGATCTTCTGACTGACTTGGAACTTCCTTAGGCGCCTGAGGAAGTAGAGGCGTTGTCGTGCCTTCTTCACAACACTGTCAATGTGTGTGGTCCATGTCAAGTCCTCGGATATGTGGGCTCCGAGGTACTTGAAACTGTTCACTCTCTCAACCGGTGCCCCGTCGATGCTGAGGGGGCTGTAGTCCTTGACCCCCGACCTCCTGAAGTCCACAATCATCTCTTTTGTTTTGCTGACGTTCAGGGAGAGGCAGTTCTCCTGACACCACTGTGACAGGTTCTCTACCTCTTCCAGGTAGGCCCTTTCGTCGTTGGCAGAGATCAGGCCCACCACTACTGTGTCATCAGCAAATTTGATGATGGTGTTGTTGTTCCGCTGTGCTACGCAGTCATGTGTGTCAGTGCATGTGAGCGGATCGGAGCGTGAGCGGCGCGGGGCGCGGAGCGGCCGGTTTTGACGTGAGCGAGGAGTGGGTTTTAAAATGAGTCGGCGCGACGTCCGGAGCGAGAGTTCTCCTCCGCTCCAATCCACTCCAGGCCGCTCACAGTGGTTTAACACTGATGTAATATATACATGCAGTACAATGCCAAAGCAACAGATGGCGATGTACAAACATGAAGGCCATTTTCAACCAATGAGAAGGGTGAACCTGTGATAGGCTGTTCGTTCAGGCTTTGTCACTGTAGAGACGCCCACACTCACTCCAGTTAGAAAAAGTATATCGACGCCATTGTTGTTGACGTTAGCTTACATGCTAACGTTAATGGCAGCGACCATAGCATTGTGGCTCGGCTAGCCTATCATCGCTTAATAGAGATAGTGAATGGATAAACAACGTTATTTAACATTGCAGAATGGCTACAATTACAATGCGGCTCAATACAAACAATTGTTAAGGGGCCCAGGGGGTGTAGACTGTTGTAGTTTGAGCTCATTTACACCATGCTCCAAAAAAAGAAGAAAAAAAACTGCCGAGCGATCTGGCGCGGGGAGCGGGGAGCGCTCGATTCAAGGTGAGCGGGGAGCGAGCGGAGAGCGACTTGGGGGCGGGGTCAACATGAGTGATTAGCGGAGCGGACCAAGCTTTAAAGAGCGAAGAGCGGATTTCTCGGCCGCGCCGATCCGCTCACGTGGTCTGATGTGTGTACAGGGAGTAGAGGAGGGGGCTCAGAACACAGCCCTGGGGGGCCCCTATGTTGAGCGTGATGGATGAGGAGGTGCAGTTGCCGGCTCTTACCACCTGGGGTCTGCCCGTCAGGAAGTCCAAGACCCACTGGCAGAGGTCATAGTTCAAGCCCAGGTCCCTGAGCTTGGCTATGAGTTTGGAGGGGACTATGGTATTGAATGCTGAGCTGTAGTCGATGAACAGCATTCTCACATAGTTCCCCTGCCTCTTGTCCAGGTGTGATGCTGCTGTGTGCAGCACATGGGCTATGGCGTCCTCCGTGGACCTGTTGGGGTGATATGCAAATTGCAGAGGGTCCAGGTTGATGGGGAGGGAGGAACAGATGTAGCCCTTCACTAGCTTCTCAAAGCACTTCATGGCTATGGAAGTGAGGGCTACAGGGCGGTAGTCGTTGAGGCAAGCGGGCGTAGATTTTTTGGGTACAGGGATGATGGTGGACTTCTTCAGACAGGTGGGGATGACAGCCTGTTCCAAGGACAGGTTGAAGATGTCAGTGAATACCGGGGCCAGTTGGTCGGCACAGACTTTTAGGACGCGGCCGGGGATGCCGTCCGGTCCTGCTGCCTTCCTGATATTCACTTTTTTAAAGATCCGTCTCACCTCATGCTCTGTTACCCTGAACACTGAGTCTCCATCAGCAGACCCCCCCCCCCCCCCCCATTGCCGTGGTTTGTAGGCTGGTGTTGTTATTCACAGCCTCAAACCTTGCATAGAAGGAATTGAGATCATTTGCTAAGGAGATGTCACTGTTCAGTTTGAGGGGGGTGCCTTTGTAGTCTGTCATTGTTCTGAGGCCCTGCCACATGCCTCTAGAGTCAGCCTGTTCAAACTGAAGTTCAACTTTATCCCTGTAACGCCGTTTTGCCTCTATTACTGCTCTCCTGACGTTGTATCTTGCCATCTTGTGTTCTTCCATGTTGCCTGTCACCAGCCCGGTGTTGTATGCTGATGTGCGCACTTTCAGAGCCTCACGGACGGATTTGTCTACCCAGGGCTTTTGATTTGGGTAGATTTTAATTTTGGTGGAGGGGATTGTTTCTTCTACCATAGTACAGACATAGTCAATCACCGTTTCGGTGTATTCGTTAATATTGGCTGTGTTATCACGGAATACACTCCAGTCTGTGCATTCCAGTGCAGCTTGGAGTGACTCCTCTGACGTCACGGCCCAACGCTTAACCTCTCGCGAGACCACCGGCGTTCGCTTGAGACTTTGTTTGTACTTTGGCAAAAGAAATATTGCGGCGTGATCGGACTTACCGAATGGACTAAGAGCCTGTGACTTGTACCCATTCTTAAATTGCGAGTATACATGGTCTAATATGTTCTCGCCTCTGGTGGGACAGGTCACATGCTGATAGAAATTCGGCAACACCTTTTTAAGACGTGCGCTGTTGAAATCACCCAAAACCAAAATGGCAGCATCAACATTAGCTGCCTGGAGTTTGTTTACCTCGTCGTGAAGTTTTGAAAGTGCGACCCCAGTGTTCGCGTGTGGTGGAATGTACACTCCGATGAGGATGATGGACGTTAACTCTCTTGGGAGGAAGAAGGGTCGACATTTTATCGAGATAAACTCCAGGTCTGGGGAGCAGTGGTTAGACAGTTCCTTTGTGTTGCCTAAATCGCACCACTCCTTGTTTATCATGAAGGCAATGCCGCCTCCTTTCTTCTTTAGTGACTCTTCTGCCGTCCGGTCCTTGCGGAGAACGAAGAAGTGGGTGAACTCACAACTCACAACTAAGAGGGTTAATTAACCTGTGAAGCTATGCTTAGTGACATGTGATTGAGGAATGAATCTTTTTCTCAGCCTGTGATGACAATGAACACATATTAACAGGGGTACCTGTTCAACCTGGTCGTATCAAGGGTAAGGTAGGAGGGGTGACCCCCCGGTTTCCCTGGGGCTTCCCCCCTTCCTCTCAGACATGTTTGTTTACAATATATTGTGTAGTGGCCAAAATCTTAACAGGTTTGTCCTATAACCTATTTGGATTTTCCTTTCTTGGCCACTTGTAGGGCTGGGAAGCAGTGTCAGACTCGCAGTCGCAGAACAGAAACCACTGCACGTTTTTGTTGTTCTTTTTGCTCTTTTAATGTCCAGTGGAACAAAATATGAAAACAATATCGTACATAAAAATAAAACAAGAGATCCTAATAATCTCAATAACAAAAAGGTTGCGTCTGCGTTGCGTGTCAATGACAGTATTGCTGCTGCCTGCTGCCCTGCCGTCACACGCCGCACCTGTGGCTTATAGCGTTAGCCCCGCCCCATTCACCTGAGCAAAGCGCCCCACTCACTAAAACAGAGAAATGTATTAATACAGGTTCAGAATTAATCAAAACAAATAAGCTTGAATGCGGCTCTTACACCGGCCCCTAATTGTTCTCTAGGAATCAATTACTCAAACTAAATAAAGAGAGCCGTAAAACTATCAACAAATTAATTTAGAAAAATATAGTATATACATTACATCCCTTTTTGGCTGTTGAAAGAAGACCTGTTATTCTTCAATCTCCAGGAATGCGGCATAGCTTAGCTATGGGCCTATCAATAATGGACGTTTTCGTCTGGAGCTTCACTGCACGGATCAGACCTCTTGCATCAGGCTTGGTCTCCAGCACTCTGCCTAGTGGCCACGACCCCCGTGGAGCAGTTGGGTCAACTACCAGGACGACATCTCCAATGTTAAAGTTTTTTCTTTTTTTTTCTCACTGTGCTCCATTTCGGTCTTCCTTGGAGTAGCAGAAGGTATTCTTGTGTCCTGGCGTAGAGGTCAGATCTCTCGCAGAAGATGGTTTGTAGGCCTTCATCCAGTATAGGATCGATCTTACTGTTCTTCTGCACTCTGAATGGAGCGGTTTCCAGCACTGGGAAGGATTGCTTTTGAACATAGGTGATGACTGACCTCTCTGCCTGTGAGAGGTCTTCCACTGTGAGGAGCTGTCCACCAAGTGTGGTCCTGAAAGAGCTTAGTTCAGTGCTCACCTTTTGGCTGCTCGATTGGGTGTGGCTGTGACCTGGGGAAAGCTCTTTGCGCTTTTTGACGGTCAACATCAGAGCATTCTTCCTAGTGTGCTCGTTACCAATGTACTTGAGTACTGTTTGGCTATCCGTCCAGAAGACTGAGGGGTTTAAGTCCATGTGTAGTTCTTTCCTCAGCATTTTGTCCACCTTCACCAACAGTGTTGCAGCTGCCAACTCCAGTTGCAGTACTGTGATGTGCTTTAAAGGAAAGACTCTGGATTTTTTCTTTTTGGGGCGGTACACCCCATGGTGTGGTATGTACCTTTTGTGTCCAGATGACTGTGTCAGCTTTTCCTGTGGGACTTCCTCTGCGTAGTTGTTCTCAAAGATGTTGTTGAGGAATTCCTGCTTGTAGTGCTGGTCCCGGTTCATCTTCCTTTTTAAGCCCTGCTTAGGCATGCTGACATTGGCTTTCCTGAAAGGCAACTTTAGACTGTAGTGCCCATTTTGTAGGGTAGCCTCACTGGCTATTTTCAAAAACATTTTGTCCTCAACTGACATCTCTGGCTTTTCCTCAGATGACACTTCGTTGAAGTCCTGGTTATACTGTGACACTGGGAGCCCTTCCAAACTTGTGGCTGATATCATATTCACAGTCACTGGGACAATGGACAGCACATTCTTTTGTTCTCCGGCCCCTATGTGACCACATAACTCTGCTGTGGTTCTGCCTGCTACACCAGAGGGCTGTTCAGTCTGATTAGCTGGACCATGTCTCATATAGATGTGCAGGGCACTTGGGTGGGCCTGCTTGCACACTCTACAGGTGAGGCGTTGTTCACAGTCTCTACTTAGGTGGCCTGTGGAGAGACAGCCAAAGCATAAGCCCTTAAACTTTGCAAAGTTCAGTTTGCTCCTATGTGTCCCCTCCACAAACTGTTTACACAATTCCAATGTGTGCTTGCACCTACAGAAGGGACAGGAGGGTTCACGCTCTTCTTCTTTTGGGGAAATAGTGACACCTGTGGCAAAACTGCTGTCATACACCCTGGGGATCTGTGGTTTAACAGGAAATCTAGTATTTACAGCCACCTTTCCTTTGGCAGCTGACTGGTCTTGAAGATCGCCAAAAACTGGGTCTGCCAGTATGCGAGCTTGCCTTTCAATGAAACAGACAAGGTCTAAAATCCTTATTCTACGACTGCGCCATCTTGCAGTGCGTAGGCTGTGCTGCGCCATCTCTCCCGGAGTTTGTACGGTAGCTTAAGCACAATGCCTCTCATGTTGGACACTGTGTCTAGTTCCTCCAAGTACTCCATTTCCTCCATAGCATTGCAGCAACTCCTTAGAAACATGGCGTAATCCTGCAGCGACCTTGAATCTTCAGTTTTAACTAGGGGCCAGGATAGAGCTTTTTCCAGGTAAGCACAAGAGAGCTTGTATTCGTTCCCAAAGTTTTCCTTTAGTAGATATTTTGCTTTCTGATAGCCTCTGTCTGGGGACATGTATTCACAGCTTTTGACTAGCTGTTGAGCTTGGCCTCTTGTAAACTGTATAAGGAACTGCAACCTGTCTCTGTTGTTGTCTGTTTTGCTCTCAATACAATGCTCAAAAGAGTGAATAAAGGACTTGTATTCCAGAATGTGTCCATCAAAGGGTGGAATATTTCCTTGCGGCAGCGTCGAGAGAAGTTGTTGTTTTACAAGAATCCTCGTCAAGCTGCTTTGATTTTCCAGTATTTTAATCAAGTGGTCATCCTTTGCTGTGCTGGACGTAGGGGGGCTTTGTCTTTGTGTCAGAGTTGGCTGTGTGTTTTTGGGCATGACAGGTCGAATATTGTGCACTAGTTGGGGCTGGTGCTGGTCATTAATATCATCTTTTGGCTGAGCATCGGGCCAACTGTGAGCATTACCATCATTAACATTAAAAAAGGGCAAGTGATGTGCTCCTGCCTTGCTCCTAACAGCTGGAGCACCTATGTCATATGGATGAATTGAAACATCTGGCTTTGAATATACCAGCGCGGTAGCTGCTGCTTCAGCCCGTGCAGGGCGGCACCTTTGTAATTCAATGTCTTTAAGATAGTCAATTTTGGCTGTGCTGGCTGCTATTTCTCCTTGTAGTTCTAATGTTTCTCTCTTTTTTTGTAACATTTGTTCCTGTTCTTCAATGGCATGTTTTTCTTGTAACATAGAAGCTTTAGCCAATAAGGATTGTCTCTCTGCCTCCGTGTTGATGCGTAATGTTGAGGAAGAGGAGGAGTGGTGGGAGGAAGAGTGAGACCTCGTTGAGCGTGTGTCTGCCATCCTATTTGGATCGCAGTCTTCATCTCGGGCTGCGGCACTGCAGATATACACCACTCCTTCATTTTCACCTTCGTCAGCTGGCAGACCCTCCACTTGAATCAGGTTGAGTGAATCAGCATTTTCTACGTCGGATATCCACTTTTTTTTTTTTTTTTTTTTTTTTTGATCTTTTTCCCCCTCCATTTTCCTCCGATTTTCTCCCATCCCAATGTTAGTCGTATGCCAATTCCCAGTCCCTTCCTGGTCGCTGCGCACTTACCCCCCACAGTCAGATCATCTGGGAGAGTGGAGGCTACCACGTGCTTCCTCCGACACACGTCCAGCCAATCACCGCTTCTTTTCACCTGGCAGCGCGGATTCTCATCGAGAGGGCGTAGCGTGTGGGAGGACCACACTATCCCCCTCACGTCCTATCCGCGCTTAGCAGGCGCCCCGACCGAACTGTAGGAGTCGCTGTTTACAACGACCCGGACCCACCCCGCCAGCTTCTCCCACCCTCTAATACAGCCAATTGTATTAGTGCAGACGGCCAGCCAAGCTGGTGACAACCCCGGAGCTGAGGCGAATCCAGCTCACAGCTCCGGGGTTGGTGACGAACGCAATCTCCGCTCGGCCACCTAACCGCCCCGGATATCCACTTTGTAACTTTGGCAAGGAATGAGATTATTTGTGTGGCTCTCGGCTGGTACCATTTCTCATCGTCCTCTTGTCTTGCGCTCTTATCCAGCATTTGCGCATATGAGACATGCAAGGCTTCAAAACCATCCGAAAGTCCGTTAAACTTTATCATGTTCCCTTTGACTTCATCCAGGCATTCTTTATCAGACATTAGGCTGTTAACAATGTTCATTCTCTGTGTTAAATGCGAAGCTTTTCCTTGTCTCGATGCGCGCAGCTGCGCCTCATCCATGTCATTAACGGGCAGGTCTGCCTCATCTGAACTCGCCATTTTAATTCAGAATAAACAAATAAATAAATCCAAAAGGTCTTCAACGTGTTTAGAAACAGTGGCTGGTTATTTCATTATCATTGTCTTTCTCAATTGTTTGTTTGGTTACAGCCGCACGCCAGGCCGGCGTTTCCTTGGCTGCTCTTTTTATCCATGATATGTCACAAGCACAAAATAAAATATTCACTGTCCATAAACATCGTTATCAGAGGCAAACGTCCGTTTAGTAATAATCCATGCATTTATTCCAAACGAATAATTATTCATGTGGCGTTGGTTTTTGCAAGCACATACCTCAATTATTTGCTTGTTTGCTTGTTTACAGCCGTCAGGCCGGCGCTTTTCGTTCCTTTGGACCCGTTTGATCCTCCAATAATCCTTTTTCGTTCCTTCGGATCCCTTTGATCCTCCAATAATCCGTGCTCTTCAATCGCAGCTTGTCATTGACTTGATGTAGTGGTCAAAATCTTAACAGGTTTGTCCTATAACCTATTTGGATTTTCCTTTCTTGGCCACTTGTAGGGCTGGGAAGCAGTGTCAGACTCGCAGTCGCAGAACAGAAACCACTGCACGTTTTGTTGTTCTTTTTGCTCTTTTAATGTCCAGTGGAACAAAATATGAAAACAATATCGTACATAAAAATAAAACAAGAGATCCTAATAATCTCAATAACAAAAAGGTTGCGTCTGCGTTGCGTGTCAATGACAGTATTGCTGCTGCCTGCTGCCCTGCCGTCACACGCCGCACCTGTGGCTTATAGCATTAGCCCCGCCCCATTCACCTGAGCAAAGCGCCCCACTCACTAAAACACAGAAATGTATTAATACAGGTTCAGAATTAATCAAAACAAATAAGCTTGAATGCGGCTCTTACATATTGTGTCACTGTGTTTGTGGGGATACGATGTAACCCTCAGCTTAAGTTGCTGGGGTTGTGCTTCCGCTTGAGAAACTATTCTTTTCCTAAAGAAAAGGTTGTTTGGTCACTTATCATGTGTGCTTAGCAAGGCCTGTGGCCAATACGTAATCAAGGACTTATGTCTCTCTCGTTATGAAAAACGGCGTGCCTCTGTAGTAAGAGTGTACTTTTGCCATTTTTTGTTGTGATGAAGGGTTGTGTGTGTCGTTGAGATCTACAACTGGGTTAGGTTTGACCCACAGAAGCACATGTGTAAGTCTGGTACCGGGGCTCTTAAAGGGGCCCTCTCTGTTCTGTGTTTTTTCCTTAGTAAAACTCAGATAGCAGGTTAGCACATGAGCTATGTGAAGCTGTTAGATGCTTCATGTAGCATGCTATGACTGGGTCATGCTCTACTTTGTCATTACATCGTATCAGGGGTGAGGGGTCGTAAAGGGGTGAACTGGTAAACCTTTCCTCCCCTTTTCTGATTGGTCAGGGGTTAAAACCCCCTGTCCTTCAGGGTTCCTGTCACGTTGCTGTTCGGCACGTTACAGGGTAGGGGGGGGGGGGGAGTTTCCTGGTCCCACGCCCTGAAAAATTGGGCGTGTGCATCGCGGAAATTCCCCCGCCATAGAGTACGTCACTGAGCGCGTTTCTATTGGTAAGACTTCCGTGAGTTATTCAGGTTCCATGTTATGGATCTGTTTCAGGGAGTTGTCAGAGCTCCTCCTCACGAAGCTCCTCCTCAGGGAGAAGTGCCTTCTGTGAGTTCGGACCCTCCTTCCCAGTGAGGGAGCCTCCTCAGAGTTTCAGAACCTCCTCCTCAGATTGTCAAGGTGAGTAGAACTTCAAAAAGGAGTTCTGCTCTATTGTATGTGTATTCGATTCAATTCGATTATTGAGTGTGTATTGGTTCAGTGCCTCCTCGGAGAGCCCTAACCCAAGTGTTACATAGCTCAATGTTGCAATATTTATTTTCAATCTATACAGCTCGCGTGGGAAGTCTCTCTGAGGATTCCCGTCTCCTCCCTGTGGTGAGGGTGGCGGGATGTAAAAATGAAAAAAAATTTACCCTCAGCCGCGTCACGTGGGATTCATGTCAGTCTGTGTTTCTTTCTTTTTTAATAAAAAGAGGAAAGAACATGAAGCACGACGGCTTCTTGTCGTTCTCCCAGGCGACTTGGAGGAACAATGTCTGGTGTCTTGTTAGACTATCCATTGATGTGTTTGGGTCTCGACGCATACATAGTGCTGGCTCGGGGTGTTTCTGATAAGAATCACGCATGAGGCTGGTACGCCTTGGTTGCTCGTTATTAAAACAGCGTTTTTATAGGGCAACTGGGATGGAGGTTTTCTCTTCCGAGCGCCTGTTACTAGGTCTCGACGAATTCTCGTTCATATCTGGGGGATGTTAACGGAATAGATCAAAACATAGGTAGAGGGGTCTCACGCCCTTGGGGTGGGCCACTGAGCGCGGTACGAATGGGACCGTCTGGGTGGCGCCCTCTTTTCATGTTTTAGATCGACACACGTACCTACCCCCTCTCTTGGAGTGGGGATGTCGGCGTGATTAGGGCACAGGACTGGTTCTGGTCACGCTGGTCCAGGTCAGTTAACCCGTTGTCCGCCGGGGACGCAGATCTGCTGTTCTGGTACCCTGAGGGACTTGTGCTTTTTTCAGGGGGAAAAAAGCCGGGTCGGCCCAGGTGTCACAGGGTTGGGCGTTATGGAGACCCTTTGTTGGGTACATGTTGTACCCTGTGCTCCTTTTTCCTTTCGCCCCTCTCTTACGCATGGCGAAGAGGGGGCTGTTGGGGTGGTCTTATGGACCTCCTCTGGCATCCCTGTGTGCTTCCCGGTCCACCGGGCCCAGTCCGAAGTTGTGTTTCGTCGACCCGTAGGCCTGGGATAACCCCGTTTTGAAAACTGAAACACTTGTACTGCGGTATAGCCAGTGTATACCCGCAGGTGTGTTTTGGAGTTTTTTCTTGAGGGGTTATAGGAACAACCACCGCATGTGGTACCAAGAGGGTGGTTGATTCCCTGGTGTGTTGGAGCGGAGTCAACTCCCGGGTTACCCGGTTGAGTGTGCCCCTGCACGTTCATGACGTCTGCCAATCGTGTCAGCCTTCTCTGCCTCGGCCCCTCTGGGTCGGGGTTTTTTGGTGGAGGCTTTGTCATGGTGCGCAACAATGCCAGCATACGCCCCTTCCACCGGGGGTGCTGTTTTCAGTTGACCCCTTTGGCGCCTGTCTCGTCTGCAGTGCTCCAGGCTCGGGTCAAATGCCTGCTGCCTGGATTGAGGGATCGACCCCTTCTGGAGGTCGTCTCCCCGGTGCGCTGCCTGCTCCCGCTGTAGTGTAGCCTCTTGAGTGCTTCGAGTTACAGCCATGCTGACTGCCTGAGTGTGCCAGGGTCAGTGTGCCAGGCGGCGTGCTAGTGGGGGGATGGGCCCTGTCCGAATACGCTGGCGATGTGGGGGGCGGTGTCACTAGTGACCGCCTGGTGAGGTCTTGATGCTGTGGCGTCGTTGACCTCTCTGGGCCCCCTTTTTCTGGGGGGATCCAGTCCCTTCTGGGTCTGGGTCTTCCTTTGCGCTCCGCTGCTACGGCCTTGCCACGGGGTTGAGTTTGCTCTTGACCCCGTGATTTTGGGGGCGGTAACGAGGTTTGTTCCTTCCGTTCGTTCCCTGGTGGCATGCGGGTTGTGCGTAGTCGTGGGGTCAAGCCACGGTCTGCTCACCCTGTGCGTTGAGTTGCTCGATTTCCTCTTTGCACGGTCGGATCTGTCTCCCTCCCGTCCTCCAATAGGGAGGGTATCCTCCATTAGGGAGGGTCGGGGGGCTCGGTCCTCCCCGGTCTGATGGTTGTGGGGGGCCTCAGCGGGGTACATTTGTCGAGCTTTTAGCTCCCGCTCAGCTCCTGTTGTGCAATATACGATACGAGGATACGATCCGGTCAGTGTTTCACAACACAGACTGGAACGTGTTCCGCGACACAGATAACATTAATGCCTACACGGAGACAGTGCTGGACTATGTTTGTACTAGGGTGAAAGAAACAATCCCCAGTACCAAAATGAAAGTTTACCCAAGTCAAAAACCCTGGGTAGACAAATCCGTCCGTGAAGCTCTGAGAGAGCGCACCAAAGCATACAACGACAGCCTAGAGGCAGGCAACATGAATGACCACAAGGTGGCGCGATACAACGTAAGGAGGACTGTGTCAGAGGCCAAACGACGCTACAGGGATAAAATTGAACTCCAGTTTGAACAAGCTGACTCTAGAGCTATGTGGCAGGGGCTCAAAACGATGACAGACTACAAAGGCGCCTCCCTCAAACTGAACAGTGACATCTCCTTAGCAAATGACCTCAATACCTTCTATGCGAGGTTTGATGCTGGTAATAACAACACCAGCTCACAAGCCTCGGCAATGGGGGGGGGGGGGGTCGGCTGCTGATGGAGGCGCAGTGTTCAGGGTAACAGAGCATGAGGTGAGGCGGACCTTTAAAAAAGTGAATATCAGGAAGGCAGCAGGTCCAGACGGCATCCCCGGCCGCGTCCTAAAAGTCTGTGCCGACCAACTGGCCCCAGTATTCACTGACATATTTAACCTGTCCTTAGAACAGGCTGTCATCCCCACCTGCCTGAAGAAGTCCACTATTATCCCTGTACCCAAAAAATCCAAGCCTGCTTGCCTCAACGACTACCGCCCTGTAGCTCTCACCTCCATAGCCATGAAGTGCTTCGAGAAGCTAGTAAAGGGCTACATCTGCTCCTCCCTCCCCATCAACATGGACCCCCTGCAATTTGCATACCGCCCCAACAGGTCCACGGAGGACGCCATATCCCATGTGCTGCACACAGCAGCATCACACCTGGACAAGAGGCAGGGGAACTATGTGAGAATGCTATTCATCGACTACAGCTCGGCATTCAATACCATAGTCCCCTCCATACTCATAGCCAAGCTCAGGGACCTGGGCTTGGGCTATGACCTCTGCCAGTGGGTCTTGGACTTCCTGACTGGCAGACCCCAGGTGGTGAGAGCAGGCAACTGCACCTCCTCATCCATCACCCTCAACATAGGGGCCCCCCAGGGCTGTGTTCTGAGTCCCCTCCTCTACTCCCTGTACACACACGACTGTGTGGCTCAGCGGAGTAGCAATACAATCGTCAAATTTGCTGACGACACAGTGGTGGTGGGCCTGATCTCTGCCAACGACGAGAGGGCCTACCTGGAAGAGGTCAAGGTCCTGGCGGGATGGTGCCAGGAAAACAGCCTCTCCCTGAACGTCAGCAAAACAAAGGAGATGATTGTGGACTTCAGGAGGTCGGGGGTCAAGGACTACAGCCCCCTCAGCATCGACGGGGCACCGGTTGAGAGAGTCAACAGCTTCAAGTACCTCGGAGCCCACATATCCGAGGACTTGACATGGACCACACACATTAACAGTGTGGTGAAGAAGGCACGACAACGCCTCTACTTCCTCAGGCGCCTAAGGAAGTTCCAAGTCAGCCAGAAGATCCTTAAGAACTTCTACTCATGTACAATAGAGAGCATCTTGACCGGCAACATCACCTCCTGGTTTGGGAATAGCACTGCAAAAGACCAAAGCAGACTACAAAGAGTGACACGTTCAGCCGAACGCACAATTGGAGGGGGGCTCCCCACCCTCCAGAACATTTACTACAAGCGTTGCAAGGGGAAGGCTAAGAGAATTATTAAGGACTCGAGCCACCCGAACAACTGCCTCTTTGAACTGCTGCCGTCAGGCAAGCGATACAGGAGTCTCAAGGCGAGCACAGAAAGACTCAGAAGTAGCTTCTACCCCCAGGCCATCAGGCTGCTAAACGAACAATGAATGAACACTACACAACAACAACCACCAAACACACATAGCACACACATCCACACGCACACACTCACTTTAAACAAACACACTGTAGCACCCACTCCACACACTTTATAGCACACACCCACTTTAAACAAACACACTGTAGCACCCACTCCCCACACTTTATATTTATGGATGAAGGATTGCACTACAACTCGTACACCTTACTGTAAATTGTACCTAAAATTGTACCTCATCCCATTTCTGCTTTGCACTAGATAGTACTGTACATTAGTACACTGCATAGTATTGTGTATTGTATATTATATGGTAACTCAGAACATTGTACATATGTCTATACCGAACACTGTGACCTCATTTTCTTCTTCTAAATTCATGCTATATTATGTTATTATGTTATTTGATACTATCTTGTCTAGCACAGTCTCTGGAGCGTAACAGTAAGAAGCATTTTGTATGAAAGTATTCTGTACTTCTGTATGACAACTATTAAAGAACTTGAACTTGAACTTGAATATGACGCTGAGCGGAAGCTAGCATGATATAGAACGATAGGTTATGAATATAACCGTAGTTCTATGAATGCTAGTGACGCTCAGCGTCTAGACGCCACTGCGGCCCTTGATCTTTCCTTGTGGTGAAATTTTTTGGGAAGGAGATGAGTGTGTGGCCCCACCCCTGCTTATGTAGGTAGCAGATGGGGGTGTGGTCAGACGGATGTTGGTATGTAAAGGTACATTTTTTTATTGTATTCAGTGCATATACACTGGAGCGAGATATGTGCAATATGACGCTGAGTGTCACTAGAATTCATAGAACTACGGTTATATTCATAACCTATTGTTAGTTTACCTTTGGTATTTACCACTTGGTAGTTTACCTCTGGTATTTACCACTTGGTAGTTTACCTCTGGTATTTACCACTTGGTAGTTTACCTCTGGTATTCACCACTTGGTTAGTTTACCTCTGGTATTTACCACTTGGTAGTTTACCGCTGGTATTTACCACTTGGTAGTTTACCGCTGGTATTTACCACTTGGTAGTTTACCTCTGGTATTTACCACTTGGTAGTTTACCTCTGGTATTTACCACTTGGTAGTTTACCTCTGGTATTTACCACTTGGTAGTTTACCGCTGGTATTTACCACTTGGTAGTTTACCACTGGTATTTACCACTTGGTAGTTTACCTCTGGTATTTACCACTTGGTAGTTTACCGCTGGTATTTATTACTTGGTTAGTTTACCTCTGGTATTTACCACTTGGTAGTTTACCGCTGGTATTTATTACTTGGTTAGTTTACATCTGGTATTAACCACTTGGTAGTTTACCGCTGGTATTTACCACTTGGTAGTTTACTGCTGGTATTTACCACTTGGTAGTGTACTGCTGGTATTTATTACTTGGTAGTTTACCGCTGGTATTTACCACTTGGTAGTTTACCTCTGGTATTTATTACTTGGTAGTTTACTGCTGGTATTTACCACTTGGTAGTTTACTGCTGGTATTTATTACTTGGTAGTTTACTGCTGGTATTTACCACTTGGTAGTTCCCCACTGGTATTTATTACTTGGTAGTTTATCACTGGTATTTACCACTTGGTAGTTTATCACTGGTATTTACCACTTGGTAGTTTACTGCTGGTATTTACCACTTGGTAGTTTACTGCTGGTATTTACCACTTGGTAGTTTACTGCTGGTATTTACCACTTGGTAGTTTACTGCTGGTATTTACCACTTGGTAGTTCCCCACTGGTATTTATTACTTGGTAGTTCCCCACTGGTATTTATTACATGGTCCGCCACTCGAGTGCAGCTTCCTGGTGGTAAACCAGCACCAATTGAATGCACCTTTAGTCTTTTTTATCACTCCTTCTGTATCTCTCAGTCAAACGGCTGCAGCTAAATCTACCAGTATATTGACTTTGAATTAATGGATCTTTCTTCATAGTAATTATAACAATTATTATTATTATTATTATAGTGTGCATTTTCGTGTGATGTCATCATGATTGCGGGGGGCAACAGTGGCTCGGGAGGTAGAGCAGTCGTCTGGTAATCCAGAGGTTCCTGGTTCAATTACCGCTCCTCCCGGGCAGCGTGTCGACGTGTCCTTGAGCAAGACACTTAACCCCCTAACTGCTCCCGATGAGCAGGTTGGCACGTTGCATGGTTGCCTCCGCCGTCGGTGTGTGAATGTGTGAGTGAATGGGTCAAATGTGAGGAACAAATTGTAAAGCGTTTTGGATAAAAGAGCTATATAAATGCAGCCATTTACCATTTATATGATACATTATAACATATCGTTTGTTTTCATGTGATGTCATCAGGACACATTGCCCCTCTGCAGCTAACAGGTGATTGTAATCAAATAGCAGGTGATTATCATTAAATAACAACCGAGGCCAATGAGCTGTGGCCCTGCGTCACAAATGGACTGCATTTATATAGCTTTTATCCCAAGCGCTTTACAACTTATGACTCACCTTCACCCATTCACTCACACATTCACACACACATTCACACACACACACACACACACACACACACACACACACACACACACACACACACACACACACACACACACACACACACATAGAGCTGCCGCGGTATCGGTATTACCGCGGTATCGCTGTTACATCATGCCCACCGCAGCGTTGGGCTGAATACCGGCATCACCGCTGTTTTTTATTATATTATTATTATTATTACGCTCTCGTTGGGCTTGCGGCTCTGCAGATATACCCTACTTCTCTGTCGAAATTCCAAGCGACCCTATTGGGTACCAGAAAAGTCACATGAAACACTGCAGACCACTGATTGGTCAGAAGAGATACGCGTCACATGCTTGGAGCATCTTGCAGTGCGTTTACTTCCTGAATCTCAGCCATCACAACACGGCTAATAGTACGTTAGCTCCCACCGGAGACCGGAGTGGATTACCGACGCCGTCGCTCCTCAGGGAACGAGGCATAATGATTTTACTGCAACGAAATGTTATAATAAAAGCCCTTCGTTCTATACACTTGTCTGATTGAAAACTTTATTAACAGACCGCAGAATGGGTACAACTCGGCACGCTCTGAGCAAAGAAAGGAACTTAGATATTAATTGAGTAACGCTTGCCTTGCTATGTGGTCCGGTAAATACGAACGTGTAACTATACTAACGTTAATGCCACAAATCGAATGCCTTTGTAATCATAAGTAGTAACGTTATAATAATAAGAAGAAGAAAGGGTCGGGGGGGTAACCGGCGGGCGCGACACCGAGGGGAGACTTCGAATCAGTGTTTCACTTTTAATAACGAATGCGTGCATGCCGAATCCCAAACAATATTCATGCTGCAAAGTCATCCTCTAAAGATAGACATTTAGACTAGAGGCAGGCTATATGCTATATAAAGAGTAGACTACAAAAAAAATGCATTCAAACTTTTTTTTTTTTTGTGTGTGTGTGCGGTAATACCGCGGCGGTAGGAAATATTTTGCAAATGTGTGCGGTAAGGAAAACATGAATGAATGAATGAATGAATGAATGAATGAATGAAAACTTTATTTAACAGATTGCAGAATGGGTACAATACAGTACGGCTCAATACATACAATTGTTAAGGGGATGCAGACCTGAGAAAGACGTTTGTCTTGTTTCCATCAGGGTCCCCCATTTTCAATTCATATAGGGATACATATACATCAATACCGCGGCAGCTCTACGACACACACACACACACACACACACACACACACACACACAGTCCGGTTTTTTGTTCAGGTGAACTCCAAGGAACTTGGGGACTACACCATCTCTACCTCCTCCCCTCCGAGGGGACCCTTCCTGCCTCTCCGGTAGTCCACCACGGGTCCTACTAATCATAGACATCTATAGAACACTAGATAGCTTAAGGCGGAGTCACCAGCACCACTGAACCGCCGCCATCTTGCTCCAGTTAGCCTTTCTGTTACGTTCAATGGTAGCTGTTGGAGGGTGAGTGATCTGCACAGACAAAAATACTCATAACTCGCTGAAATATTGACGGATTTACAAACGGTTTGGTTTATTACAAGCATTATTAACGTGGCTATGATTCAAGCGGTTTGTAAAAAAACATCTTTAGATACATTTATGATGCAGGACATTGCTGGCTTTGTGTTTACAGAAGCACACAACTGATAGTTTTAATTCATTGATCTGATGTCAATATCTTATATATCTTCAGGCTGTACACTGACGTCAGATGTCTCTGTGTAAACACAGGCCCCATGAAACAGTCTCTGTGTAAACACAGGGCTCCGTGAAACAGTACTGGACACAGGTGCAAGATCATTATCAGAAGCATGCAAAAACCCACACACACACCAGCACACACACTTTAACACACACACAAGCACACATCACACAGACATCAATGCATACACATAGAGAGAGATACACACACCCCCCCCTTTTTTTGTTCGAGAGTGTCAGCTAGACATGCAAACTCATGTCTCTCACTTTAGCACACACACACACCGACACACACACACTCTAACACACCAAAACACACACACACACACACACACACACACACTCTAGCACACTAACACACATGAACACACAGAAAAGCATCTGATAAGGAGAGCGGAGGAATACAGCCCCTCCTTTCCCCCATCTAAGCAAACACCAGCACACACACACACACACACACACACACACACCACACAGACATTCATGGATACACACAGAGAGACATACACACACCATTCTGACGAGAAATGTATAAATGATGTGACGATGTATTGACGAGACCACCACTTGGCACTGGCTCGCTCTGTGTGCGGAGGTGCGTGGTCCGGATTGTGATCTACTTGTGCTGTGACGGTTCAGTAAAACTCTGTCTCGTCTCTCTGTTCACCTCGCCGACATTCAATAAAAGAACTATGAGGGAATTCCTTTCAAATGGGGGCTCGTCCGGGATTGGTGATCGGAAAGAGGTGAGCAGAGACCGAGTAGATTATCTGCGGAGTTGGCACAGGATGAGTAGATCATAATCTGTATTTTTTTATTTTTTTGTTTGTCTTCTTGTCCGTTTCGTGCATTTCTCCTGGGACAGACTGACGAGTTGAATGGCTGTGTGCGGCAGATCGGATGACGGACCCCGGGGCTGTTTCTTCAATGACGAAAGGTGAGCAGAATACCAAGTTTCTGCAATTGGAAATTCCAAATTTAGAATAGGTTTGTCATTTGAATGAAATATGCCTGCGTCTGCGAGATCTGTGGCCACACACTGTACATAGGACTTCATGCAGTTTTTTATTTTATTTTATCGAGTGGAGGTCTGATATATGGTGAAAGGGATGGTTAGGGTCCTCTGTGGTTAAAGGCCTCCGTGGTTAAAGGCCTCCGTGGTTAAATAAAGTGGGTTTACAGTGTGGGTTTGAGTCCCTGTGGTAGAGGTATCACTAAAGTTACAGGGCGTTACAGTGTGGGTTTGAGTCCCTGTGGTAGAGGTATCACTAAAGTTACAGTGGGTTTACAGTCTGTGTAACTGAGGGGTACAATTCCCTGACTGTATTACTAGATATGATACTTACTACCACTACCTTTGTACTTAATATTCGGCCACCCAGTACACGGCATAAATATATTATCATGAACACTCTCACGTAGATGAAACGGATCCAACACAAATGTACGAATTAGAAACAAGTCTTTATTTTCCTACACAGCGATGGTGTGTAGAATAAGCACTTAATCACTTAATTACATTTATGAATTGAAATAGTATGCACTTTTATGGCAAGGAGTATTCGTCGGTATATCAATAGATAATGTCCAATCTCTGAAGGCGCAGGTGGTAAATATACGACCTGGAATAGTTAAGGAATAACAGCAATGATACTTTAATGATTATAGGCTGGATACACTAGAGGGGGTTAATCCGGTCGCTTGTAAGCCGACAGGAGTAGGAGGGGGGGGGGGGGTAGAATCCAGCTGCCTCGTCCGGCCAAGGGTATCCCAGGAGAACCCACTGTAGTGCCGTTCAATGCGCCGGCGATCCTTGGACCACAGATGAAAGCAGGTGGACTCTTTGTGGGCCGGCTCTCTCCGGTCCACGGGGGAGAGATGTGGAGAGACCTCGTCTTGCAGAGCGTCTCCTCACCTTGCGACCTCTCCAGGGGGGGGGGTTCCAACACACGGTAGTGTCGGGGGTCTTTATCCATAGAATAATCAAAGTATCCAAAGCATAATCCGTGCCTGGGAAGGCGGGCTGTCGTCGGTAGAATAATCCGGTATACAGGTCCACTCGCTCGTCGGCTCTGGGGCTCCTCGGGTGCAGCTTCACATAGGGTCAACCACCCTGGGTAAGCAGCCAGTTCTCTGCCCGAAACGATGGGGTACTGACTACGGTAGTATTCTTACCGCACGAAGCACTATATATTAACAGACTATTATTAGCTTAATAGACTACGTCCAACTCGACGATATAGTGCCAAATATGACTATTCAAATATTAATATACACGATGTCTCAATACCGATGGTAGGCGAACTTGGCCTTACTCCCACACGTGGCATCGCGGGGAGGCTTTACGTCTGTGACTCTATTGGAGGGTAAGAAACTGGACTGAAAAGAAAGTCCTACTTTAGTAGCGCAGTATATATACGCACTATGAACAAATAGTCCCATTAGTGGTGCGGTAGCCAAATTCCTACGCGGAACTAGGACTTGTTCGTACATGTCGAGCGGTACGTTTGAACTGGGTCTGAGGGGTATGGCAGCCTGGCACCAAGGTCTCGACCAATAGTAGAATGGAGACTATTATGGGATGTTCAGTAGGCTAGAATGGATATTCAATGCATATTGTACAAGGAATATACAAGGGATATCAGGGAATATTAGAGAATATACAAATACAATTAAATATATATATATAAATAAATATATATATTCGGTTTAATCTGATCCTTCACAACAGCCACCCCCTGAATAGGTCCCGGACCTAATCAGTTAAACAGAGACAGATTAATCGCGTTGTCTATTTACACATAAGGGTTTGCTGTAGGGGTCAGTCAACTTCACAAAGTCATAGGGTTGTAGGGTCATGGTCATCATCGATTGTGTCTGGGAGTCGAGGCAGTTCTATGAGCCTTGCCACGGGACGGGTGTAAGTGCGACCCTGGACGAGCACTTCAGCTGCTCGGACCTTGCCGTCGGCACCGGTGATCACTTTGCTTACGCGGCCGGCCGGCCACATAGCTCTGGGCAGTGATTGATCAATAATCATGACGACTGTTCCTTCTGTCAAATTGTCTCTCTCCTTTACCCACTTCTGGCGGGTCTGTAGAGACGGTAGGTAGTGCAGTAGGAAACTGTTCCAAAATACTTGGCTGTACCTCCACATTCGTCGGCCGTTCGCTTCTTCAGGCCGGTACATTGTCTGGGGTAATGTGGGATCTAGCCGCCCCATCAGGAGTGTGTTGGGGGTAACTGGGTCGATATCCGGTAGATTGGGGGCTCTGCGTAGGCGACCACCCACTCTGATGAGGGTATGAGCGTCGCTCTCGGGGGCCAGATGAATTAATCTGCTGTCGGATGGGACGGGCTTTCCTCCCTGTAGACAGGCCAATTCATCGGGGAACGAGTCTCTCTGGGCTCGCTGCAGTAGAAGCAATTCTGCTTCCTCGTAGTTAGCTGCTGACATATCAGCGGGGGACTTGCACTCCGGGTGGTACCGCAGGAATGTTCTTTGTTGTGCACTCTCTATGGACGTGCAATCGTCTATGTTAGGGTCGGTGGAGGCTACGGTGCTCAATCCACAGAACACAGACTTCTTAATTTCCACCTCCTCTGGACTTGCTTCCCTCGGGATCGGCATGGGCCACTGTCCTTCCGGGAGTCTTAGGAATGCGGGGCCGTCACTGTAGACATTGCGACGGGTGAGGTCATCCAGGGGCATCCCCCGGGTGATGACGTCAGCTGGGTTCTGTTTTGTATCAACGTAGCGCCACTCTGTTTCTCCGGTTAACTCTTCGGTTAAGTCTTGAATCTCGGTGACTCTGACTCCCACGAAGACTTTGTACTTGCATGAGTCCGATTTGATCCAGGCGAGTACCGTCGTGGAATCTGACCACAGGATTGTTCTAGACACCGGTATGGTGAGCTCACGTTGGATGAGCGTGGCTAGGTGCGCTCCGGCTAGGGCTGCGCAGAGCTCTAGACGTGGGTTAGATTGTTGCTTGCGTGGGGCTACTCTCGAGCGGGCGAGGACAAATGCTGTGTAGATCTCTCCCCCTTGGTCTTGGGCCCGCAAGTAGGCTACTGATCCGTATGCGACCTCTGAGGCGTCACTGAAGACGTGCAAGTCCATTTTACATGTCTCTGGCCTCACCGTGGGTGGGAAGTAGCTTCGGCGCATATTAACGCCTGGGAGTGAGTGGAGCTCCATCTCCCACTCTCTCCAGGTGGATGCAAGGTGTGCGGGAATGGGGTCGTCCCAGCCCTGGTCCTTGTCCCACAATGCTCGTACAATCATTTTTGCCCTGGTGGTGTACGGTAGAATACATCCTAGCGGGTCATATTGTCGGGCGAGTGTTGTGTACACACTCCGTCTGGTGGTCGGCGCCGCCGCCGGCCTTCCCTGCTCCGTAATCAGGGGCTTGTGTCTGTAGTGAAGCGAATCTGTTTTGAATCGCCACACCAATCCCAGGGTCATCTCCTGGGCTTCTCCCGGGATTGTAGCCATCCAGGTCTCGCTGCTGGCTGCCTTGTCCTCGGAGGAGAGGCTGCGCAGTACTTGCGGATCGCTGCTGGCCCACTGCCTGAGATCAAAGCCGCCTTTGATCAATGAGGCGCGGAGTTTAATCAGGAGAGCCTCGGCTTCTTCCTGGGTTGAAAGGCTTTGTAGACAGTTGTCTACGTAGAAGCTGTTCTTTACGCTGTGTCGGACCTCTTCGTCCGCTGCTGGGTCCTCTGCTACATGTTTCTGTAGTGCAAATGTCGCACAGCAGGGGCTGCACGTCGTTCCGAAGGGGAGGACTTCCCATTGGTAGATGGCTGGGTGCTCATCTCCTGGCTTCTCTCTCCATAGGAACCGTAACAGGGGCTTGTCCGCCTCTACTAATCTCACCTGCAGGAACATTCCTTTAATGTCCCCGCTGATGGCCACCTTTTCCTGGCGGAAGCGGAGTAGAACGCCGAGTAGGGAGGGGCCGAGTGTGGGACCGGGCAGTAACTCTTTATTCAGATTTTGGGATCCGATCTGGTAGCTGCAGTTAAATACTATGCGGTCTTTACCGTTGTGATGGACCTTGTGGTGGGGCACGTACCACGATTCAGTGGTCTGGTCAGCCTCTTTAATGTCCATCTTTGTGACGTGTCCCGCTGTGATGAGCTTCTCAATCTCAGCGCGGTATACACTCTCTTGGGCGGGGTTCTTGGCTAAGCGCCGCTCCGTGTTCAGCAGGTACCGTTCTATGGCGTCTGTCTTGGCGTGGAAAGTAGGCATTCCTTCTCGCCGCAGGAGTGGCGTGGCGTATCTCAACACGCCGTTGACCGGGACTCTCTTGGTCCCTGTCTCGAGGAGGTGAATGGCGTAAATGTCATCTTTAGAGCGAATGTCTTTCTTTCCATTCTTAAAGGGCATTTGTTCCAAGCTCCATAGCCGCTCTACGTGTTGCAGGAGTGCGGTTTCTCCCTCTGTAACTCGGGAGTGGAGACATCTAGTGGCTGTACTTCGGTTGAGAGATTTGGCGAGCGGGCCTTGGAGAGTCCATCCCAAACGGGTCTCGACTGCTGCAGGACAGCCTCGGGGTCCGGTATGAACCCGGTCTATCGGGACAATGAGGTCTGCATGGTCGGAGCCTATCAACAGGGTCGGCATAGCATTGTCTATGAGCGGGATCGGTAACTTGCGCAGATGTGCATATTTCTCCATCAGCTTGGCGACGGGGTATGTGTACCGCGACAGTCCTATTTCTTGGCTGGTGAAAGCGTCTGCAATCTGGTACCGTCGCTCAGGCTGGCCGCTTGCTGCGATAGAGAATGAGACATTCTCGCCCTTTATCGTCTTCAAATCTCGTCTTATTGTCCGAATTGTCATTTGGGTTTCGCTTCCCCGCAGCCCTAGCTGGGCCGCAGCGGAGGCGAGCAGCAGGGTCTTCTCTGACCCGTCATCGAGGACGGCGTAAGTGTCCAGGACTTTATTCTGGTAGCTTAGTGTCACACGCACTACTTTTAGGAGTACTCGGGCTCCACTGCTGCTGGCGGGATCGATGTACATGACGCTCGCTTTGCGGCTGGATGGTGCAGGTGAAGGGCGCCGTCTGTTACTGTCGTGAAGTATGTCCAGATGGGCTCCATCGCACTTGGTGCACCTTTTCTTTAAGCGGCATTCGGCTGCCATGTGTGAGCGCGCACAGCGAAAACAGCGCTTGTTGGACTTTATCCATTGACCTGCTTCCTCCGCGTTCAGCTTGGGGAAGGAGTCACATTGCGCTAGCCAGTGTTCTTTCTCACAGTAGGGGCACACTATCTTCCACTTCTCCGTTCTGGAGGGGGTACTGTGGCTCCTGCTGCTCGGTACTGACTCCGATTGGTGCATCACAGTCACCGATCTTCTTCCATCATTTAGTCGTCTGGTTCCTTCTCTGGAGCCAGGGGTGCTCCGTCCGAATGTATCTAGCCGTAGGCTGCTGACTTCTCTCGCCAGGAAGTCTGCTAGATCGAGGAGGTTCGGTTCGGGGCCATTCGGGTCTCTGTGGTCCCTCTGCCGCCTAAAGCGCTCCTGACGAGCGGGCGGCAGCTTCTCCAGGATCCTTTCCACATTTGAGTTGGCGTAAAGTTCATACTTCCCCTTCTCTCTTTGCGCTCCCAACATCCCTACCAGGGACTGCACTCTGATGGACAGGTCGTCCAGTGCTCGATTGTCTATTGCTGGGGGTAAGCGGTCGATGTGTCGGATCTCCTGGATCACGTAATCCCATATGCGCCCATACCTCTGGTCCAATGCTACCAGCGCTGCTGTGTATGGGGTGGTGGAAGTCGCGTAGGCGAGCGCTATATTATTATATATTATTAAGTGCTGCAGTAGGATGGCGTATTTGTGGCGTTCATCCAATACATCCACCAACATGGTCTCCAGACACATGCGGAGTTCTGTATACTGGGCCCGGTTCTCTTGGGTGAAGTCGGGTACCATAGGCGTGCCAATGTATGACGCTGACTGTGGATACATCGGCGAGCGTTGGGGGAGAGGCCTCCTAGGCGAGTCTCCTCCCGCTCCTTGGTATGGGCTGGTACCGGCAGTGTACCATGGCCCGCTTGTCCAGGTGCTGTTCCTCGGTGCGGGTCGTGCGTCGTGCTCACCCGTGTATAGAGTCGGGGGTCTGTAGCGCAGCTCCGCGGGAGTATAGCCTGGGCTGTACCGGACCTCCTGGTCCGGTAGAGTACTGTGCTGTCTTCGGGCGTGGTTCTCCTCCTCTTCCTCTTCGTCTTCAGTTAGGTCATCCAGTGCTTGTAGTCTCTGGTTTAGCCTCTCCACAGGATATGCTGCTCCTTCCCGGTTGCTAGGTCTCGCTTGGACCGGTGGGGGGAGGTGGTCTGTGGGGGGTATAGACCTCGTCTGTTGGTCAAGTTCAGGGTTGTTTACTCGGCTAGGGGATGCCACCCTGGAGGTGTGTCTAGACGAGTTCCTGGAGCCTCTGGCGGAGGGAGAGGGTGTTGTCCGTCTGATCAGCTGTTCTATTAGTTGCGCTTGCTGTCTGTCGCGCTCTGCGTCCCGTAGAGCACCAGCAGCTGCTCGCTGGCTGTCTGCTCGGTCTCGGGCCACATTCTCTTCCATCTGAATGCGTCTTATTTCCAGGCGTATGTGCTCTTCTTCGCTCCGTTGCTGTATCTGCAATCGATCGCGTTCACCCTGGAGTCTATTGCGTTCAGTAGAGGCTTTCAGGCTGACAAGGAATGCCTGCTGTAGGGTCCTCTCTGCCTCGCTGGGAGAAGGCGGTTGTATAGGGGAGCCTTCCCTCGGGGTACTCCTTGCGGAGCCTTGGAGCTCTATCTCCACGGTGCTCTCCCCGTCTTCTTCCGTGCCGAGTTCTCTCTCGGTAGCGTTGTATTCCTCCCGGGACTCATCGGGGACTACTTCTTCAGTACTGGCGGGGTGTGAAGTCATGTCTGGTTCCCACTGGTCCCCACCGTGAACTTGGTCAGTTACATTAGAGCCCGTAGGGGCCTCTATGGTCGGGGTAGTCTGGGCGTTGGGGTTAGACATACTTTTACTTTCTAGTTTTACCGCGTTTACTGTTAGTAGAAGACTAGGTTGTTGACTGACAGCGTAAGCCTCTAAGTACTGAGGGAGCCGTCGTTCGCGCTGCGGGCGTTGGTTAGGAGGATCGTTTCGTGGAGTGTTCATCATAGGCCATTTCAATATTAATAACACTATATTAATATTACACTAATTACCCTCCGGCTCGAAGGACCAATTGTAACTGAGGGGTACAATTCCCTGACTGTATTACTAGATATGATACTTACTACCACTACCTTTGTACTTAATATTCGGCCACCCAGTACACGGCATAAATATATTATCATGAACACTCTCACGTAGATGAAACGGATCCAACACAAATGTACGAATTAGAAACAAGTCTTTATTTTCCTACACAGCGATGGTGTGTAGAATAAGCACTTAATCACTTAATTACATTTATGAATTGAAATAGTATGCACTTTTATGGCAAGGAGTATTCGTCGGTATATCAATAGATAATGTCCAATCTCTGAAGGCGCAGGTGGTAAATATACGACCTGGAATAGTTAAGGAATAACAGCAATGATACTTTAATGATTATAGGCTGGATACACTAGAGGGGGTTAATCCGGTCGCTTGTAAGCCGACAGGAGTAGGAGGGGGGGGGGGTAGAATCCAGCTGCCTCGTCCGGCCAAGGGTATCCCAGGAGAACCCACTGTAGTGCCGTTCAATGCGCCGGCGATCCTTGGACCACAGATGAAAGCAGGTGGACTCTTTGTGGGCCGGCTCTCTCCGGTCCACGGGGGAGAGATGTGGAGAGACCTCGTCTTGCAGAGCGTCTCCTCACCTTGCGACCTCTCCAGGGGGGGGGGTTCCAACACACGGTAGTGTCGGGGGTCTTTATCCATAGAATAATCAAAGTATCCAAAGCATAATCCGTGCCTGGGAAGGCGGGCTGTCGTCGGTAGAATAATCCGGTATACAGGTCCACTCGCTCGTCGGCTCTGGGGCTCCTCGGGTGCAGCTTCACATAGGGTCAACCACCCTGGGTAAGCAGCCAGTTCTCTGCCCGAAACGATGGGGTACTGACTACGGTAGTATTCTCACCGCACGAAGCACTATATATTAACAGACTATTATTAGCTTAATAGACTACGTCCAACTCGACGATATAGTGCCAAATATGACTATTCAAATATTAATATACACGATGTCTCAATACCGATGGTAGGCGAACTTGGCCTTACTCCCACACGTGGCATCGCGGGGAGGCTTTACGTCTGTGACTCTATTGGAGGGTAAGAAACTGGACTGAAAAGAAAGTCCTACTTTAGTAGCGCAGTATATATACGCACTATGAACAAATAGTCCCATTAGTGGTGCGGTAGCCAAATTCCTACGCGGAACTAGGACTTGTTCGTACATGTCGAGCGGTACGTTTGAACTGGGTCTGAGGGGTATGGCAGCCTGGCACCAAGGTCTCGACCAATAGTAGAATGGAGACTATTATGGGATGTTCAGTAGGCTAGAATGGATATTCAATGCATATTGTACAAGGAATATACAAGGGATATCAGGGAATATTAGAGAATATACAAATACAATTAAATATATATATATAAATAAATATATATATTCGGTTTAATCTGATCCTTCACAACAGTGTGGGTTTGAGTCCCTGTGGTAGAGGTATCACTAAAGTTACAGTGTGGGTTTGAGTCCCTGTGATCTAGTATCACTAAAGTTACAGTGTGGGTTCGCCTTTCCATAGTGTGGGTTAGAGTCACTATTGAGTTGCCGTGGTTAAAGGCATATTGGGTTGCCGTGGTTAAAGGCCTATATAGCACCTTTCCAACGTGGCCCCCGTCGTCACGGTCACTATTAGTTAGAAGGAAAGTGGTACGAAAAAGTTCTGATATGTGTGTTGAATTAATAATGTGTAACACATGTATGAAGTTCCATATGATGAGTGAAGCCATGTCTCCAGTCGAGTCAAGTGGATATATGAATATTCATCACGGAACACAAACCCAGTGCGTTATGTTGTTGATAAGGAGGCCACTATCATTATATTAAAATGAATAAGTGGTAGGGAGGCCAACATATTATTATTAAAATAAATATCGTCCATATTGCATTAGTGTGCTGCTCTGTGGTAGAGGGATGCGGCCGCGGCGCGAGGGAACAGGTCTCTCTCCACATTGCAGTTTCAAACTATGCATTGACAACCTAGTTGATTAAATATAGGTGGGTATATATGCTCCGGGTCTGAGAAGGAGCGGGTGTTATATTATATTATATTATATGTATTATGTGGTGCTATATATGCAGTTGTGGTTAGTTTATAACCGCTCTGAACACCGCCGTGCGCTCTGCGGTGGGACCGGCGCTTCGCTTTCGCTCGCGCGGCTTGAGGGGTGGAAGCGCTTCAGAGGCGTGCATGTTCACAGAAATACACTCGATATCTGCGTTGTTACCACAAATATGGATGTTGGTAGAGGCGAGCATGTTCACAGAAATACGGTATAGTGCTGTTAAGGGGATGCGGACCATTGATGGAGCTTTCATCATCAGGGTCCCCGTTTTCATTTCCATATAATCATCACCATTATTATCATTATTATTTCGTTGGTGCCGCTTGCTGTAAATGGGTCTGCACTCTGCATTGCTAAAGACACTTCACATTGATACAACATTTTCTTGGAGCGACGCGCGCTCGGCCGAGTTCTGCTCCCTCCTCGAGGGCTGCAGCAGCACGGCGGTGGGAGCTGTTCCCGTGGTGGTGCTGGACCCCCACTCTCTCTCTCTCTCTCTCTCTGTCTCTCTCTCTCACTCTCTCGTTCTCTCTCTCTTCTCCCGCTCTCACAGGACCCATTCAGAGTGTTCTCCCCCACTCGCACGCTTTCTCCCTCCCTCTCTCTCTCTCGCTCCCTTTCTCTCTCTCTCTCTCGTTCTCTCTCTCTCACTCTCTCCTTCTCTTTCTCACTCTCTCTCTCGTTCCTTCTCTCTCTCCCCACTCTCTCTCTCTCTTTAATATTCACGCACCCCGGACTGGCACTTTTCCTCACACGCTCTCTCTCTGACTCTCCCGTTTTCTCTCACTGGCTCGCGCCCTCTCTCTCCCCTTCTCCCCTGCTCGCTCTTTTTCTCTCTCTCTCTCTCTCTCTTTCAAGGTAAAAGTGGCTATGTTTCCGATGGCTCCTGATAGCAGTGCCGAGGGGACTACTCGACGCGTACACCCGATAGCCCCACTGGGGGCTATGGGCCTTACGTCTAGGTCAGGCATTATAGCTCAGCTACAATCAATGGGCGCAGGGAGATTTGTGTCGATGTCAATCCGTGACGTAGCATTTTTTTAAAGAAGGTATGTTGCGAAATGGGGCAGGAGAAGGAAGGGTGATTACGTTTCCCCCCCTCAATCCCCATTAATCTATCTTGTGTTCCCTCTCTCTTAGGCCTAAGGGGGAGTGGGTGTAGACTGGATGTAGACTGGAATTAGCTGAGATTAGGGGTAGAAAGGGAGGAAGCCGCCACTGGTTGTTTGCCTAATACGATACTAAGTGCATGTCTTAAGATTCCAACTAAAACATGTGTGTGTGTTGGTACCGGTGTGAAAGGTTGTTGTATTTGAGTGATAGGTTTTGTTTGTCATGGTTTATTAGAAGGTGTAATGAGAGGTATTAGTAGGTGGTATGAGAAGGTATTAGTAGGTGTAATGAGAAGGTATTAGTAGGTGTAATGAGAGGTATTAGAAGGTGGTATGAGAAGGTATTAGTAGGTGGTATGAAAGGGTATTAGAAGGTGGTATGAGAAGGTATTAGTAGGTATATGCATGGAGTGCATGTGTGTCCTGGAGTATGGGTGTGAAGCGTATATATGGTTTTAATTTGGTTCATATTTCCTTGAATTTTTGACTGAGTGGTGATAGAGGAGTCAATTACTGCATGTTTCTATGGTTGTGGTAGGAGACTGGATGTTGTTGCTTGTTTTTTTCCCTTTTTCCCTGCTCTCCTCTGTGTCAGAAACTTTTCATTTCATCTTTATTTAATTTTTTCTTGTATCTTTTTAAAATGTTAAAACTTTTATTTTATGTTTTTTTATGATACTTCATAACCAAAGATATTGTTAAAACTTTTATTTTATGTTTTTTTTATGATACTTCATAACCAAAGATATTTTTGAAAATATAAGTATATTGTTTTAGGTATTGCCTGGTGCAAAGACAATAGAGGAAGGACAAATATATAGTTCAGAGGTTTATTTAAAGGGGTTGTTATTATCCCACATTTAATTAACTTTCAAACACTGGGTAATATAATTAAGAGGATTATATAGTAGATTTTTAGTGTGCAGACAGTTTTCAGATGTTAAAAGTTGTTAGTGAACCTGCTAAACAACTTCTGCTGTTGAAGCACGTTCTAATATTGGGTTGTACCAGGTAGTAACAAGGCCCCCGTACATACACACACACACACACACACTCACTCACTCACTCACTTACTCACTCACTCACTCACTCACTCACTCACTCACTCACTCACTCACTCACTCACTCACTCACTCACTCACTCACTCACTCACTCACTCACTCACTCACTCACTCACTCACACACTCTCACACACACACACACACACACACACACACACACACACACACACACACACACACACACACACATATATACATGCACATACACACATATAACCACGCACATATACATAAAACACACATACATACATATACATACAAACACAGTCAATCAACCACACGGGAGGGCTTTGAAAGCAGACCAATTTGATCAATCTTAGGAAATGTCTGGGTGCTTTAACTCCTAAATCAGGGAAGACTGGTTAAATATATATGTTTGTTTTTCTCTCTCTGGTTTAATCAGACTGATTGTATTCAAGCTTCCGCTCTTCTTGTTTTATGCTTTTTATTGTATTTAAAATACCCGCAGGGGGAGTTTTATTTCTAAAGATTTCTAATTTTATTTCCTCTCAATTCGTTGTTTCTATGGCTTGACGAGCTATCATTCTACGTACCGATCCAGACTGAAAAGCCAGTCGATCCTCAACTCTTTGCGCGCTTTCCCCACGTGGACCGTCTGGTCGGTCACGACTCTAAAAAATCATAATCTCCATCATCACTTTAATCATGATGTAATTAGACGATACCAAAATACATAACAAAGTTGTTTTGTTACAGAGACTACATACACTGCAAGGGGAAGAGAATCCTCAACGTTCTCATGGTGTAACTAATAACAACTCTGACCAGGAAATATAATACAATTATATAAATAATACTGTCACGGGGTCCAATGAGCAGACTAGTATGAATGGAATCCAAGTGTGTTTCAAGTTGTTCGCATATTATTGTCTAATTACACTGTAAATACAGAAATGGAGGGGATGCTGGGTACCAGATGATGGTGAATGGAGGGGAGGCTGGGTGTGTAGGTGATGGAGAGGGTGGTATGTATGGTATGGACGAGTTGGAGGCCCTGTTGGGGATGCATGGAGAGGATGCCCACGGGGCAACTGCAAGATCCGTGCTCAAGGCACCGGCCTATGAGGAGCCCTTGGAGGATGCACCGGCCGGCTCTCCTCCCCGTCTCTTTCCTGTCCAGCTGGGGTCCCCCGTGTCTGAGCCACCGGACTCTGCTGACATGATGGCATCCGGGGATGAGGATGTGGGGGAACCAACTGCAAGTTTCTATGAGGTCGTGGTAGGGTTGTGAGAATGGGGTCAAGATATTGTTGCGTGTTTTGTTTTTTATTTCCTTTTTATAGTATACTCATTAGAATATTGTCTACTCATAGGATATTGTATACTCTGATGTGGGACAATGTGTGTTTTGTTTTGATTTGGTTTATGTGAATTTTAGTCTGATTTTCTAATGATCCTTCGGCATAGAGATTGCAACCATTGAAAATCATTGCATTATTTTTTATGTATCTCTGATGTGGGCTTCTTTTTCATTTGTGAGTTTGGGTGGTGGTGACGAAGTATGACGCGGATGTGCCGGAACTTGGAATCTGAAAGTTGAGTGGTTCTTTACGCATTTTTTATGTATTTCAATCAATGGGTTTTCTCATAAATAAGTCTGGATGCATTGTACTGGTTGTTGAGTAAGCTGTGTGGTGTTCTGTGTGCTTTGATTCTTCCACAGGCTGTCGGGTTGGGGAGAGGCTGAGCGACCATGGACGCGATGGGGAACGGTCAGCTGTCATCCGCTTCATTAGGGACGCTGTGGTCATGCTGAGAACCGTACCGAGGCCCTTCTCCGCCGGTGGTGGGGTGGAAATACAACCCCGACGATGTCACGAGCTGTCGCTCGCTGCTCGCCTGAAAATGTAGGGCTGATGCCGGATTGAGGGGGAGGGGCCGGCAACAGGACTTCGGCCTGAATTCAGTATGATGCAGTGTCCTCTGGGGGTGATGGCTGACTGACGGTGTCGTTCGCCGCTCTCTGCCTGATGGCCTGCGGTGTTTGGACTCTGTGTGGACTCCACACAACAACTGAATAAATTGAACTAAATTGGACTCCACACAACAACTGAATAAATTGAACTGAATTGGACACAACAACTGAATAAATTAATAATAGATGAGAAGGTATAAATTGGTTGAAATTATGCAAAAATGTGACTGAACTAAGACTGAACTGTCTTGAAATATGATTGATATTGTGCAGAATAACACTGACCTGTCTGAACTGTCTTACATAGTATTTCAGGCATGTACATCGTGCGAAAGCGGTCGAGCATCATTTCCATATTTTACAGGTCCTGGTTAAGGTTAAATCAATGTCAGTTTATTGTTATTTTTTTGTGTGTTTTCATTCCTCTATGAATATACAGTCCTGGGTTATATTGTGTGATTGTAATTAGTATTTCACGGGTTTTGATCTATGGCCTGCCCATCTACGGCCCTGACGACACTGGACGCTACTGGATGACCACTGGACCATCTAATTGTCACATGTCTCTGCTATTCCATGCGCTTCGTGCTATGTTTGCCTCTGGGCCCCCGTATAGTTAAGCTTCACGCTTATATGATATACACGCCCTCTTGGATTAAGTGCAGGTCTGATGTATTGATGGCAGTATTGGTGGTCATCCGATATGTAGGTATATGTCCAGAAATGTACTCTATTTGTTCCTGACCTTGGCCTTTTAACAGGTCCATGCTTAGTGTATGTCTTGGTGATTGATGGTTGTGTCATATTGTTGGGTGCACAATGAATTGTTGTGTTGACATATAGATTTATATGTCAAAAGGGGGATTGATAGTTTTAATTCATTGATCTGATGTCAATATCTTATATATCTTCAGGCTGTACACTGACGTCAGATGTCTCTGTGTAAACACAGGCCCCATGAAACAGTCTCTGTGTAAACACAGGGCTCCGTGAAACAGTACTGGACACAGGTGCAAGATCATTATCAGAAGCATGCAAAAACCCACACACACACCAGCACACACACTTTAACACACACACAAGCACACATCACACAGACATCAATGCATACACATAGAGAGAGATACACACACCCCCCCCCTTTTTTGTTCGAGAGTGTCAGCTAGACATGCAAACTCATGTCTCTCACTTTAGCACACACACACACCGACACACACACACTCTAACACACCAAAACACACACACACACACACACACACACTCTAGCACACTAACACACATGAACACACAGAAAAGCATCTGATAAGGAGAGCGGAGGAATACAGCCCCTCCTTTCCCCCATCTAAGCAAACACCAGCACACACACACACACACACACACACCACACAGACATTCATGGATACACACAGAGAGACATACACACACCATTCTGACGAGAAATGTATAAATGATGTGACGATGTATTGACGAGACCACCACTTGGCACTGGCTCGCTCTGTGTGCGGAGGTGCGTGGTCCGGATTGTGATCTACTTGTGCTGTGACGGTTCAGTAAAACTCTGCAGACTGCCATCTGACTCTGTCTCGTCTCTCTGTTCACCTCGCCGACATTCAATAAAAGAACTATGAGGGAATTCCTTTCACAACCTACCAGTGGAACATGCCTGACTTTTGTGCAGCTTATGGATGCTCTACTCACCGTAGTGTAGAATCAAGAAGACGTGGGATCACCTTTCACGTGTAAGATATGACAATATTACGTCTATAATTAGGATAATCGCTAGTTACTTAGTGGATGTATGTACTATACAAGTCCTGCTACAAAGGAATAGTGGGGTTATGTGAGATAGCCTAATAGTATTGCAAGATTGTTGTTGACCCAGCCTTTTTAGAATGTTGCTAACATTGTTTACAAAAATCATTGAATGTTTCTTTTTGACACCTTTTTATAAATCTTAATGTGGTTGTCTTGTTCTTAAAATTTGCATAAATTCATACAATTACCCCCAAAATATCATAATTTAGGTGTGTATTTTTGTCCTTACCCTTAATGCTAAAGTAAAGTAAGGTGGAAAATGTTGACAATAATTTCTATATTTGGCTACCTTTCTCATGTTCTGAAGGTTTCCCAAAGCCGGAGAGAGGAGGAGACAGTGGGAACTGGCATTAAGGAGGGACGGTTTTGTTGCGACTGGCACGACACTGCTCTGCAGTGAGCACTTCAGGAGTGAAGACTTTGACAGGACGGGGCAGACTGTCCGCCTTAAAGATGGTGTTGTGCCAACAATATTCAGCTTCCCTGCTCACCTTCAAAGGGTATGTGTTTGGCCAATAGGTATTCAAGGTGTATGAGATTGGTATATCAATGTCACACTGTAGTTTTTCTTTCTGCAAGTAAATAATGTGTTTTTTATTACAGCACATTTTAGACACTCAACTTATTTAATTATGTTTATTTCAGCCGGCTGCAACTAGAAGCACACACAATTCTAGAAGAGCGGAAGACAACCTTCCGATGGCCTTGCCTCAGGATGAACCTCAGCCTGATGTTGTGAGTATTTGCATTGTAGAACCTTTTTTTTATCACTACACCCCTGATCATATGGCTTGCCATATTAAATCCTTCATCTCAGTGGTACGCAGGAAGGTCTATGATGGTGTTACTAGAAGAGCCTAATATTATTTGAGGTGGTACTGTTTGAAGTCTATGTATGTCACTCATACACTTTGATGAATAAACATGTGCGAACATTGAAACTACAGGGTTAGGCAACCCTTACAATCAAAACAGCCATTTTTGTCCAGAACCACAAAACATATTTTTGCCTTCTAAGGGGACAAGCCTATTAAGATCAATTTCTTAAAAGTATGCTGAGTTGGAGAATGTAAAAATGAATTTAGGGTCACAGCATTGATGAGTGAACATTGAAATGTTTAAAAAAAGTAACTTATTAATTCTTACTATTATTTATGTATTCATATATTTTGCCAAAGGAACAGGGAACAACTGGAGAGAGGGGAAAGAGCCGCAAGCGGCAGGCCACTGACCACCCTTACTCATTGCCTGCCTGCCCCAAGGCTATAAAGGCCAAACTTGATAAAGCCTCAGCGAGAGTGAGGAAACTGGAGCGCGAGAAGTCGAATGCTTTGGCGAGAGAAAGGAGGGCCAAGAAAAACATGCAGGCTCTTCTGGAGGAACTGAAGGAGAAAAACCTGATCAGTGAAGAGCTGAAAGACAAGCTTGAATGCTACTCGGGTAATATACAAATTTAATATATTTTATGTTCTTTGTTAAACTTCTTGGTTACTATTTAAAGGAGACATACTAAATCACTTTTGCGAATTGAATTTCAGATCTTCCGGTTCACCTCCTGTCGAAGCAGGGTGTAGAGTACACCAAGGCCCAGAGAGATTTCGCCCTCACACTCCATCTGCATGGTCCTAAGGCATATCACTACCTAAGGGAGACTCTGCATATCCACCTCCCACATCCCAGTTCATTGCAGAGGTATTCTTCATGATGTCTAATTGTAAACTACATCACTACTTAAGCACTACACACTGTATTATCATGAATGGTTAAACTTCCTGATCTAACAGCTAATGTAGCTATTCTTAGTATGTCCAGTGTCCACAGTAGGGATGCTTGGGCTAGTGGTTAAATGGTTAATTGTGTACTTTTTAATTTTTACGAAGGTGGCTGAGCTCTCTTGATGCCAAACCTGGTCTCAATAAGATGATGCTGGACATGCTGGAAAGACGGTGTCAGGAAGACGAGGCCAAGTATGGACGTGTCTGTCTGATGCTGGATGCAATGGCCATCAAAAAGCATGTCCAGTATGATCCACAGACACAAACAATGTCTGGATATGTGGACATGGGGGATCGATCAAACGAGACTGACGTCGCTGCCGAGGCTCTTGTATTTATGGTGGTTGGGCTTCAAGGTTATTGGAAAGCTCCAATTGCCTACTTTTTAACCAAGACACTCACACCAGAAACACAAAAAGTCTTGGTAAACCATGCATTAGAAGAGCTGCATCGGCGTCAGATAAGGGTGGTGTGCATGACGATGGATGGCCATGCATCCAACGTCAGCATGTGCACCCAGCTTGGGTGTAATCTGAAGGGAAACCCCTGTGAGCCTTTGACGACCCATTTCCCCCATCCAGCAACCCAGGACAGGGTTTTTGTTATGATGGACGCTTGCCACATGCTGAAGCTGACACGCAATATGGTGCAGGTACATGCTGATTATTGCCTATTTGCTCTGGTTGACTCTATTCTGCTTTTTATACTTTTATACTTATTTTGATTGTTTGCATTTACATAATTGAGAATATGACATGTGCTAGCAGTGAAAAATATTCTAATTCTGCAGGCATACAGCCCAATTAGAAGCCCCACTGGGATAATTAATTGGAGTTACATCGTCCATCTGAACAATGTCCAGAAGAAAAGCGGACTGCATGCTGCCAACAGAGTCACAGACAAACATGTGAACTTTGCCAATCAGAAGATGAAGGTATGTTTGTATGATGATTTACGTATAGAGGGCCGTCCGCAATGGAAATAGGTTCTAGGGCTTAATTGTGTTTTGTATCCTTGGTGATGATGTTTGTATCTTGTAGCGCTAATGTGCTCTTCATTTGAACTGTCTCCTTATAAACTCGATCAAGGTCTCCCTGGCTGCTCAGACTCTGAGCAACTCTGTGGCACTTTGCACCTTGCGGGACTTGGGCTATGTGGAGTTCAAAGACTGCGAGGCTACTGCAGAATTCATTAAGGTATCACAGCTATAGATTTGCATCATTGACTCAAATCATTTTCCAATATTCTACTGTTTTTATCAACATTTGAGTGATGCATTACTTTAACCCATATAATCCTGGTGGCATTCCCATGTTCTCATGTCATCACAGGTGAGAGATTTCAGTTTTTAAGTTTTCACAAAAATGTGAAAATACCATACCTGAAAGTTCAGAACACACCTATTTTGGTTGTTCGTTGTATAAAATAACATTATTACATTAACATTTGAATTTGGGCATCGGGAATGGTTAAATAATTATGACTGCCTTCAAATTCAACAATATGCAAGCACTTGCCTAAAACTCTTTATACTTACCTCATACTTACCTAAGAAGCACCCTTGTTGTCACGTGCAGCAATTTATTTGTAAAAAGCACAGCCACAGAGGAACTATTCCTCATACTTACTATCTGATACATGTTGACACAGTTATGGTGATGATTTCAGTGCTTCCAATTATATTTAGATATTTGTTTATAGATAACGGACAGGCTGTTCGACGTCTTGAACAGCCGCAATCCCAGAGCCAAAGGGTTCAAAGCCCCCCTTGGTTCTAGGAATTTGAAAAGCACCAGGGAGTTCTTGTCAAGAGCCAGGGGGTTCTAGCTCACTTTGAAGATGGAAGATGGCACACCTCTTTACAGAACAAAGAGGTCTGTTAAAATAGTGAATGTTCTGTTAGTGATGCACTGATACCATTTACCTCCCACACAAGTTTGAGTACAACTACTCAACTTTTCAGTAGTCACCAATACCCAGTACAAATTCTTAATTATTAAGAAATGATCAGAATGAGATTGCTGATTTAGAAAATAAGGGTTTATTTTATTCTTCGTTAGATGTATACAAGTGGTCAATTTACACATCATTCAAGTATCTAAGGTAAAACTAAGTAGTACTGCTTTGGTGCTCAGACTGAGTATGTAAGATTTTTAACTATTACCAATAGCTCAATTCTACCGGGTTTCAGTGCATCCCTAAAGTCCATGACATAAGTTCATGAGATGCGCTGTTCTCTTGTTTAACATCAAGTTTATGTGTTCTCTACTATCTTCTGCATCAAGTTCAGATGCTCTGTCCTGTCTGTATCGAGTTCATAAGATGTTCTGTCCTGTCTGCATCGAGTTCATAAGATGCTCTACTCTTCTGCATCGAGTTCATAAGATGCTCTTTCCTGTCTGTATCGAGTTCATAAGATGCTCTGTCCTGTCTGCATAAAGTTCATGAGATGCCCTACTCTTCTGCATCGAGGTCATAAAGTGGTATGTATTATTCATATGATACTATGTTGCTCCAATGTGTTGGCTGTCCGTGAATTTGTCTCTGCCCCAATTTTCTTGTGTTCAGTCCCCCCCCCCCAATCCAGGTGTCAAAATGGTACAGTACTGTAAGTATTGCATGGTCTGCACGTTCTTTTGTGAATTGATTCAAGCAAGTTTAGTGTCCTAAAAGTAATTGTAAGGATCTTAGGATCCTTAAAATTACTTTTAGCACACTCGCACTTATTATACATTCAAGATCAGGGATGCAAACTAGTCAGCTTTAGGTTACCCTTTTTTCCCAAAATGTGGCAATGAAGTGAATTGTGTAAAATGTGGATTAGTGTCTGCCGTGGTAGCTCCCTGAGGAGTGCTGCTCTGGGAGCATTCACTATTTTCACCCTATAGCGTGTTTGCATCCCTGATTTCTTGTGTACTGTTTTGGCAGGATCATCATAGTAATACAATATTTGCGTTTGAAGGTTCCTCTCTATCCTGGGCTTCATCATCAACATTGACACGTTGATGTTGATGGTTCCTGATCTGCTTGAGGGACAGCGATATGTCCTGACGTACAGGTTCAGCCAGGACCACTTGGAACTTCTCTTTAACTCCATCAGAGCATCCGGTACATATTTACCAGCCACAATACCAAGTGACACGAAGTGTCAGCATATGTTTGTATTCTTTTTAGTTTGTCTGTCCATATGTATTTTTTTTCTTAAATGTGGTTCTGAAGACTATTTTGAGTATTTAGAAAAATGTGTTTGTCTATCTGTTTGCAGAATTTGTCACCACTGTGATACAGACTGAACTGTATGATAATGTCATTCAACTTAATTTACGTGGAAGAATATCATTCAGGGGTGGCACATTTTTTTTGGTTGCATAAAGATAGATTGAATATCTGTGCAATAAACTCGTATATCTTGTGTTTTATGTTTCAGGTGGCTGGAATAACAACCCCAATGCCAGCCAATTCAAGTACATTTTTAGAAAGCTAATGGCCCGGTGTGGGGTTGTTAAACCAAGCTCCAAAGGGAACGTGACGGCACAGGATGACACCGAGTCCCTGCCAGCTTTTGCATTGTCCTCTGCTGCCCAGTCCTACCAAATCGACATATCTACAAGCCTGTCAGCTGTAGATATGTCCTCTGCTGAAGGAGGAGAAGATCTTCCATCCCCGTTTGCTGACATTCCTGCCATTGTACATGACCACAGCTACCTCCCCACCCGCTTCGATGGTCTTGTGGACAACGCCATTGTGTACATTTCAGGTAAAGGTTGACTGATTGACCTATAGCCGATTGTGCCAATAGTAAAAACCTAGGGTGAAAATGATTGCTGATTAATTGGATGATAGTCCAAAAAAATAAATGTTCACAGTTGGAAATTCTAATTTCCCCATACTTATTAATTATTATTATAAGTTATTATATTATTAATCAGTCTACCTCTAATTTTAGGATTTGTTGTGCGAGGGACATTGAAGAAGCTGTCCTGTGATGTCTGCCGTGCCAGCCTGGTGACGGACGCTGCATCTGCTTGTCAGGACAAGAGTTACCACCTGCTCTCTCTAAGGAACAATGGAGGCCTAGTGATTCCATCTGAAGGCACGGTGAGGGTTGTCAGGGCAGCAGAGTGGGTCATTCGCCAGTCATCAGCTGATTCCAGACGATCACAGCCCATCAAACCGCTGGAAGTCCTCTACATTGTGCGCAAGAGGATAGGGTCAGAGGATGTGTTTTTGCTCGGGGAGCACATCGGTGAAACACAGCATGGCATTGACAGTCACCACCATATGCTGTTGACATTAGTTGTGTCCCTGTTTTTCAAGCTACGGCTGCACCACATTGCTAAATTAGATACTCTGACCTTACAGAGTGGCAACATGAGACAGAAGCTCACCAAAACTGTCCTTTTCAAAGGGCATTAGGAGAGTAAGAGCGTTGACCTGGTGTTTCTCTCCTCAGTCAGAGTACAGCAACTTGCAATGGGCCTGGTCTACAAGATACACTACACGACCAAGGTACCCATGTACATGTCAAAATACTTCCCAAAGGTCAGTGAATACCACGATCACAACACCAGAGGGAGCTCCACAAATCATGTTAAACCCAGATTCGGCTCAAATAAGGGACTAAACACGTTTCGCAATTATGCCACATCAATGTGGAACGCTTTACCCAAAGCTGTAAAGGAATGTGGATCACTACCCACTTTCAAAACCACTCTCAAGGGACACCTACGGGAGACTGCAATTCAAAACTGGCCCCTGTAAATATCCTAACCCAACCCCCTCCAATGTACAGTCATTTACCTAGTATGTTTTTGTCAATAGTCCAATGTACAATTTTGCAAGATCATTTTTTGTTGTGATTCTCCATGTTGACATGTTGACTGATTTGGGAAAATGGGAGAAAATTTATATTTTCATCAGTCTGCATCATTGGTTGTCTTGTGTAGTGTTTGGTGAATGTATTGTATATTTTCACGTTCTCTGTGTACAGTACTTCACTCTCCTTCCATTTTGGTTGAAGACAGGTGAACTCACCTGCTGCATTTTTATAGTGCTTAAACCTGATTGGTGTATCTACAATTAAGCAATGGTGTGTTTGTCCATCTGATGGCTGTGTTTAACCAATTGGCTCATATGTGTGGTAATTTGACATTCTGTGTCTAATGTAATGCAAGTGTGTTTAGTGTTTTGCAAATCACTGTGTGTATTGTTTTGCAAAAAGTGAGGCTGACATTGTAGGGGTGCAAATCTGGGCCTATATTTTGCTCCTTGAGTGTAAGGTTTTGATAATGGTGTAATACTTTTGATTTGAGTGTTTATGCAATTGAAGAAAACTGTAAAGACTAGAGATGAACTGTTTATTTATTTTGTACATAGGCTGTGCATATGTTTGTTTGTTTGTTTATTTGCTTATGTGTATGATTCTTAACTGTGTTTTTATTTTGTTATTGGTGTATATGTGTATGTATGTACAGTATATATATATTATATATATATGTATAAATATGTATATTTGTACTCCTGTTGCATGGGGCTTCTTGGACCAGATCAATGTTTTATCTGGCTAAATAAATAAGAAACTGATGATTTGGTCCTGTTAACTTTGAATTTTCTATGGGGACTGCCCAGATCCCTCTCAGGGACCTGGTCCTCACTTTGAGAACCTCTAATGATTCTAGTTATTCAGTATTTATCTCGAATTACTCTAAAAAAGAAAACAGTTAAAAAGTAAATAATAAGACAAACAAACACTGATTTGGTCGCACGACAGTCGTCTCAAAAGTATATAATATAGCACATGTTCAGGTACCCAAATATGCTTCTCCAATGTATATACGGTATATCAAATAACTCACGTTGAATTAACGTTCACACAGATGAATACCAGCAAGCAAGCAGCATAAACATTGCTATTCTGGAATAGTATGGAACTGTCCATGAGCCACAAGTACAAGGAATGAACCCCACGTTTTCTTGAACATAGATGAAGAACCTCTCAGAGTACATCTTATCTTTTCAAGTTTGATAAAGTACAGTATGTCTCTAATCCAGTGAAGGTGAGTGGGGGGACTCTTTTATAAACGTGTTTTTTGTGTATGTGACATCTATGGACCAAGTGTCTGACAATAAAGGATTGATGATGATGCTGTGTGGCAATAAAATTGGAGTGCTTTACTATTGACAATGTAATAAAATAAGTGGGATGGATAAATTATATATAGATAGATGTGTGTGTAAGTAATATAAATAGTCTACCTTATCTGTGTGTGTAAAGCTATTGCTATACTTATCTGTTAAAAGTTATTTTCATATGAAAGTCTATGCAGTATCATAACTACATATTTGGTGTTTATAGCAAACCAATCCGTTTGGAAATCGGTAAAGAATTGAGCAATCTATGGTTATTTAAATAGTACATGCACCATATACCTTAATGTTATCAGTAGCTGAGCTAACTGGAGCAAGATGGCGGCGGTTCAGTGATGTCGCTCTCCATTGGCCGGCAGCGCGTTCAAGCTATCTAGTGTTCTATATAGATATCTATGCTACTAATCACCCCAAAGTACCAGAAAATACCAGAAAATACCAGAAACTACCCCAAAATACCCCAAAGTATACCCCAAAATACCAGAAACTACCCCAAAATACCCCAAAATACCATAAAATACCAGAAACTACCCCAAAATACCCCAAAGTATACCCCAAAATACCAGAAACTACCCCAAAATACCAGAAAATACCCCAAAATACACCAAAGTATAACCCAAAATACCAGAAACTACCCCAAAATACCCCAAAATACCCCAAAATGCCCCAGAGTTTACTCCAAAATACCAGAAAATACCCCAAAATACCCCAAAGTATACCCCAAAATACCAGAAACTACCCCAAAATACCAGAAACTACCCCAAAATACCCCAAAGTATACCCCAAAATACCAGAAACTACCCCAAAATACCAGGAAATACCAGAAACTACCCCAAAATACCCCAAAGTATACCCCAAAATACCAGAAACTACTCCAAAATACCCCAAAATACCAGAAAATACCATAAAATACCAGAAACTACCCCAAAATACCCCAAAGTATACCCCAAAATACCAGAAACTACCTCAAAATACCAGAAACTACCCCAAAATACCCCAAAGTATACCCCAAAATACCAGAAACTACTCCAAAATACCCCAAAATACCATAAAATACCATAAAATACCAGAAACTACCCCAAAATACCCCAAAGTATACCCCAAAATACCAGAAACTACCCCAAAATACCCCAAAATACCAGAAAATACCAGAAAATACCCCAAAATACCCCAAAGTATACCCCAAAATACCAGAAACTACTCCAAAATACCAGAAAATACCAGAAAATACCAGAAACTACCCCAAAATACCCCAAAGTATACCCCAAAATACCAGAAACTACCCCAAAATACCAGAAACTACCCCAAAATACACCCCAAAATACCAGAAACTACCCCAAAATACCCCAAAATACCAGAAAATATCAGAAAATACCAGAAACTACCCCAAAATACCCCAAAGTATACCCCAAAATAGCAGAAACTACCCCAAAATACCCCAAAATACCATAAAATACTAGAAACTACCCCAAAATACCCCAAAGTATACCCCAAAATACCAGAAACTACCCCAAAATACCCCAAAATACCAGGAAATACCAGAAACTACCCCAAAATACCCCAAAGTATACCCCAAAATACCAGAAACTACCACAAAATTCCATAAAATACCCCAAAATACCCCAAAATACCAGAAACTACCCCAAAATACCCCAAAGTATACCCCAAAATACCCCAAAATACCAGAAACTACCCCAAAATACCCCAAAATACCAGAAACTACCCCAAAATACCCCCAAATACCAGAAAATACCAGAAACTACCCCAAAATACCCCAAAGTATACCCCAAAATACCAGAAACTACCCCAAGTTATTACACTAAACTTAAGAGGGATACTAATTTCATGAGGAGGATAACATGGATTGAGAGGCCTCCAGGATATTTTCCAGTGAACAGGGCCGACATTGCAGTGTGGGAATATCTAGGCACATTCCCCATAACACTCAGTTATCATGCAAAATGCTAAGAAAAATCCATCTCAGTTTATCAGAACACAAACAGAGGTGACTGAAAGAGTGGCTCAGGCGGTACAAACCCAGACACCTCGTGATGTATACGCACAGTTAGTTATGGAAGATGAGGAAAATGCACCTCGAGATTTAAAACAAGTCAGGAATATAAAACATCAAGTATCAAAAGACCAGAGGCCTTCTGGTAATCGAACCAATACTGCTGATGAGCTTCAGACAGTTCTGAATATGTTGCAGGAAAATCATTATGTTCAGCAAATAATTTCTAGGAAGGGAAAACCACCTTGTGTCATCCTTTACTTTGATGAACAATTAGAAGATGTTAGAAGATTTTGTTGTGGGCAGGATGCTACATCTGTTTTAGGAGTGGATCGCACATTTAATTTGGGGGCTTGCTTCTTAACAGTGACTGTGTTCAAAAACCCAAAACCTTTTAAGAAAGAGACTGGAGAGCCACCATTATTCATTGGGCCACTGTATTTGCACTGGGACGGCAGCTTTGAGACTTACCATGATTTCTTTGCCCATTTGAAATCAAAGTTGTCGGTGGCATATTTAGCAACAGAAATAAATATCAGTGAGGACATAGTTATTGGATCCGATCAGGAACGGGCAATTTTAAAGGCCATAGAGTCTTTGTTTCCTGAAGCGAGTCATATTTTGTGTTCAAAACATATTTGGGATAATGTGAAACATTATCTAACACATAAAGTGGGAATGGACGCAAAAAAGAGAGCAGTACTTGAGAATAAGCTGTTCCATAATGCTAATTCTCTTACCTACTGTAAAAACGAGTATGACTTTTGTGAAAAGGTACTTGAACTTGAAACATATATAGAATCAAATTGCCCAGAGTTCACTACATATTTCTCTAAGTTAATACCTACATTGAAAAAGAAAATAATGGAGACAAAGAACAGAAAGAAATGGATTCCTGATAATTGGACAAATAATAATTGTGAAGCAATGAATCATGTAATTAAGCTGGCTACTAATTGGAAACCACAAAAGTTACCAGATCTGATATTAAAACTCCAACAAATTTCTCAACTTCAAAATATAGATGTGCGCAGATGCCTTCATGGCCAAGGTAATTATACTTTAAAGCCAGAATTTAAAAGATATGAGGTCCCCAATGTCATATGGGACACTATAACTAAAGATGAGCAGAATGAGCTATATTTAAAGTTCTTGAAAGTTAAGATGGTACCTAAGGCTAAAACAATAGAATCAAATGATGGTCAGTTGAGCATTCCAGTGGTACCCCAGCTAGCCAAAAAGCCTGGCCAAAAAAGAACGGCAAAAAATGTGCGAACAACTTCAAAAAGAAGAAAAGTGAAGACATAAGTATGTTCACTTCATGCATGCTCATAAGAGATTTGATTTCGTTTTTTATATTTTTTTATATATGTGTTTTTTTTAGATGACACAGAATTTTTTATTTATTTTGTATTTAACCAGGAAGTCCCATTGAGATACAAGATCTCTTTTGCAAGGGAGACCTGGCCAAGATGACAGCAATAACATTTGCAATATATCAGACAGCAATGTTTTTGTGTTTACATGTATTGTATATTGTATATATGCACTTTTATTATGTTCTTGTGTGATGTATACAATATACAATACATGTAAACACAAAAACACAAAACAGAATAGTCTACATAATAGTAAAGGTGTATGACAGTAAAATACAGGGTAATACAGTAATTTAGCAGTTTTGCAGTTGGGACCCGACTACAGAAAGCAGCGAAATTCTTTTTGTATGAAGTTATGTAATACAGATTTAAATTTGTTGAGAGAGACCAGGGTCTTGTAGCCCATTCCATGACCAAGGTGTGAAGCTTGAAAAAGCTGTTCTTCCTAGTTCAGTGTGTATTCTAGTTTTTTAAGTAGCCATCTTGTGGACCTGAATGTAATGTAATGACACAGTTAGAATGTCCTGTTATGTTGTCATGTATAGCCTATAGTTGTCTCTTTTCTTCCGTCCTTACTGGAATTTGTTCAAAAATTTTATACTGTTCTGTTATTATTGTTGTTGATGTTGTTTTGTTATTGTTGAACATTTAAAATAAAATTGATAAAAAAAAAGTATACTGTTTGTTCAGTGTTCAATACAGATGTTATTACATTTGGAGATTATAATATATTAAAATAAACATTTGTTTTGAAAATATGTGGTACTTTGGGAATGGGAAATGGACTCCACATATAGCACTTTCCTACCTGCACAAATAGCTTTATAATTGCCTCTCCTTCACTAATTCACACATGCACTCACAGAGCAATGGCAGCCAGATGCCATGCAAGGTGCTAGCCTGCTTATTGGAGTCATTTGGGGTGTCTTGGTATTTTGGGGTATACTTTGGGGTATTTTGGGGTAGTTTCTGGTATTTTCTGGTATTTTGGGGTATACTTTGGGGTATTTTGGGGTATTTTGGGGTATTTTGGGGTATTTTCTGGTATTTTGGGGTAAACTTTGGGGTATTTTGGGGTATTTTGGGGTAGTTTCTGGTATTTTGGGGTATACTTTGGGGTATTTTGGGGTAGTTTCTGGTATTTTCTGGTATTTTGGGGTATTTTGGGGTAGTTTCTGGTATTTTGGGGTATACTTTGGGGTAGTTTGGGGTAGTTTCTGGTATTTTCTGGTATTTTCTGGTATTTTGGGGTATTTTGGGGTAGTTTCTGGTATTTTGGGGTATACTTTGGGGTATTTTGGGGTAGTTTCTGGTATTTTCTGGTATTTTGGGGTATTTTGGGGTATTTTCTGGTATTTTCTGGTATTTTGGGGTAGTTTGGGGTAGTTTCTGGTATTTTGGGGTATACTTTGGGGTATTTTGGGGTATTTTGGGGTAGTTTATGGTATTTTGGGGTATACTTTGGGGTATTTTGGGCTAGTTTCTGGTATTTTGGGGTATTTTCTGGTATTTTGGGGTAGTTTCTGGTATTTTGGGGTATACTTTGTGGTATTTTGGGGTATTTTCTGGTATTTTGGGGTATACTTTGGGGTATTTTGGGGTAGTTTCTGGTATTTTCTGGTATTTTCTGGTATTTGGGGATATTTTGGGGTAGTTTCTGGTATTTTGGGGTATACTTTGGGGTATTTTGGGGTAGTTTCTGGTATTTTCTGGTATTTTGGGGTAGTTTCTGGTATTTTGGGGTATACTTTGGGGTATTTCGGGGTAGTTTCTGGTATTTTCTGGTATTTTCTGGTACTTTGGGGTGATTAGTAGGACCCGTCCACCACCAGCTCCTTTGTCTTGCTGGCGTTGAGTTGGAGCTGGTTACTGTCTGACCACCCTACGAAGCTCTCCACCAGAGCCCTGTATTCAGCCTCATCGTCATCATGTAGCTGACGATGGAGGAGTCATCGGAGAACTTCTGCAGGTGGCACGTTCTTGTGTTGTAGTCATCCTGTGAAACCATGTAAAGTTGTTGACAATGTCTCTGGCTGCATCTTTACTAACAACAGAGATTCCTGCACTTCTAATGTATCTGGTCAATAAAGTGACTGTGGTTGTATTTAGTTTATTCTGTTTATGAAGGTGATCTCTAGTCAAGACCAGACTGTAGCTAAATACTGCCCTCTAGTGGTTTCAAGAAAGAAAAAGAGAAAGGAGAGAGAGAGAGAGAGAGAGAGAGAGAGAGAGAGAGAGAGAGAGAGAGAGAGAGAGAGAGAGAGAGAGAGAGAGAGAGAGAGAGAGAGAGAGAGAGAAAGGAGAGATAGAGAGAGAGAGAGAGAGAGAGAGAGAGAGACTTATCTCTGTGTGTGTGTGTGTGTGTGTGTGTGTGTGCGTGTGTGTGTGTGTGTGTGTGTGTGTGTGTGTGTGTGTGTGTGTGTGTGTGTGAGACAGTGTGTGTGTGTGTGTGTGTGTGTGAGTGTGTGTGTGTGTGTGTGTGTGTGTGTGTGTGTGTGTGTGTGTGTGTGTGTGTGTGTGTGTGTGTGTGTGTGTGTGTGTGTGTGTGTGTGTGTGTGTGTGTGTGTGTGTGTGTGTGTGTGTGTGTGTGTGTGTGTGTGTGTGTGTGAGAGACAGTGTGTGTGGGTGTGTGTTCATCTAATCTGTCCCTACTAACACACTGTAAGGCTGAGTCCACACAGAGAGGTGGCGTGTGGGAGAACAGTCACAAGCCAGATTTGAACCTGTGATATTATGAGTACATGGTTTGTTGCACCTGCTGAACTACCAGCACACACACACCACCGGTTTGACCCAGGTCAAAGGTCAAAGGTCAAAGGATTTCTGCTTGGTTGACTACTGGTACTCCTGAGTCCTGACAGTGTGGGAATTCCAAACCTCTGGACTTAGAAGATAACAATGACATCATAATCAGATTGGCAAGCAGGCTGGGTGGGAAACCAGGAGCGGAGTCTTGATTAGAGAATGTCAATATCTAGCCCGGGCTTCCTGTACGGTGAAAACACACACACACACACACACACACACACACACACACACACACACACACACACACACACACACACACACACACACACACACACACACACACACACACACACACACACACACACACACACACACACACACACACACACACACACACACACACACACACACACACACACACACACACACACACACACACACACACACACACACACACACACACACACACACACACACACACACACACACACACACACACACACACACACACACACACACACACACACACACACACACACACACACGGAGGGACCCTCCGTTGACCAGATGTGATAAGCCTGCTACTGACGCCTGACCTGTTAGTTCCAGCTTCTGTCGGTAGTGGGTTGTCATGGTTACCATACCATGGAGCGTGTACGGAATGTTGGTGGTTCATGAATGTTCTTTGTGTTCTGCTGGAGATTTTAACCAGGTAGGTTTCTGATTTACAATGACGGCCTGGCGAGAGGACAAAAGGGCCTTTCGAAGGGTAACAGGGAAAGGGGGCAAAAATAAACAAGAGGTAAAACACACACAAACAACCAAATAAAATGACAAGTAATGTAATACTACATGAAGCAGAACAGACACATTTTGAGACAATACATTTTGAGTTACTGTACATAGACAATTGAAGAGGTAATAATTATCATTCCACAGTTATCACAATAATATAATATCACAGTAATACAACATATTATCACAGTAATAATAACACAAAACAGTGAAGACGAGATGTAGAAAGATCCACTTCATGTGTCTCAGTGGCTCCTCCTCCTGTGGGAGATTTCATGGTCATTTGACTCTGATGTCAACTCTCCTGTATAAATACTTTGTTAGCTCGTCATTCTACACAGATCTAGGCTATAGGCCCACTGCTGTAACATAGGTCTCATGTTGTTCTACACAGATCTAGGCTATAGGCCCACTGCTGTAACCTAGGTCTCTCCATGTTGTTCTACACAGATCTAGGCTATAGGCCCACTGCTGTAACCTAGGTCTCTCCATGTTGTTCTACACAGATCTAGGCTATAGGCCCACTGCTGTAACCTAGGTCTCTCCATGTTGTTCTACACAGATCTAGGCTATAGGGCCACTGTTGTAACATAGGTCTCATGTTGTTCTACACAGATCTAGGCTATAGGGCCACTGCTGTAACATAGGTCTCATGTTGTTCTACACAGATCTAGGCTATAGGGCCCATTGCTGTAACATAGGTCTCATGTTGTTCTACACAGATCTAGGCTATAGGCCCACTGCTGTAACCCAGGTCTCATGTTGTTCTACACAGATCTAGGCTATAGGGCCACTGCTGTAACCTAGGTCTCTCCATGTTGTTCTACACAGATCTAGGCTATAGGGCCCATTGCTGTAACCCAGGTCTCTCCATGTTGTTCTACACAGATCTAGGCTATAGGGCCCATTGCTGTAACCTAGGTCTCTCCATGTTGTTCTACACAGATCTAGGCTATAGGCCCACTGCTGTAACCCAGGTCTCTCCATGTTGTTCTACAGAGATCTAGGCTATAGGCCCACTGCTGTAACCCAGGTCTCTCCATGTTGTTCTACACAGATCTAGGCTATAGGCCCACTGCTGTAACCTAGGTCTCATGTTGTTCTACACAGATCTAGGCTATAGGGCCACTGCTGTAACCTAGGTCTCTCCATGTTGTTCTACACAGATCTAGGCTATAGGGCCACTGCTGTAACCCAGGTCTCTCCATGTTGTTCTACACAGATCTAGGCTATAGGGCCCACTGCTGTAACCCAGGTCTCTCCATGTTGTTCTACACAGATCTAGGCTATAGGCCCACTGCTGTAACCCAGGTCTCTCCATGTTGTTCTACACAGATCTAGGCTATAGGGCCACTGCTGTAACCCAGGTCTCTCCATGTTGTTCTACACAGATCTAGGCTATAGGGCCACTGCTGTAACCCAGGTCTCTCCATGTTGTTCTACACAGATCTAGGCTATAGGCCCACTGCTGTAACCTAGGTCTCTCCATGTTGTTCTACACAGATCTAGGCTATAGGCCCACTGCTGTAACCCAGGTCTCTCCATGTTGTTCTACACAGATCTAGGCTATAGGGCCACTGCTGTAACCTAGGTCTCTCCATGTTGTTCTACACAGATCTAGGCTATAGGGCCACTGCTGTAACCTAGGTCTCTCCATGTTGTTCTACACAGATCTAGGCTATAGGGCCACTGCTGTAACATAGGTCTCTCCATGTTGTTCTACACAGATCTAGGCTATAGGCCCACTGCTGTAACCCAGGTCTCTCCATGTTGCAACGTGTCGTTCTGTCAGTAAACTCCTCAATCAAAGACTCTGCTGTCCGCCTCTGTGAATAATATCTGGTCAAATGATACATTTAACCGCAGGTGAGTAGGGTCTGTTATCTGGTTTCCGTTTCTGTGAAAGTTATCCCACTAGTGGTTGGTTATAATGTCTAGACATTCATTCAATCATTCATTCATTCATTCATTCATTCATTCATTCATTCATTCATTCATTCATTCATTCATTCATTCATTCATTCATTCATTCATTCATTCATTAACAACATTAAAGTGTGAGTGTGAAAGTGAGTGTGAAAGTGTGACGGTCTGATTCCTACCTCCACTGCATCCTTTGTAATGGCTGACCTCGCTTAAGCTGTAGCCCTATTTTCAGAAATGTTGCCTAAAGGTACATGCCTAAGTAAATGGAAGATTGCTCCACTTCTACAAGGTCAATATGCATGTTCTTGGTATCTAGGAACATCTAGGGACATGGGGGTATGTATTTCCAATGGCAGACATAGTGTGTCTGTTACTAGGCTTGAGTAAATTGTAATAAAAAAAGGAGAATATAAATTATGATTTTATTTAGCATCTGTGCCGGTGAATAACACCATGTTACAATAGAACTGTCGCTAAACCACGCCCCAAATAGAATTTGTCCAATCATATCACAGCGAAAATCCTCGCTGGCAGAAAACTCGGACATCAACAGAAAAGCCATTTGTGGGGCGCATCAAACCAAACGTCTGTGATCGAAACCACTGTGAAGAGTTCAGTTTCTATGTTTATTATCTAGCTAATATCTGATGGTGAAACGCTGTGTGTGGGGTACCTGTAATTCGGACACCAGGTACCCTGAAAGACTGGATGGAGGAGTATATTTTGTACCTTTTCCGAAGCCCAAAAGAAAACTCGACAAATGCAAGCGTGGATTCTGTTGTGTCGTCGACCACATACACAACTGAATGTGAAGACCATTTCCAAGGACACTTATGTTTGCTCAAAGGTAAGGTCAATTCATAAAGACATAATATTTGACGGCATGTATTAGAAACGTAGACCAAACTATTAGTTAGCTAACGTTAGCTGCAAGCTAGCTAGCTAGCTGGTGTTATCCTAGCTAGCTAGCTACAGTGTTATCAACATCAACTTTTCTGTCATTAATTTGCTGTCTGACTTTTCTTCCTCGCTAGTTAGCTGGTGTTTTTAGCTAACTTAACTTTTGCTAACTGTCTTTTCCCCTCAAAGCACTTCTGCCGGCCTGTGGAGCAGCCTCCTAAAAAATGGAAGAAGGTGGACAAGAGGAGCGAGATGAACGATTGAGAAATCAACAAGCACAAATCGAATCACTGACGAGTATAAATACTGTTCTGAGACATAATCAAGTACCAAATAGATTAACACCAGAGGTCTTGCAGAACAGCCGTGTACCAGCCTATTTCAAATGTCAATGGATTCACTTATGATCAATTCAATAATCTATGTACTGTGTTTAGTATACCTAGCAGTGAAACAGCACAGCAAACTTCAGTCCCATTGACATATAGCAGAAGTGATTGGCAAATTAACACAATGCCCCTGCGTGTGCAGCTCTTGCTTGTTCTTATGAAACTGAGACAAAATCATGATTTAAAAGATTTGGCATTTTAGATTTATGATTGATGAACGAAGTGTTGGTACTTTGTTCAATGCATGGGTGGACTACATGTTCACAGTTCTAGGGGAACTACCTGCATGGCCTCATAGAGACATAATAATGGCACAAATGCCAGGAAAGTACAGAGAGGAATTTCCTACAACGATGGCAATATTAGACTGTACAGAGTTAAAAATTCAAACCCCAACTGCAAAGCGACTCAACCTACAAGTCTGCAAACACATTGAAATCCCTCATAGCATGTGATCCACGAGGTTCTGTAATATTTTGTTCAACTCTTTTCACTGGATCTATGTCTGACAAAGAAATAGTTAGGCAGAGCAACTTTATTAAGCTAATGAAAAATCTGCTTAAACATGGCTATCTGCAGGAAGGGGATGGGCTTCATGGTAGATAAAGGATTTTTAATTGAAAATGACCTACAAGAAATTGGACTTGAAATAAACATCCCACCCTTCGTCAGAGGAAAAAGGCAGATGCCCTCTACAGATGTGTGCCTGACAAAAAAAAGTATGCACACAGGATACATGTTGAACGTGCTATATCAAAGATAAAGAAATTTAAAATTGTGTCAGAGAGGATCCCTAACATAATAATCAACCAGATCTGGTATGTTGTGAGCATGCTGTCTAACTTCCAGCCAAGAATACCATTACCTGATAGCTCAAGCCACAACCAATGGGGTAGTCCTTTCCACCTACTGCTACCTATAGGCCGGGGTCTGGTTAACGATGTCATTCCTCTGTGTCTTATATATTTCCTCACTGATTCCTGACTCTTTCCTAAAGGCAGAAAGATACATGTTACGGTTAACTGTGTTATGCATAGTATTTTGATTGATTGATTGAAAAGTTTATTAACAGATTGCAGAATGGGTACAGTACAGTACAGCTCAATACATACAATTGTTAAGGGGATGCAGACCAGAGAAAGACTTTCGTCTTGTTTACATCAGGGTCCCCCATTTTCAATTCATCATATGACACACACGACATACAGATAGACAGTACTGCTACATCTATACATTTATGACATACCAGATTTGCAAATACAGTACTGTTTGTGATACAAAAAGTGTCCAGAAAAAGAGTGTATATACATTTGACGTAGAAACTGTACATTGGAGGAGGTTGGGTAGGTGGGGTGGGGTTGGGTGGGTGGGTGGGCCTGTACATTGGAGGTGGGGGGGGGGGGGGGGCGGGGTTGGGTAGGGGGGACGACACTGTACACTGTACATTGGAATACTGACAAAGCCATACTTGGTAATTTACTGTACAACTGGGTTAGGACATTTGTAGGGGCCAGTTTCGAATTGCAGTCTCCCGTAGGTGTTCTTTGAGAGTGTTTTTGAAAGTGGGTAGTGATTCACATTCCTTTACAGCTTTGGGTAGGGCGTTCCACATTGATGTGGCATAATTGCGAAACGTGTTTAGTCCCTTGTTTGAGCCTAATCTGGGTTTAACATGATTTGTTGAGCTCCCTCTGGTGTTGTGATCGTGGTATTCACTGACCTTTGGGAAGTATTTTGACATGTACATGGGTACCTTGGTCGTGTAGTGCAGTGGTTCTCAAACTTTTTACACCAAGTACCACCTGAGAACGTAGCTGGCTCTCCAAGTATATGACCGGCGTTAAAATACAGTCTATTCAGCTATGCACAGTTCACGCAGGAGGCAAATGTATTCCTAATACCATTATTTATTGTTAACTTTTGTCAGACACAGCCACAATGTACAAAGGGATAGCACTAGAACTAGCAAACGCTTCCACACAACTCATACAATGCAAGGGGCATTGAGAACATAATAACTAACATTCTCACATAGCAAGTGAGAAAATTAAGAACAACTGTATTTCAGCAAATGTACTTAATTCTCTCTCTATCTCTCTCTCTCTCTCTCTCTCTCTCTCTCTCTCTCTCTCTCACACAGCAAGCAATTGTCTGTCATTCTCTCTCACACACACACACACACACACACACACACACACACACACACACACACACACACACACACACACACACACACACACACACACACACACACACACACACACACATTGTTACAAAAACTTAATTTCCTGCATTCTGGTGCTGGAATTTTTAATTTTTTACCCTTTAAATGCCAGTGTTTGTGATGGCATCACAAATTATTGTTAAAAAAAACACAAAAAGTTAAATATTTTCAATATATCAAATGCAAAGTAAATCTTTCTGGGGGGGATTATTACAGGCTAGGCATGTGTCAATTATTAGCAGCAACACAGATTTTGATGGATTTTTTGTAATGTTAGATTTAACACCAACTCTTTTCAGAAAAGTGGGAGTATTTCATTTTTTATCTGACATTACAAAAAAATCTAAAAATAAATGGTTATGATCAGGGCTGAAGTTGAATTAAAGATTTATGACTGTAATTTCATCTTTCCTTGTGACAATATTGTCACCCACTGTAACTGAGAAGCTGTCAGTCTTGCTGAGTTTGTTATTTGAACCGAAGAGAATGGACTCTGTTTTGCCCATGTGTAATGATAGCTTGTTGTCGGCGAGCCATATGCAGATTTTGCCTAGTTCCGAGCTGAGGGTTTTTTCAACCTGTAACTTGTTCTTGTCAGATACCAGCAGGGCTGAGTCGTCCGCAAACAGGAACAAGTTGCAGTCACAAGCTGACGACATGTCATTTGCATAAATTAGGAACAGTAGCGGTCCTAGTATGCTTCCTTGTGGAACACCACAGTTCACTGTGAGGGGAGGGGATAGGGTACCGTTTACCTCCACCATCTGTTCTCTCCCCTCCAGGTAGGATTGTATCCAGCTCACTGATAGACTATCAAAACCAATTGCTTTTAGCTTGTCAATCAGAATGGTGTGATTGACAGTGTCGAAGGCCTTTTGTAGGTCCAGCATGACCATGCCGCAGTATTTGCCCGTGTCCACCTCTTGCTTGATGTGGTTGTTCAAATAGAGAAGGCATGTGTCAGTGGAGTGAGATGTTCTGAAGCCAGATTGGAATTCGTAGATTAGAATTTTTTCCGCGAGGTACTTTTCAACCTGTTCGTATACTATTTTTTCGATGACTTCCGAGATGGATGTAAGGATAGAAACAGGGCGGTAGTTGCCTGGGTCTAATTTGCTGCCCTTTTTGTGCAGGGGTGTTACTCTTGCAATTTTGAAGTCCTTGGGGACGTGCCCTGTTTTATGGAGAGGTTTATTATGTGTGTGATGACTGGGGTGATGGCGGCTGCTGAGTCTCTGAGGAATTTGGAGGGGATGTTGTCATGGCCAGTGGCCTTGTTCGGTTGGAGGGCGCTCAGTTTTTTGAGTACCTCATCTGTAGTTACCATTTCCAGTTTGAAGTCGTCTTTGTGGACGCCTAGGTTCTTGTAGTATGCTACTATGTGTTCTACCCCATACTGCCCTGAGTGGGAGGGTAGTTTGTTTACCAGTGTTGTGGCTATGTTTGTGAAGAAAGTGTTTAAGTAATTGGCTACATCCAGCTTGTCTGTGATGAGCGTGTTGTCCGTCTTTATGTTTATGTTTGAGAACCTGGTTTTAAGTTTTTTGCTGCAGCCTAGTTGATTATTGAGTAATTTCCAAAGTTCACATGGTTTATTTTTGTTTTCCTCAGTTTTGTCATTGATGAACTTTTTTTTAGCAGTTTTTATCATGGAGTTTACGTCATTTCTTAGTCTGTTTCTTTCTAGTTTGAGTTCAGTCACGTGGGCATGGAGTTCACTGCTCGTGCTTTTGGTAAGCTTTTGAAAGGAAATACCCTCATGTAACCTAAGTTCTTTTATTGAATGTCGGCGAGGTGAACAGAGAGTTGAGACGGAGTCAGATGGCAGTCTGCAGAGTTTTACTGAACCGTCACAGCACAAGTAGACCACAATCCGGACCACGCACCTCCGCACACAGAGCGAGCCAGTGCCAAGTGGTGGTGTCGTCAATACATCGTCACATCATTTATACATTTCTCGTCTCCACCCTTCCTCCTGGCTTAATGATTGATAGCTGTCATGTCATAGTTTGAGGACAAAGGATCTTAGATGGGACGCAGAGTAGAAGGAGGGGCTGTTTTCAATATTCCTCCGCTCTCCTTATCAGAATGGCCCTCAACGGCATATAATTTGTGTGTGTGCATGTGTGTTGGTGTGTGTGTGTGAGTGTGTGTGTGTCGGTGTGTGTGTGTGCTAGAGTGAGGGACATGAGTTTGCATCTAGCTGACACTCTCCAAAAAAAGGGGGGGGTGTGTGTATGTCTTTTCTGTGTGTATGCATGAATGTCTGTGTGGTGTGTGCTTATGTGTGTGTGTGTGTGTGTGTGTGTGCTGGTGTGTGTGTGGGTTTTTGCATGCTTCTGATACATGATCTTGCACCTGTGTCCAGTACTGTTTCACGGGGCCCTGTGTCTACATAGAGACAGAGACCAGTGTACAATGTTTCTGCCAGTACTGTTTCACGGGGCCCTGTGTCTACATAGAGACACAGAGACCATAGTGTACAGCCTGAAGATATATAAGATATTGACATCAGATCAATGAATTAAAACTATCAATCCCCCTTTTGACATACAAATCTATATGTCAACACAACAATTCATTGATGGATCTGTACCCAACAACATGACACAACCATCAAAACATGCACCAAGTATGGATGACCACCAATACTATCATCAATACAGTGCAGGTGTGGGAGTCCCGCAGAACGAAACAGAGTCCTAGCAAAACCCCCTCGGGTGTTGGAGATCTCAGAGTCCTTGATCCCTGCACAGTCAGTGGGTAGAGGGAGACGAGGGAGGCGATGTCCCCCGAGACGACTGCCTCCATCTCGCCAGTAGAGTCTAGTGTCTTTAGACAGGAGGGGTCATAGGTGGGCAGATGATGGAACGGACCAGAGGGGAAGAGAGTGGAGTGAAGCGTCTTCTTTTTTCCACTTCAATCGTTCATCTTCTAATACACATCATCAACTTTACCTTGGCCCTTCGTGTTACCCAGTCCTACCCCTGACATAGGCCCACCCAGGACCTCGATGACCCATTCAATCGATTTCCCATTTATCCATTATGCCCGGTTGTAATCTTGTGTTTGCCACAATGCACTACTGGGCCCTGCTCCTCCAGGCTGACTAAAAACCCGTAAAATGCTAATGACAGCTATACAATACAAGCCAGGAAACATATTTGAGGGTACACTACCAATTCGAACAGTCCAGAAAAATTCATTGCCGTAACTTTATAGAGGAATAAAAAACAAAAAAAATAATCTACCAATAAACTGACGTCGATTTAACATTAACCAGGATCTGTAAAATATGGAAATGATGCATGACACTCTTGAAGACAGTTCAGACAGTTCAGTCTTATTTTGCACAATATCAATCATATTTTAAGACAGTCCAGTTTTAGTTCAGTCACATTTTGCATAATTTCAATCAATTTATAAGACAGTCCAGTTTTAGTTCAGTCACATTTTGCATAATTTCAATCAATTTATACTTTCTCATCTATTATTCTAATATTCTTATTTCAATTAATTATTTAAATTCAGTAATTTATTCAGTTGTTGAGTCCACTATTCAGTTGTTGTGTGGAGTCCACACAGTCCACACAATCCCCCTTTGAGACTGTGAATCCCACAGTCTCAACACCAATCCCCCGCAGGCCATCAGGCAGAGAGCGCTCCTCGTCAGTCAGCCATCACCTCCCCCAGAGGACACTGCATCATACTGAATTCAGGCCGAAGTCCTGTTGCCGGCCCCTCCCCCTCAATCCGGCACCAGCCCTACATTTTCAGGCTACCATCGAGCGACAGCTCGTGACATCGTCCGGGTTTCATTTCCACCCCACCACCGGCAAAGGTATGGAGTGGAGAAGGGCCTCGGCACGGTTCTCAGCATGACCACAGCGTCCCCAAGGAAGTGGATGACAGCTGACCGTTCCCCATCGCGTCCATGGTCGCTCAGCCACTCCCCAACCCGACAGCCCTTTAGACTCAACTCACAAATGAAAAAGAGGACCACATCAGAGACACATAAAAAAAAATGCAATGATTTTCAATGGTTGCAATCTCTATGCCGAGGGATCATTAGAAAATCAGACTAAAATTCACATAAACCAAATCAAAACAAAACATCCACACATTGTCCCATATCAGAGTATACCATATCCTAACGCAGACCTAATCTATTGAGCATACATTCGTTTTTGGAGTATACAATATCCCAATGAGTATACATATTCTAATGAGGTATACAGCACTGCATTCTAATGAGGTATACAGCATTTTACAGACCATGGGTATATTCCAGCATTCAAGCTGGATGGTCCACGGCCACTTCAGAGGAGAGCAGGGAAAAAGAAAAAAAAGAAAAAAAAAAAAAAAACAAGCAATAATATCTTGTCTCCTACCACACAACCATAGAAACATGCAAATGTAAGGAAATATGAACCAAATTAAAACCAACCATACGCTTCACACCCATACTCCAGGACACACATGCACTCCATGCATATACCTACTAATACCTTCGCATACCACCTACTAATACCTTCTCATACCACCTTCTAATACCTTCTCATACCACCTACTAATACCTTCTCATACCACCTACTAATACCTTCTCATACCACCTTCTAATAAACCATGACAAACAAAATCTATCACTCAAACACAACAACCTTTCACACCGGTATCAGCACATGTTTTAGTTGGAATCTTAAGACATGCACTTAATATCGTATTAGGCAAACAAACAGTGGCGGCTTCCTCCCTTTCTACCCTCAATCTCAGCCAATTCCAGTCTACACCCACTCCCCCTTAGGCCTAAGAGAGAGGGAACACAAGATAGATTAATGGGGATTGAGGGGGGGGAAACGTAATCACCCTTCCTTCTCCTGCCCTATTTCGCAACATACCTTATGTGGAAATGAAAATGGGGACCCTGATGACGAAAGCCCCCTTACTGGTCCGCATCCCCTTAACAGCACTATACCGTATTTCTGTGAACATGCTCGCCTCTACCAACATCCATATTTGTGGTAACAACGCAGATATCGAGTGTATTTCTGTGAATATGCACGCCTCTGAATCCAACCACGCGAAAACAACCGCTTCCACCCCTCAAGCCGCGCGCCCGTGGGGGGAGCGAAAGCGAAGCGCCGGTCCCACCGGCCGCAGAGTGCACGGCGGTGTTCAGAGCGGTTCATGCAAATAAACTAACCACATAGCATAATATAATACATATAATATAATATAATATAACACCCGCTCCTTCTCAGACCCGGAGCATATATACCTACCTATATTTAATCAACTAGGTTGTCAATGCATAGTCTGAAACTGCAATATGGAGAGAGACCTGTTCCCTCGCTCCGCGGCCGCATCCCTCTACCACAGAGCAGCACACTAATGCAATATGGACGATATTTATTCTAATAATAATAGGTTATTTATTCTAATAATAATAGGTTGGCCTCCCTACCACTATTCATTTTAATATAATGATAATGGCCCCCTTATCAACAACATAACGCACTGGTCTTGTAAATGCAGCCGTTATAGGCCTTTAACCACAGCAACCCAATATGCCTTTAACCACGGCAACTCAATAGTGACTTTAACCCACACTATGGAAAGGTGCTACTCAGGCCCTTAACCACGGAGGACTTTAACCACGGAGCAACCACGGATGCCGTCAAACACGGATCATCATAGGCCTTTAACCCTGGACCTCAAATAATAAAAAATACAGGCATGAGCGAGCATAGCAAGATATGGCAAATCATAGTGTTTGCAAATCATAGTGTTTCACATTAGGATCTAGCATCCTAATAGGCTCTATTCAGTAATACTCCTGTAATTCCCAACATCAATTTATAGGCCTTTAACCTCCGGTGGGACTTTAACCCTATTTGGAAGAATAGATTTATAGGCCTTTAACCTCCGGTGGGACTTTAACCCTATTTGGAAGAATAGATTTATAGGCCTTTAACCTCCGGTGGGACTTTAACCCTATTTGGAAGAATAGTTTTATAGGCCTTTAACCTCCGGTGGGACTTTAACCCTATTTGGAAGAATAGATTTATAGGCCTTTAACCTCCGGTGGGACTTTAACCCTATTTGGAAGAATAGATTTATAGGCCTTTAACCTCCGGTGGGACTTTAACCCTATTTGGAAGAATAGATTTATAGGCCTTTAACCTCCGGTGGGACTTTAACCCTATTGGACAGAATAGATTTATAGGCCTCTAACCTCCGGTGGGACTTTAACCCTATTTGGAAGAATAGATTTATAGGCCTTTAACCTCCGGTGGGACTTTAACCCTATTTGGAAGAATAGATTTATAGGCCTTTAACCTCCGGTGGGACTTTAACCCTATTGGACAGACCTTAGGGCCTCACAGATGTCAGCAGACGCAGGTACTTTTTCTTATCAAAATGACAAAATAATTCTAAATTTGGAATTTGCCAATCTTCAGAAAATCTATTTTAAAGGCTGTCTGCTTACCGTTTTGTCATTTGAAGAAAAAGCACCGGCTCTCGTTTCGACCTGGACCAATGCACTCAACCGTTTATGACTCGTCAGTCAGTCCCGGGACGAAATGCACGACACGGACAAGAAGACAAACAAAAAAATTAAAAAATACAGATTATGATCTACTCATCCTGTGCCAACTCTGCAGATAATCTACTCGGTCTCTGCTCACCTCTTTCCGATCACCAATCCCGGACGAGCCCCCATTTGAAAGGAAATACCCTCATGTAAACTAAGTTATTTTATTGAATGTCGGCGAGGTGAACAGAGAGTTGAGACGGAGTCAGATGGCAGTCTGCAGAGTTTTACTGAACCGTCACAGCACAAGTAGACCACAATCCGGACCACGCACCTCCGCACACAGAGCAAGCCAGTGCCAAGTGGTGGTGTCGTCAATACATCGTCACATCATTTATACATTTCTCGTCTCCACCCTTCCTCCTGGCTTAATGATTGATAGCTGTCATGTCATAGTTTGAGGACAAAGGATCTTAGATGGGACGCAGAGTAGAAGGAGGGGCTGTTTTCAATATTCCTCCGCTCTCCTTATCAGAATGGCCCTCAACGGCATATAATTTGTGTGTGTGCATGTGTGTTGGTGTGTGTGTGTGAGTGTGTGTGTGTCGGTGTGTGTGTGTGCTAGAGTGAGGGACATGAGTTTGCATCTAGCTGACACTCTCCAAAAAAAGGGGGGGGTGTGTGTATGTCTTTTCTGTGTGTATGCATGAATGTCTGTGTGGTGTGTGCTTGTGTGTGTGTGTGTGTGTGTGCTGGTGTGTGTGTGGGTTTTTGCATGCTTCTGATACATGATCTTGCACCTGTGTCCAGTACTGTTTCACGGGGCCCTGTGTCTACATAGAGACAGAGACCAGTGTACAATGTTTCTGCCAGTACTGTTTCACGGGGCCCTGTGTCTACATAGAGACACAGATACCATAGTGTACAGCCTGAAGATATATAAGATATTGACATCAGATCAATGAATTAAAACTATCACTTTGACTGACTTTTACGAAACTCAGAGCATTTTTTGTCTCTGGCTTTCATAGCGGTCAGTATTTCAGTGTGCATCCATGGCTCAGCGTGATTTTTTACCCTGGTGGTTCTTAGGGGGGCCATGTTGTTTAGTATTGTTGAGAATTTGGTTTTGAAGCCAAGCCAGGTTTCTTCAACCAGTGTACCATTGAGCTCATCTGACCAGTCCAGGCTCTCCAGTTCAAGGTTAAAGGCCTCGCTAGAGTAGGTTTTGAGGTCTCTAGATGTGACTGTTTTGTGACAGCCAGCCTTTTACAGAATATCATATAATGATCACTTACCCCGCATGCTATAACCCCTTTATTGGAGATCTTGGACTTGTCAGAGGTCAGGATGAGGTCAATGGTAGTCTGAGTTGATTCACATACCCTTTTGGGTTGGGTGATTAGCTGGCTGAGGCCGTGCAGATCACAAAACCTACTGAAGGCCTTGAAGACGGGTGCTGCTTTACGTAGCATGTCCGTGTTCCAGTCCCCAATAAGGATTTTTTCTACGCCCTCCACCCCAGCTAAACACCCATCAAGTGTGTCATAGAAGCCACTGTGTTCTGGCGGTCTATAGATTGTGCCTATTAGTACTGATTTCGCCTTTTAAATAAGATTTCAATCCATACAGTTTCAATCTCGTCATGGTTAAGGTCAGTACGGTTGATGAATTTGGTATCTTTGTGAATATACACACAGACGCCACCTCCATACTGGTTTCTATCCCTCCTGACTATTGAATAGTGAAACACAGTATGTTAGCCTTACCATTTAAAAACAAATGTCTGATTTCAGCCAGTTTGGGTCTCAGGCTGTTTGTGAAATATGTGAAGTCCATTTGTGTTCGTTATTTGGTTTATGTCGTCTAGCTCAAAGTGTTGATTGACTGTGGTGTCTGGTCGTCCTTGTGGCGGTAGGTGGGGAGGGGGGGATGGGGTCCTGTGTCCATTGTTGTTAGGAGGGGGGGTGGGGATGATCCTTTGTCCTCTGCTGGTGTCTGTATTGCTCGGTGTGAAAGCCCGCGACGTGGGGGGGGGGGGGGGGGCTGGTCGCTGTCCACAGATGTGTCTGGAGGTCCTCCATTGTGGGGTGGAAGGGGGGTGGGTCTGCCTTTTGTCCTGGCCCGGGTAGCCTAGCTAGCCTGGCGGGGCTAGCCGAGCCAGCCGGCGGGTCCCTGGTGATCACGACGTCCCGCACCGATCTGTGTCCCATGGTTGCAAGCTCTCTCCCTCTCGCATCTCGCCTCATCTGCAGGGGCTTCGGTGAGGGCATGTCGCCGCCTGCTGGTCGGTTGGTGCATTCGCTGGCTGTTGTGGAAGTTGCGTGGATGTTGTTGATGCTGTTGACGGCCGGCGTCGATGTGATGAGGAGCCGTTGATTCTTTGCCTGTCGGCGTGTTAAAACAGGTCCCGGGTTTTGGTGAATGTCTCCAGACAGGAGCAAATACAATAGAAACATAGATTTTCTATTAAACTTGCCTGTCTTAAACTTTCTTTCTTTCGGGATTCGCCGTCAGCAGTCTGTGAATAGCTGCAGCTCCAACAATGGCAGGATGTTTCCTCTCCGAGCCATTCAACAGGTAAAAGTCACAATGGGACTGTAGATTTTCGCTTTTGTTGCTTTCCACCGCCGTTTCCTGACGATTCTGTGCTGAATTCAGGCACACGTCTGTAATCCACAGTATGGTGAGCAAGAAATGCGCAAATATTCCCGTAGATCTTCTTGTTGCTGTCTTTTGTTGTTGGTATCCATGGGAACAGCAAGAGCTGGGTATCCACCATTCACTGTAGAAATGTATCGGATGTTGTGCCTAGGCTATTATTCTTTCACATCAAACTGCATGACGGTGCACATTTTGTTTTCAATAAACTGTGAATGAGCACCATTTTGCCTTTATTACCAAATGTATCTGTGTTTTTATTGTGCTTTGAAACTACCTGTTAGGAGTGTAGATGTGGATCACTGGTCTCCGTTTGCGGTTCAGTTTGGCTTTTGCCACGACTGCAGAGGTTATAGGCTGGCCTGCTACCTTCTTCCCTCTGGGTTTATGCCACTGCTGTGGCCGACTTGTACAGGAGGCAGTGTCTTCATTTTATGCACGAGAAATGTCTAAACTGTACATGAGCCCAATGATGTGTGCACAGTACCCTGGTGCTCTATGGTTTCAACAGAAATGAGAAGGGGAGAAAAGAAATAGGCTACTGTTTGAGAACACTGCTCGTACTAGCTGCTACTTGAATATAGCTCTCCTCTCCACTAAAATGTATCAGCAATAGTAGTAATCATGGATTATCGTCATAGTTCTTGTAATCTTCAATCAAGTCAACTGTAAGTAATGCTTGAGAGTAGCTAGCTAATGTTATATATAGCTAATGCTTGCATCACCATGGAGGTCTAAGGTAAATGTGTATCTCATGAACGTACTTTTCCACTGCATATTGTAACCCTCTCTGTCTGCTTCTAGATGAAATATTTGTGTTATCTTTAAAAAAGTAAATCTCCCGCGGCCTAGCCCCTTTCGTGACTGTGAAGCAAGGCCATCATCAACAGTCATTCACGGTCGACTTTGTTTGTCCGAGTTTTCAAAGGGGGCGTGGCTTAGCGATAGGTCTATTGAGCTGCAAGAGATTTCGCTCACTGAGCTCATTCAGCACCTTCTTGATATCAAGTGTACAAAAGAAATCTAAGCAAAGGAATAAAGGGAAGATGATTAAACAGAAGGATTTGTAGATACAGTAATAAATTATTATCCAGTTTAATTATAAATTCATATTTGACCTTGAACTTGACCTTGACCTTATTATGGTCAAATCATACATCTATGGATAGGGAAAATGCTCCTCTTTCCAATGGCAGTGTTAAATCCGGATTTAGTCATTTCCTCACGGTTTTACGATAAAAGAGATATAATTCTTATTTTCGGTAAATCGTATAAAACATCGTTAAAAATGAAAATATACGGGGAGCTCCAGTAGCTCACCGCGTACCTCGAGCGCTATTTCGGCGCCGGGGACAACCGTGCTCGTCACGGATCTGGGGTAGCAAGTTCGATTCCCGGAGTGTCTTCCCCCATCTCCACCCCCATTCAACCTGTTTCTGTCGGTCACACTTGACCAGAGAAAAAGCGATAAACGCTAGAAGAGCCAGCGGAATGGCCAAAGTAAAAAAAAAAAAATAAAAAAAAAAAAATTAAAATATACACTTTGACTGCTGTTTTGATAGGGTTAAGGTCTTTACTCTTGGATACATTTGGAAATAAAACACAACATTAACACTTTGGATTCCCAACCCGAGTTTTCTCGGGTTTACCCCCCGCGGGTTGAATGCCCATAACAAGAATATTCGTTTTTTCTCGTTTTTTTTTAATTAGCGATCTGAATTCATATTTCATCAACCGAGTCTACCGTTGGTAAATCAGCCACTCCAGGCGCTCAGATATGAAAAAAGCGCCCCCTATCGTCTCCCAGATGGTAATTCACCCTTTTGGATTGGACTCAATGAAAAGGCATGAGAAAAAAAAACCCGGATTCCACATTTTACTTCTCACGCATGTGACCGGAGTCGATCAGCTTCATTCTGGACCCTCAGAGCAGCGGGGATTATGTGTTGTACAGTATACGCGGTGGATCAATAAAAGGATCGATTTTCGGAATGGCGATCAGGAATTGGAATAATCCATTTGGATACCATCTGATCTCAGGTAAGGAATCTATTTTACCAGTATTAGGATAATCAGACCCGTTTTCACGGAGATATAAGCTTTTTCTTTTTTTTGTCATATGGCTGTTTGACTCTAAGAGCGATCAGGAACTGAGAGAATCGATTTTCAGCGCGCGGCACTAGCGTGCACACGTATACTATCGATAATCTAGCGTTTATTTGAAAACGATTCATAAATAGGCAGACAAATGACAACGTTCTAGAATATTACAGTACGGGGCGATTATCATGGAATCCTCTTTTCTTTCCGTGAAAACGAGGGGTTTTCTAAATGCTATGAAACGGAAATGAACCAATAAAAAAACAATCTGCTTCGACAATGTTGACTGGAAATAGGTCATTGATAATGCGACGGGCAGATTAGACACATAGCCATTATTATTATTATTATTATTATTATTATTATTATTATTATTATTATTATTATTATTATTATTATTATTATTATTATTATTATTATTATTATTATTATTATTATTATTATTATTATTAATATTATTATTATTATTATTATTATTATTATTATTATTATTATTATTATTATTATTCTTGTTTATTATTATTCTTAAGGAAGGGGAGAGTGTTAGCGTGGTATAGTGCCTTCATTTAATAATTAATTCCAGTTTATTTATTAATTTATATATATATTTTTTGGGGGGAGGAAATGGCGCCATCTGTAGGTCGTTCTGGGTATTTGCTCTTTAGCTTGTTCCCTGGGACTGGCGCCCTCTGCTGGTTGTTCTGGGGTACTGCCACTCCAGTTAATATAGATAGAAGACCATTTTTATTGTATAATTGCTTTAATTAATTAAATAAGTAAAATAGACAATTGGATAGGTAAATAGTTGATTGATTAAGGATAAAAATAGTGAATAAAGAAATACATAGCTGAGTCCACCCCACTATCCACTGAGTCCACCCCACACAGCGGCACGGTGGTGTAGTGGTTAACACGGTCGCCTCACAGCAAGAAGGTCCAGGGTTCGATTCCCACTTGGGGACAAGGTTTCCATGATGCCAGGTACCCAGGTGGGGTATCTCCCAGGCCTTTCTGTGTGGAGTTTGCATGTTCTCCCCGTGCTCGCAAGGGTTTCCCCCCCCGATAAGATAAACCCAATGGAAAAACATGCACAACAACAGATCGCTAACGCTGTGGCGTCCTTGACGAAGACGGACAGGAGCACTTGGATTGGTCCCCTGGCGCAGCTCACGTTGACGCCTGTCTGCTCCCGGCTGCCCTTGGGGGGGAAGGACGACGGGATGGGTTAATCGCAGAGACGAATCGCATCGGCGATCCTACAGAGACAATGCATGCGTGTGTGTTCCGGTGTGTGTGTGTGTTGAGGATAATTGTGTTATGGTTTGTAACCGACCCCAATCGCACAACACAAGACAGGTATGATGGTTTGCCAAGAAACAGATATTTATTGAGAGACAGGGAAAAAGGGCACTGTCCCTTTAAGGGAGAACACAAATACAGGAATATAACAAGAGGGGAAAAACTAGGTGCCTTTAAGAGGCGGGCAGGAAAAGGGAACACTAAGGGAAGGTTAATGAACGCTAGGGGAAACATTAAAGGAACGCTAGGGGAAGGTTAAAGGAACACTAGGGGAAGGTTAAAGGAAACAGAGGAACTAGAGACTAGGAGAAGTCGGGACAAGGAGAGCTAGGGAACAGGAGAACTGGGGACTAGGAGAACTAGGGAAAAGGAACTAGGTGGAACTAGAAGGGGAGAAACTGGGACCAAGAACTAGGTGGAACTAGAAAGGGGAGAACTAGGGACAGAGGGGACTGAGGCCCGCGGAGGCGGGCTGGGGAACAGGGAGGAACTGGGGACAGAGACCCGCGGAGGCGGGCTGGGGACAGGGAGGAACTGGGGACTGGTGGGAAAACATCTGGGCCGCTCTGCAGAACAGAGGAGAGGGTTAATATTCAAAAGGGAACAAACAGAGCAGATGCAGAACAGTCCAAATAAACAGAGTAACAAAGTAATAATATCTTCGTGTGACAAACACACAGGGGGAGATGTAATGTCCAAAAATACTATCTAAGTGAGAACAAAAACAGAGTGGGAGATGAAATGTCCAAACTACTAACTAAGTGAGAACTAAAGGAGGCATTACGCTGGGTGAGTGACATCACAATCAAAACTCACCCAGGCGTATGCGTAATGGTACAGGAACAGCAGCGAGACGGGGGCAAGAGGCATTACGCTGGGTGAGTGACATCACAATCAAAACTCACCCAGGCGTATGCGTAATGGTACAGGAAACAGCAGCGGGAACGGGGGCAAGAGGCATTACGCTGGGTGAGCGACATCACAATCAAAACTCACCCAGGCGTATGCGTAATGGTACAGGAAACAGCAGCGGGAACGGGGGCAAGAGGCATTACGCTGGGTGAGTGACATCACAATCAAAACTCACCCAGGCGTATGCGTAATGGTACAGGGACAGCAGCGGGGCGAGGGCATCGCCACCGGGTGGCTGGCTGTCCGAGCCGAGGAACAGAGTGCTGGAACAGCGGCGGTGGCGAGGGTGTCGTCCACCGGGTAGCCGCTGTCGGAGCCGAGGAACAGAGTGCTGGAACAGTGGCGGTGGCGAGGGTGTCGTCCACCGGGTAGCCGACTGTCGGAGCCGAGGAACAGAGTGCTGGAACAGTGGCGGTGGCGAGGGTGTCGTCCACCGGGTAGCCGCTGTCGGAGCCGAGGAACAGAGTGCTGGAACAGTGGCGGTGGCGAGGGTGTCGTCCACCGGGTAGCCGACTGTCGGAGCCGAGGAACAGAGTGCTGGAACAGTGGCGGTGGCGAGGGTGTCGTCCACCGGGTAGCCGCTGTCGGAGCCGAGGAACAGAGTGCTGGAACAGCGGCGGTGGCGAGGGTGTCGTCCACCGGGTAGCCGCTGTCGGAGCCGAGGAACAGAGTGGCGCGCCACACCTTGGTGTGCGCGTCGGAACCGAGAGACGCATCGGGGTGCGTCTGCGAGGAGGAGTGTGCCAAGCACGAGGATCTCTGGAAAATGCGCGTTGGAGACTGGAGAGCGTGCCAAGCCCTTGAAGATGCGCGTTGCGCGCTGGTGACTGGAGAGCGTGCCAAGCCCTTGCAGATGCGCGTTGCGCGCTGGTGACTGGAGAGCGTGCCAAGCCCGAAGGTCTAGGAGATGCGCGTCTGCGCGCTGGTCGGGAGAGCGTGCCAAGCTCGAAGGTCTAGGAGATGCGCGTCTGCGCGCTGGTCGGGAGAGCGTGCCAAGCTCGAAGGTCTAGGAGATGCGCGTCTGCGCGCTGGTCGGGAGAGCGTGCCAAGCTCGAAGGTCTAGGAGATGCGCGTCTGCGCGCTGGTCGGGAGAGCGTGCCAAGCTCGAAGGTCTAGGAGATGCGCGTCTGCGCTGGTCTGGATGTGCGTCAGGACGAACAGCTGCGCGGGGGTCCGAAGTGGATCACTGGGATGCCTCCCGTGGAAGTCTAGGGAGCGCAGCCCAGTCTCCACTCTCAGGCAACGGCGACAGCAGACGAAGGCTGGAGCATACATCTCTACGCCAGAGAATCAATACAGCATAGGCAGAACAGAGGACCTCCCGAAAGAGTCTAGATGTTTGAGTATATGATACGGCATGTTTACAACACGACCCCACCCGAAACGAGGGGAAGAGCCCTGGTATTTAAAGCCCACAGGGGAACTAATTAGCCTGCCACCACAGGTGCGAGAGGTAATTGATAATAGTCCAGGTGTGGCCACTGAGAGTAAACGAGAGTAAAGAACGAGAGGGTGGGGGCTAGAGAGAGTGAGTAGGGAATTCCTAACAGTAGGCTTAAAGAAGACAGAGAAAGTTGGTGAGCAGCGGACAAAACCTCACAAATTGCATGCCAATTAAAGACCTCTGAGCAGGTCCTGCATTATTATTATTATTATATTCATTTCTCCATTATCACTATTATTATTGTTATTAATCCTATTATTATTATTATTATTATTATTATTATTATTATTATTATTATTATTATTATTTATTATTATTATTATTATTATTATTATTATTATTATTATTATTATTATTATTATTATTATTATTATTATTATTATTATTATTATTATTATTATTATTATTATTATTGTTATTGTTATTTTTGTTATTATTATTGTTATTCTATTATTTAAACTTTTATCAGGGATACATATTTGATGCTTTTTGATGGTTAGTTCCATTGTAATATTGCCTTTTTTCAATTTGGGGGTGAGGTCATTCAATTTATGTTTCTTTTGGGGTGGGAAATGGCGCCCCCTGTTAGTCTCCTTGGGTACTGGCTTTTAAGTTTCTTTTTTAGGAATAGCGCCCTCTGGTGGTTGCTCTGGGGCACTGTTACTGTAGATAATCCAGATAGAGAATTGATTGTGTGATTGCTTTTAATTAATTAAATAATTAAATGAATAATCAGATCCTTGGATAGGTAATTAGTTAGTTTAATTAAGGAAGCAATTAGTGAATAAAGAATTGCATAACTGAATAAATTCTATTATTCATTTCTCCATTATCACCATTATTATTATTTTTATTATTGTTTTTTTATTAATCATTTAGTAAGTTTAGTTAGTGAGTTAGCTATAGGTAATTTATATGATTGTTCTTCTATTATTATTGTAATTATTATTATTATTATTATTATTATTATTATTATTATTATTATTATTATTATTATTATTATTATTATTATTATTATTATTATTATTATTATTATTGTTATTGTTATTGTTATTGTTATTATTAATGTTATTATTATTATTATTATTATTATTATTATTATTATTATTGGGGGTGAGGTCATTCAATTTATGTTTCTTTTGGGGTGGGAAATCTGCCCTTAGTTAGGATGTCTGTTATCTGCTCCCATGTCTGCTTTTTTCTCTGCCTCAACCTATTCGGAGTGGTTTCCTGCCTCCCGGGGCAAATGGCCCTGAGCCATCATCTTGTATCTCATCCTGTATACCAACGCTTACACTAGTTCTTAGTTCAAATTCAAATCAACATTTATTTTTGGAATAAAATAGTTCTATTTACTACTTTAATTTCAAAATATACTTTGATTCTATTGTCACCATATATGCATTGTCTATGCTTATTTACATGTATGTATTGCTCCTATGTCCACCCACTACAAACATGGGAACTCTCTAACCCCTGTCCCCATCTCCCTATCTCTCTGTGAGCATAGGCGGCGTGTGAACCGGACATTAGGGTAGGCTATATACCGCGGAGCGCGCAAAATGTTTCCTTTTTTGTCAATACACAGTGCAAATTAAGTGTTCAAATGAAGGCATCCAATAATAGATTAACCATTGTCTTACCTTAATGCAGCAAAATGCGACGTTTCGTCTTTCTTGGCATCAATGATCTTTTCTGCTTTAACTTTGTCTGTGAGATCACTTTCAATGCGAAGCAGACTGGCGCATTGTTGTTCTTTTGGATGTGATGTGCCTCATTGCTGAGAAAGACCGTTCACAACTTGAATCACAAGTTGCAGTGCTGACAGCAATGAAGGGAATGTCTTTCGTAATTTAGATCTCATCATGCTTTGAAAACAATGTACATACAGACAGTAGCTCTAACTTAACTCTGACTCTCATCATGTCCTCTCAGAGCAAGCCCTTGTTTGCCAAGATAAAGCAACATACAGCCTCAGGTGATCCATAGTTATGCCCAGGGGCAGCCCGGTGCAGCTTCTAAATTACTTTGTTTATATGCCTTGGAAAAATACCGTATATCCATTTTGCTTTTTGAAATTTGACTCAAAATAGTGCGCTGGTGTTCGCTACAAAGCGATCGGCGGGCGGAGATTCGGAACGCAGATGTTTGCTTTCCTGCGGGATCAAGATGATCATGTGAATGATGTGATTGGCTACATTATTTAACCTGAGCCTATGCGTGATTGGTTACTGCCTGTACCTGGAATGTTAAACGCTGCCACTAGCCGACTGACACCTTCGTCGTTGACACCTTGGCCAGCGGGCTGCAGCACAAGACACACACAATAGCCAGCAGCCTGCGCACATATATTATATATACATAAAAAAATTCCCAGCATAATATTTTGGGTAGGCATAGCACCCCCTGGCCTAATAGACCCGCCGCCTATGTCTGTGAGTGGTTGTCTCGTAGTGTTGGCCAAGGTGGTGGATGTCTCGGGGTGATGGCCAAGGTTGCAGTGACTGTTCTACCCCCACATTGGTTATAAGCACCACTGAGGTGATGGATCAGCTTCATGTATCTATTCTATTCACATATATGCTTACTACATGTATCTATTCTATTCACATATATGCTTACTACATGTATCTATTCTATATTCACATATATGCTTACTACATGTATCTATTGCTCCTATGTCCAAACACGCAAACTGTCTAACGCCTGTCCCCGTCTCTCTGTGAGTGGATGTCTCGTGGTGATGGCCAAGGTGGTGGATGTCTCGTGGTGATGGCCAAGGTGGTGGATGTCTCGTGGTGATGGTCAAGGTGGTGGATGTCTCGTGGTGATGGTCAAGGTGGTGGATGTCTCGTGGTGATGGCCAAGGTGGTGGATGTCTCGTGGTGATGGTCAAGGTGGTGGATGTCTCGTGGTGATGGCCAAGGTGGTGGATGTCTCGTAGTGGTGGCCAAGGTGGTGGATGTCTCGTGGTGATGGCCAAGGTGGTGGATGTCTCGTGGTGATGGCCAAGGTGGTGGATGTCTCGTGGTGATGACCAAGATGGTGGATGTCTCGTGGTGATGGCCAAGGTGGTGGATGTCTCGTGGTGGTGGCCAAGGTGGTGGATGTCTCGTGGTGATGGCCAAGGTGGTGGATGTCTCGTGGTGATGACCAAGATGGTGGATGTCTCGTGGTGATGACCAAGGTGGTGGATGTCTCGTGGTGATGACCAAGGTGGTGGATCTCTTGTGGTGGTGGTCAAGGTGGTGGATGTCTCGTGGTGATGACCAAGATGGTGGATGTCTCGTGGTGATGGCCAAGGTGGTGGATGTCTCGTGGTGATGGCCAAGGTGGTGGATGTCTCGTGGTGATGACCAAGATGGTGGATGGACGTGGTGATGACCAAGGTGGTGGATGTCTCGTGGTGATGGCCAAGGTGGTGGATGTCTCGTGGTGATGGTCAAGGTGGTGGATGTCTCGTGGTGATGACCAAGGTGGTGGATGTCTCGTGGTGATGGCCAAGGTGGTGGATGTCTCGTGGTGATGGCCAAGGTGGTGGATGTCTCGTGGTGATGGTCAAGGTGGTGGATGTCTCGTGGTGATGGCCAAGTTGGTGGATCTCTCGTGGTGGTGGTCAAGGTGGTGGATGTCTCGTGGTGATGACCAAGGTGGTGGATGTCATTGTCTCGTGGTGATGGTCAAGGTGGTGGATGTCTCGTGGTGATGGCCAAGGTGGTGGATGTCTCGTGGTGATGACCAAGGTGGTGGATGTCTCGTGGTGATGACCAAGGTGGTGGATGTCTTGTGGTGATGACCAAGATGGTGGATGTCTCGTGGTGATGACCAAGATGGTGGATGTCTCGTGGTGTGGCCAAGGTGGTGGATGTCTCGTGGTGATGACCAAGGTGGTGGATGTCTCGTGGTGATGACCAAGGTGGTGGATGTCTCGTGGTGATGGCCAAGGTGGTGGATGTCTCGTGGTGATGACCAAGATGGTGCGATCCTCTCTACGTCGCCCCCATACTTCAAATCGATCCGAACGGAATATGACTGATATTTTGACCTCCGAGCCTTGACATTTAGCCGTTATACTATTTTCATACTAGCGCTCGTTTCCCTATGCTTTTCATTTAGTTGTTGTTGTTGTTCTTAGCTGCATTCTATTTAAATCTTTCAAAAATGTTCTTATGTACATATTTGTGTTTTATTACACGTATATGTATGTAACTGGTCTAAGGCCACCCTCTTGAATGTCGTCGTGCATGAGAAGTGAAAAGACAGTTGTGGCCAGTCATTGTGTTTATTTCTCCTGTTGAAGACATTCAAACAGGCACATATCAACACACTTGGCCAGCAGATGGTGTCAACAGCTTGCATAGGCTATTCCTCGTTCAGGCCAGACTGAACGGGAAAGGGCACGCACCAACGTAAATACGTCACTTCGGGAGGAAGTGACGACGGTTTCAAAATAAAATGAGAGAGTGATGAGAGTAAAAGATAATAATAAACAAATTAAAATAAAACGTTAGGGAGGGATTCTTTGTGGAATACATATTTAGTATATTCTATATATACCTGCTACATACTCCCCCCCTGAATTCCGCTAAAATCCCGAACCTACAGGACACACTAACTGGGACCTCCAACACTACGTCAGAACCGGCACGGGTTTACCTGAAGATACACATCTTCAAAATCAACTATAAGTTACCTGTCAGACAGGTTCAGAGAAAACAAAAGGGTGTACAGTCCTATGTTCCTCCTAGAATCACTCGGTGCCTTGTACACCAAACCACCCGGCCTACTCGAATCCCATACCTCATCTGTGAGCACATGTGGTAAATACGCCACTTACAGTGTCACAGTGCAAGATAAAATAAAAATCAATAAAACAAAAAAAACTGAAAGAGATAGCACAGAAAGCCTAGGACAGAGTTAGAAGAGACTGGGAACTCCTACCAACCGAACGGCCTCTGAACCATCGTCTCTATCAAACGGTTGACTCCCCTAACCACCCTGCCAGCCCGTGTCCTGACTACACCCTCTGTGCCCCTCAGTGTAGGTGCACGGCAGTCTCGGTCCCGTTCTACAATAGCCGGAATGACTACCGGAATAACGGTCGGGGCCCTCGGCACTGTGTCTGATGTGTCAACTGTAGACACTGGTCTGGAGGACTGGGCACTACTTGCATCAACCACCGACACTGTCTCTATATCAGACTGATCTTCGTCCACATCAGCTACGTCACAGGAGCCATGACTGGTAGCCTCTTCAGCCCCACTCAACACCCATGCCTCCGTCCTATCCTCCGAACCCCTCTCTCCCTCCAGAGAGTTGACGAGACCCATCTGAGACCCGTCCTCTGATCCTCTCTCTTCCTCCAGAGAGTTGATGAGGCCCATCTGAGACCCATCCTCTGATCCTCCAAGACTGTCTTCAGTCTCCGGCGCGTTCCCATCAGCAGTCTCTATGGGTAGGAAGCTGATATCCAGAATCAGGTTGCGATGCACCACTCTCGTCTTCCCCTTGTCATCTTCCAGCTTGTAGACATGAGTCTGTGGGTTGCTGTCCATGACAGTATAGACTGTTGGTTCCCACTTGTCCGCAAGTTTCTTCTTCCCCCTCTCACCTTTGTTTGCGAGGAGCACCCTGTCTCCCACGTTCAAGCAGATCCCCTTGACTTTACGGTTGTAACCTCTGGCTTGCTTGTCTTGCTCCTTGACAGCATGTCTCCGAGCAACGTCTGCTGCTTCATGGAGGTGGGACATAAGCGTTGTCGCGTAACTGCTGTAGTCAACAACCACTGGGTCATGCAGAACCTGTCTGAACATCACATCAACAGGGAGCCTCGGAACCCGCCCAAACATTAGGTGGAAAGGTGCATACCCAGTTGTCTCATGCACCGTCGCATTGTATGCAAATGTCAGAGTCTGTATTTGCTGAGGCCACCTGGCCTTCTCCCTCAGCGGCAGCGAACGGATCATGCCTCCCAGGGTTCTGTTAAACCTCTCGGTCCCTCCGTTCCCCATGGGATGGTAGGCGGTAGTGTGTGACTTGGAGACTCCCGACAGTCTAAGCAGTTCCGCAATGAGCTCGCTCTCGAAGTTGGCTCCTTGATCCGTATGTATGCGCTTCGCAAATCCATACACACAGAACACATGATCCCACAACTTCCTCGCAACTTGCTTCGCTTGTTGATTCGAGCAGGGAAAGGCATGTGCCAACTTCGTGAAATGATCCGTCAGGACAAGGACATCTACTGAACGCTGATTGTTATCCTCTGCACTCCAAAAGTCCAAACACACTAGTTCCATGGGAGCGGAGGTCCTTATACTCTCAAGTGGAGCCCTGGCAGACGGATCTGGAGTCTTGGCCAAAATGCACCTCTGGCAGCACTTCACATAGTCCTTAACTTGGCGCTCCATCCTCGGCCAAAAGAAGCGTTGTCTTGTCAGGTAGATCGTCCTTGCCTGTCCTTGATGTCCGGCTAGGTCATGTACGCCCCGCAAGGCCTTGTCCACTAGACTCCGGGGTAAGACGAACTGAAGCCTCCTCTGCTTGCTCAACGGATCTTTGGTGACTCTATAGAGCACTCCGTCAGTGACCTTCAGTCTCTCCCATTGTCTGATCAGCACCAGAGCACTCGCGCCCAGACCGCCTCTCTCTCGCCTCGATGGCCTCCTCTGTCGAGTCAGAAAAGACGTGACCTTTGAGATGTCAGGGTCACTCTCTTGGCTCCTCTGAAGCTCTGCCAGGGAAAAGGCAGGCAGCGAATCCTGTCCCGGCGGAGCAAGATGTTGAACGGTCTGGACCAACTCTGTTGCCCTGGACTCCGCAGCTGCATCCCAATGGTCATGAGAATCAAGGACCACCTTCACAGCGCTGTTACACAGGGGCGGCGAACACTGGGACTGCATCACAGCGACGCTCTCTGACCTCTCCGCCCGTTGACACTGGACCCTCAAACGGAAGGCATCTTGAACTCCGTTCACTCCAACCTCACCCGCTTCGGCGAGCAGATTGCCGTAGGACTCAGTGACCAGCCGGCGCCCAACCGTCTTGGCAAACGGATCCCGACTGAGAGCATCAGCCACCACATTCTTGACTCCTGCGATGTGCTTCAGGCTGAACGTATAAGGAGCGAGCTTCGCGACCCACCGTTGTTCACAAGCGTCGAGCTTAGGCTTTGTCATTATATAGGTGAGTGGATTGTTGTCAACTTCAGTGCCAAAAACTCGAGCCGATGGGCTGGGTAATTCTTCTGAGAACTGCTCAGGGTCTTGCTTGCGAAAGCTATGGGGCGCGCTTTACTTTCACCAGCTGGTACTTGTGACAACACCGCCCCGAGCCCGTCCAATGAAGCATCGGTTGACAGAATCAAGGGACGTGAGAAATCAGGATGCGCCAGAACCACACAGTCCAGCAGACTCTCTCTTAGACTGACGAAGGCGACGTCACACTCTGAAGTCCAGTCATCGGGTCCCAGTCTCCTGAATGTTCCTGCCTTCACCTTCACCTTCGTCCTTCCTTTCCTCTTCTGTCCCCCAGTCAGGGCGAACAGCGGTTTGGCGATGGAAGAGCAATTAGGGATGAAGTGCTGATAGAAGAAGACCATTCCCAGATAGGACTTGATCCTCCGTACTGAGGGCGTGCATCCGTCTTCTTCCATCAGATCTGTCCTAGACATGCTGGATATGACCTCCACCTTCGCAGGATCCACAGCCACTCCGTTACCATCTATGATATGGCCCAGAAACTTGACAGACGACCTCATCAGATGACACTTTTTCGGACTCAACTTGAGGTTGTGGTCTCGCAGTCGCTGGAAGACGACCTCCAGTCTTTGTAACGCCTCCTCTTCCGTCGATCCGAAGACCAGTAGGTCGTCCAGATAGCATAACAGGCTGCTGAAGTTCATGTCCCCGAATATACTCAGCATCATGCGCATAAATGAGGCAGGACTATTGCACAGTCCCTGCGGCATTCTATTATACTCATGCAGGCCTATCGGTGTAGTGAACGCAGTGTATCTCTTATCCTCTTCAGCCATGGGAACGTTGTAGAAGCCGGACGTCAAGTCCATCGTGCTGAGGAAGGTGTTCCCCCCCAAGGCGGCCAGACAGTCCGACTGATGTGGAAGAGGATGGGCGTCTTTGAGTGTTCTTGCATTCAACCATCGGAAATCGGTGCAGATCCTCAGATTACCGTCCTTTTTCCATACCATCACCAGCGGTGAAGCATAATCACTCACTGATTTTCGGATTATCCCTTGCTGCTCCATGTCTGTCAAGACCTGTCGTAGTTTCTGGTAGTGAGCAGGGGGTACTCTCCGATAAGGAAGGCGGAATGGACGATCATCGGTCAGTCGAATGCGGTGGACGAAGCCCTTTGCCTCACCACAGTCCATCTCATGCTTGGAGAAGATGTCGGTGTAAGACTCGAGCAGCTGGACCAACCTCTCCTTTCCTGCGTTGCTGGTATGACAGGGTTGGATATCGAGTTTGTCAAGACCAACATCACGTAGCCTTTGCTCGAAGTCAGAGGGACTGGTTGCCGTATGGTGCTCAGTCGCAGGAGCCCTGTCGATCCGACTACAGCCTTGGAGTAGCTCCAAATCTTCCACAGCTAAGCAGGGAGACACATCTGCCAGCTTACAGTTCCTCTTCAGCGTAACAGACAGGTTGGTGACCTTCATGGGGACCCACCCATCACCCCACAGAGGTGTCACGACCCGACCAACCATGATATTACGTGGCATGGACCTTGATGAAGTCGGCTCCACTATCACGGTGCTTCCCGGCGACATGACAGTATTCTTGGGTAGTTTACCCCAGACGAGGTGTTCTTGCATCGCCAGAAGAGTGATCGACTGCTTGAGCTTGACCGTGCCGATCTTATCCGGTACCTTTTCACCCCTCCAACGGGACGTATTCGCCATGAGGTCCAAGAACTGTTCACACCCTGGGGATGAGGATGGACTGCAGACGGAGATGAGCCGCCAGTAATCGTCACTGTCCTTCAACTTGTGCATGAGGAACTTGATCACATTCGTGCCGATGATGAGATCATCCCTTTGGCCCGGCACCACAAGAACTGGTACGATGCAGCTCACCCCATATACTTTCAGTTCAACTTCGTACACACACTTCGGTTTAGTGAGTTTTCCTCCACACGCCACTAAAACCACGTCCTCAGTCATCGGTCTTGGTTCTTGCAATACTTTTCCTTTCAACATCCTTTCCTCTGCATCTTCACTGAAAGTACAGGCCATGGAGCCTGAGTCGAGCATCCCTTGCATCTGAAACATATTATTCACGTTGACTGGAGCATAGAACAGCTCATCATACGGCTCAACTCTTTGCGTGTTCTGTGCTATGATCTTCACACCAGCCGGTGCTGCACTGCACTCTTTCACATAACACTGTTCATGTTCACTTTCAGCACTGAGGGTCTGACTGTCCTCACCCACACGTTCCCTCCTCCAATGCGGGTTAGTCAGTTTAAAGACTGCTGCTCTCTGGGTGAGCGCGCGCCCTGGTCTCTCTGTCTGGGAGGGGAACTGCGACAGTCTCTGCGAATATGGCCAGGTTTAAAGCAACCCAAACACAGGTGCTCCCGCATGCAGTGTGCCACAGTGGAGTGCTCCGCCGATCTGCATATCTTGCAGTCAAACTGTTGTCGTCCATACATTGGCTGGTTGTTCTGAGCCATCGGCTGGTAGCTCTGAGGGATCGGCAGAATGTTCTGAGCCATCGGCTGGTAGCTCTGAGAGATCGGCTGATTGTTCTGAGCCATCGGCTGGTAGCTCTGAGAGATCGGCTGATTGTTCTGAGCCATCGGTCGGTTGTTCTGAGCCATTACTTGACTGTTCTGAGAGAGCGTCCGGTCAAGCAGGCCAATCAAAGTCATCAGACAGTTCCCATCTATCTGAGGAGCAGACGTGACACTCGCTCCCACCTGGACAGGGGGCGACTCTGGAAGGTTAGGCATAGACACCTCCTCAAACACAGGTGTCTGGACATGAACTGTTAAAGGTCTCCCCAGACCTGCACGGTTTGTTCTAGCGTCCCGCTGTCCTCTCATGCTGATCTGATGACGGTCAACATGCTCCTGTATTTCACCAGCTGTCCACTTCTCTGGCGCTTTGAACCGCAAGATTGCAGCAAGGGAAGGATCAGGGCAATACTTTACGAACATCATGTTCACCTCTCGACGGGGGTCATCAATATGTTGCCCATGCCTGCTCAGGCCCTCCTCTGCTGCATCAACAGCCTTGTTAAGTCGGATCCAATACTCGACAGGGTCCTCCCCTGACACAGGCACAGTGTTATAGAAATCCGCAAGAGGCATACTTGAGCATGACACGCCACCGAAATGTTGTTTCAGTATGTCAGTCACAACCCTCGGGTTCTCTTGAGGCTTTAGTAACGGGTTGCTACGGAGCGTTACTTTCACAACGTCTCTGGCTCTGCCCATCAGTCTGGACAACATCTCTTGATGCTGCTCGTCCACTCCTATACCTCTCTTCCTCAGGTAGGTGTCCATGAGCTCCTCCCACTCATGCACTGAGAGCTTGTCAGACCCATCTCCTCTGTACACTGGAGGCTCCCTCACATCCGACTGCATGACCAGCTTTACACCAGTCAGGTTGAGTGTGGAGTCGACGCGTGGTTGGCTCCCACCCGGGTATTGAACCCGCTCTTGACTGCCTTCATTCGCCCGGCTCTCTCCTCTCATCTGAGCCGATATTGACTGTCCCACCTGCTGGGCGATGTGTGATATCAGGTCACTCAATGCTGGGTCGTTCCTGTCAGGGATGGCCGCAGGTAAAAAGGTAGGCCTGTGGGCAAAGGGTGTGTGGCTCGGTAGATGGGTTGAGGTGAAGACTGGGGAACCTTCATTGCCCGGGGCACTAACCTGCTGGGTCTGACTGGGCGCTCGTGACCTCCCCTCACCTGGGCTCGGCCCTGGGGAATTAAATAGCTGTAACCCTCTCCCATAAGAATTAAGCAGCGATGAACCCCTCCCCAAACCAACACCCGGTGAGTTAAATCGAGCCAACAGCTGTGCCCCCCTCCCGGACGCAAAATCACTAGGGCCATGAACCACCCTCTCCCCAATGGCTCCCCCCTCTACAACAGACCCGCTCTCTGCGACGGCCTCCACCTCTACATTATCGTGATCCATTCTATTTTTTTTTCTAAAATGGGCTATCAACAAAGAAGGAGAAAAAAAATTTAATATATTCTGCGGATCACAATATGTTTACCTTGGCCATTACCAATACTATGCCAAAAGAGTGGAGAAATATTTGATTACAATATTTTTCTTGGCTATTCCACCACAAAAGAGGAGAAGAAAAATATATAATTAGGTCACTATATTTCTCTATTGGTTATTCCTATACCAGGAAAAAGAAGAAAAATATATAAGATGGTCACTATATTTTTCTATTGGCTATTCCTATACCAGGAAAAAGAAGAAAAATATATATATGTTGGTCACAATATTTATCTATTGGCTATTCCTATATCAGGAAAAAGAAGAAAAATATATATATGTTGGTCACAATATTTTTCTATTGGCTATTCCTATACCAGGAAAAAGAAGAAAAATATATATATATGTTGGTCACAATATTTGTCTATTGGCTATTCCTATACCAGGAAAAAGAAGAAACCAGAAATCAGAAATTAAAGAGAGAAGAAAAAAAATTCACTTCGACGACTCTTCCCGGCGACCAATCTGGCGTTGGTACTTGTGTTGTCCTGGTCATCGGCACCACTGTAACTGGTCTAAGGCCACCCTCTTGAATGTCGTCGTGCATGAGAAGTGAAAAGACAGTTGTGGCCAGTCATTGTGTTTATTTCTCCTGTTGAAGACATTCAAACAGGCACATATCAACACACTTGGCCAGCAGATGGCGTCAACAGCTTGCATAGGCTATTCCTCGTTCAGGCCAGACTGAACGGGAAAGGGCACGCACCAACGTAAATACGTCACTTCGGGAGGAAGTGACGACGGTTTCAAAATAAAAGACTATGAGAGTAAAAGATAACAAATTAAAATAAAACGTTAGGGAGGGATTCTTTGTGGAATAGATATTTAGTATATTCTATATATACCTGCTACATGTACATACATACCAACTGTTTCGCCTGTTTTATTCTCCACCCATTGATCATCCTACTACTGTCATCGACATCTAAGAAGGGAGATCCCCCCTTGAACAGCCCTTCTAAGGTTTCTCCCCTCCAAATTGCCTGTGGTGCTTTTTTCCTATTGCTAGGTTTTTAGTGAGTTTTTCCTTACCTTCGCTGGCGTATGTCTGGGAGTGTTGCATTTATTTATTTTATATTTATTTTGGATTTCATGGTGGGTTTTTTGTTCTTGATCTATTGTGATGTTTCTTCTTGACTTGTTTAAATTAAAAAGGCTACAATGTATCCAAAACAGCGCTGCTAGGATCCTGATGAGAGTGCGGAAATACCACCACATCACTCCCATCCTCAAGTCCCTTCACTGGCTCCCTGTCTCACTCAGGATTGAGTTCAAAGTCTCCCTGCTCACCCACAAATGCCTCTACGGAAACGCCCCCCTATACCTCAAAGAATTCATCACCCCTCACTCCTCCTCCCGACATCTCCGCTCTGGCCAGGCAAACCTCCTCCAGCGCACAAGGACAAATCTCTGCACTATGGGAGATCGGGCTTTTTGCTCCTCCGCTCCCAGTCTGTGGAATGCTCTCCCTGACTACCTGAGAGCACCACAGACTGTGGATGCTTTTAAGAAAGGCCTCAAAACTCACCTTTTTAGTAGAGCCTTCTGTTGACTTTTTATCAAATTTTTTGCTCCACACATTTTATGTTCTTTCACCAATTTCTTTTATCAGTTTTATTTATTCTATGTTTTAGTCTTGCCTATTTTTATATTCTTTCTTTCCTTTATTCTCGCTAGTTTTTAAGTTATTTTAACTGTAGCGCTTTGAGACTTGCCCCGCAACTGTAAAGCGCATTACAAATAGAATCTATTATTATTATTATTATTATTATTATTAGACTTGTCCGGCCCATGGGGACATTAACTTGTGATTTCGGGGTTTACAAATAAATTGTATTTGATTATGATAAATAATAACAAATAAAAGTAAAAAATCGAGTTGTTACATTCATAAATATCATAGTGAATTAATAATAATATTAATAATATAATAATAATATTTATTAAACTTCTGAACTTCTGAATTGAATGGAACACATGTAGGTCTACCACACTATATATAACAGCACAGTGCTGTTATAAAGGGCTGGTGTACCCTAAAGGGAGGACCGGCCTATCCTACCCTGATGAGTTATGCTTTAGTCAAGGACAAGGTATACAAAAAAAATAATAATACATTTAAAAAAGAAACCCTCTCCTCTACCCCCTCTCGATGTTTCTAAACTGTCCATACAATAGTCTAAATATGATAAGGACAGTCTAGGCCTAGTAATGACTCAATGAAACAAGGAGTCGTTTTATCTACTTGACATTTGTACTAATTATGATACTGTAGTTCCAGACAATAATAATTATTGGGCAGCCACTTCTACCTGACCACTGGAACCAGAGTTAAGACTTTCTACCTGACCACTGGAACCAGAGTTAAGACCCTCTATCTGAACACTGGAACAACCAGAGTTAAGACCCTCTACCTGACCACTGGAACCAGAGTTAAGACCCTCTAGCTGAACACTGGAACAACCAGAGTTAAGACCCTCTATCTGACCACTGGAACAACCAGAGTTAAGACCCTCTACCTGACCACTGGAACAACCAGAGTTAAGAACCTCTAGCTGAACACTGGAACAACAGAGTTAAGACCCTCTATCTGACCACTGGAACAACCAGAGTTAAGACCCTCTATCTGACCACTGGAACAACCAGAGTTAAGACTCTCTACCTGACCACTGGAACAACCAGTTAAGACCCTCTACCTGACCACTGGAACCAGAGTTAAGACCCTCTACCTGACCACTGGAACAACCAGAGTTAAGACCCTCTACTTGACCACTGGAACAACCAGTTAAGACCCTCTACCTGACCACTGGAACAAGAGTTAAGACCCTCTATCTGACCACTGGAACAAGAGTTAAGACCCTCTACCTGACCACTGGAACCAGAGTTAATACCCTCTACCTGACCACTGGAACAAGAGTTAAGACCCTCTATCTGACCACTGGAACAACCAGAGTTAAGACCCTCTATCTGACCACTGGAACAACCAGAGTTAAGACCCTCTAGCTGACCACTGGAACAACCAGAGTTAAGACCCTCTAGCTGACCACTGGAACAACCAGAGTTAAGAACTTCTACCTGACCACTGGAACAACCAGAGTTAAGACCCTCTACCTGACCACTGGAACAACCAGAGTTAAGACCTTCTACCTGACCAAAAGATGGTTCAGCCACAATCTATATTTGAATTTGATTTGTTAACTAAATTGTTGAACCCACAAAACATATGAACCTTTATATACGCACTTACACATTATATAACTAATAACAATGTACCTACAGATACACATATTTATCTACACGTTCACATATAATACCAATTTATTTGTTTCCCACCCATTTGATGAGACAATTAAAAGTAATTTGATATTTATTCATGCATCTATAATAATCTTTAGCCAGTGATAATGAATGAATGAATTCAAGATATGTTTTAGTGGCAAAGCTTTATCTAAATAATCCACAAAACCAAATGTAACTTTCTCATATAGACAGTATTTCTTCTATTTAATCAAGATCTTCACTATGTATCTTATCAAACTGAGTTATCTGAACATTATAACTACGCATTAAGCATTAAAAGCGGATATTCAATGGTTTCAAGTCATGTCCTAAGATTATAAATAAATGTTTTCTAACAGGCATCTTCCCTTAATGCATTCAAAACAGCCACCGTAAAACCCTTACTAAAGAAACCCAAACTAGACAGTAATGTACTGACCAACTATAGGCCGATATCCAACCTTCGATTCATTAGCAAAATACTGGAAAGAAATTCTCAATCCAAATAAACTCATTTCTTAAAGAAAACCTTAACACACCACAGCACTGAAACTGCTTAGTAAAATAAATAGCAACCGCAGACTAAACTCTGACGCAAATAAGGTCTAAATGATTGTCCTCTTAGACCTAAGCCACCTGGGGACATGATTACTGATTAGACTCGAGAACATAGCTATGCAGATGACACACAATTGTACATCTCTGCTGAACCCAATGATGCTACAGCTATTAACACAATTTCTGCCCGTCTAGCAATAAACAAATGAATGTGTATGTTGTGTATGTCATAAATGTTATCATGGATTGGAAATGGGGGATCTTGATGTAAACAAGACGAAAGTCTTTCTCTGGTCTGCATCCCCTTAACAATTGTGTGTATTGAGCCGTACTGTATTGTACCCATTCTGCAATCTGTTAAATAAAATGTTCAATCAATAAAATCAATCATGACCAGCAACTTCCTAAAACTGAAATCCTACTAGTCAGCCCTATAACAAAAAGAGAAATGTTACAGAGTAATATATGAGGCAATTTACTCCTAGGATTAAACCTGAAGTTACAAGTCTTGGTGTTATAATAGACCCAGATCCAAGCATAAGTCACACATCAACAAGGTGACAAAAACATCATTCTTCCACCTTAGAAACATAGCTAAAGTATGACTATTTATAAATAAAAAGGAAGCTGAAAAACTGACCCTGGCCTTTATTTCAAGCCAACTTGACTACTGTAATGCACTCCTTACTGACCCCCTGGACTGATGTGAAGCACTTTGGGCTGCAATTCTTGTATGAAAGTAAAGTAAGTACTATACAGTGTACAATTAGTGTATAATTTTTTCTAGGTTTTATTTTTAGCATTTTTACAGCTTTTATGGTCAGACATGGCCGACAGAGGAGAGGGAGAATATGTGGGGGAGGACATGCGGCAAATCCGTCCGGGGGCGGGAGGCGAACCCAGGTCGGCCGCGTAGGTCTTCTACACAGTATGCGGTGCGCCACTCTGGGTCAGTGTATTATTATTATCATGTTCTTCAGTGATAACATAACTTCAAGGAAATATTCCAGATCTAATCTAGACAGAAATATATTTTCCTCTTGGCAAGATAAGAGTTCACAGAATTGTCAGTACAGAAATACTTGATCAAACCATTGATTGAGTTTTTGGCTTACTCAAGATCTCAACAGCCTAGTTATCTTTTAAACTGTTTGAAAACAGCCTTCTTGATGATCCTAAAAATCAGGATGTACAATTCCTGCATGTGAATATGTTTTGCCCAAAAGCCACAAGGGAATCAACACATCCGAAAGAGCCAAATGTATTAAGGTCTGTACGATTAACTATTCCATCAGCAGGATTGGCTGCACTTAGGAGTCATGCCATTGTCTCTCTTCACAGGCACTCAGTGTTGTTCACTCACATGATGTACAACAATGTATTGATATGACGTATTCTAGATCCATTGTAAAGTCTCAGCTCAGTGTTATTAGTTATAATCAGGGGTGTAAAGTACTTGAGTAATTGTACTTCGTTACAATACTTAAGTACTGTTTTGGGGGATTTGTACTTTACTCAAGTATTATTAGGTTTGTATACTTTGTACTTTTACTCCATTACATTTCAGAGAAAAAAAACACTTTTTACTCCTTACATTTAAAATGCAGACCTACAAAGTACAAATCTCACAGGTCCAACCATTTTAATTAGTATATTTTAATTGTTTATCTGGCCGAACTAACATCAATGTTATTAATCCTGCGACCGCAGGTAAACAGCCAATCAAATCCCCATCAATGGAAAATGAACCCGCCCATGCCCATGCTGATTGGTCCTTGTGCAACACTAGAAAGCGGGGATCTTTGATTAAACACCTGCTATCAGAAGAATAGACAGTCAGATCCGCATTATGCTGTGGTTAATATTGTGATATTATTCAGGGTACTCTAGTATTCTGTCTTTAATATTGTGATATTATTCAGGGTACTCCAGTATTCTGTCTTTAATATTGTGATATTATGGGCGGCTAGGTGGTGTAGTGGGCAAAGCGCTCGCCACCAATGCAGGAGACACTGGGTTCGAGCCCAGTTCTCCGCATTGCTATCAGCTTGGCTGGTCGTTCATACTAATACAATTGGCAGTATTAGGGGGTGGGAAAGCTGATGGGTGGGGATCGGACGTTGTGGACAGCGACTCCTACAGGTCGGTTGGTGCGCCTGGGCAGCAGAATCAGGAAGCGACGGGGGCGGCGTGTCCCTCCCACGCAGACCCCCGCCACTGAGAGATCACGCTGTGCAGGTGAAAAGATGCGACGGCTGCTTCCTCGAGTACCGGAGGGGACACGTGATGTAAGGCTTCGTCCACATTGCAGCCGGCTTGTGGGAGGCATGGCCTAACAGCGTTCGAGACAGGGGAGGGTAGAATTGGACGATACGAAATTTGGATTGGAGAAAAATAGAAAATGGGAGAAAAAAAGTAGATAAAAAAAATAGTGTTATTATTCAGGATAATCCAGTATTCTGCCTTTAATAGTGATATTATTCAGGATAATCCAGTATGCTGTAGTTAGTGATATTATTCAGGATAATCCAGTATGCTGTGGTTAATATTGTGATATTATTCAGGATACTACAGTATTCTGTCTTTAATATTGTAATATTATTCATGCTGTGATGTGAATGCTGTCCATGTTAGTTTACCTTCAATGGAGAAGTGCATTAAGTAAGGGATAATGTATAGCTACGAGGTCAATGTCGCAAAATAATTGACCGACAGAGTTTAAAATACCGAGGCGCAGCACTGAGGCGTTTTAAACGTCAGTGAAGGTCAATTATTTTGCGACAATGATCGAGTATAGCTATACATTATCCCGCTTATTACATGGCTAACTTACTAACAATATACCCAATTCATTTTACATCGACAAGACGAGATCAAATGCAGACGCAGTTCTGTTCTGGCTCCGCTGTCATCGTCACACACTCCGCTGTCAGTGCAGCCAGCAGGTGTCTGTATCGAGTAATATCGGACCTCTGACGAGCGCTATTGACCAATCACAAGCAAGCATTTCGGCGAATGTGAAAACGCCATGTAATAAATAATTTTAATGCAAAAAAGGTGTCCTCTGTTCTTTCATTTCAGCATTGTCTATCGCAGAACACATTCCATTGTGGGCAGAGTGTATGCTTGGTTTCATTCCAGCCTTGCCTAAACACCAGCTGATGATTTCACCAATTGGCTCACCTCTTCAACTAACTCACCTGGTGCAATGTATAGTTAAAATGAAAACTTGGCCCACGATGGAATGAGTTTGAGACCCCTGGTCTATCCCTTTCAAAAAAAAAATGTACTTTTACTTTTTAGTACTTAAGTACATTTAAAAGTAGGACTTTGACTTTTACTCAAGTGTGTTTTTAGCCAGATACTTTGACTTTTACTTTAGTCAGATTTTGAGACGGTACCCATACTTTCACTTAAGTATAATTTCTGGGTACTTTTTACACCCCTGGTTATAATGAATGAAGCACTGTGTTGCTTGTGATGATTGATGTTTTATATAGCATTTACATTTTTGTTGTTCCAGAGGAACAGAGGTTAAAATGGATGCATTTATATAGTTTTTTTTTTTTTTTTTTATATCTCTAAAGCGCTTTACAATTTGTTCCCCACATTTTTACCCATTCACTCACACCGATGGCGGAGGCAACCATGCAAGGTGCCAAACTGCTCATCAGGAGCAATTAGGGGTTAAGTGTTTTGCTCAAGGACACTTAGACACGCTGCCCGGGAATCGAACCAGGAACCTCTGGATTACCAGACGACTGCGCTACCACTGTCGCAAAAAAGATGGTCCAATTCAAGCATTTTTTTAAAACAATAAAAAAAGTCACAACATTATAATAAATATATAATAACCACATGTGGGGGCATGAATTCATTTATTATTTAAAAAAGGTACAATTACACATTATAGTTACATATCAATAAACATCAATAAACAACAAGACGGGTTTATCGTGCAGGGCGGTAGAGCTCCTGGGCTCTGGTGAAACCCATCCCGTCTTCCTCCAACGCCTGCTGGGTCAGGATGTTCTGGTAGGAGACCAGAGAGGACAGCTCCAATAACTCTGAGAGGCCTCTGGTGGAGCAGAGACAGATGGATAGAGGAACAGAAGAATGTCTGATCAGAATTTGAAATATACATTCATTCAAAGCATTAACTTTTATAAAGTCGATTTGATAGATTGACAGTCTGGATAGAACCAGACATGTGAAGACGGTAGAACCAGACATGTGATGACAGTAGAACCAGACTGGCCAGGGTTCCCACTCTATTTTGAGAAATCATTTTCCAGTCGTTTTTCTTGACAATTCAGGACTCTCACAAATAATTTACTGGTAGGCCTAGTATCAACTAGGGGTGGGACGATAGATCGATATATTATCAATGATCCAATAGGATCGATGCAACGTAAAAAGATCGGTTCATATTGCGATACTCTTATTTTGAAAATGCCGTGGCGAGTATCCGCCCAACAGCAGCCTCTGAAACTGAAGTCTATTTTGCGACCCGAAATAAATCCCTGCCGTTTTATTCCGCAACTGCCTTAAATGCATCTAACATGCTTTGCATCCTCGCCCTTCCTTTATGCCCACGTCGCGTTAAAATTGACGCTACGTTAGCGTAAGCTAACCCTGATCAGAGCCATAGAGAGAACAGCAGAGTGGGGACTGGGGAAAGGGCATTATCCATTTCTGTGTGTGCGTGTGCATTTGGAAAGACGATGAAGTCAGAGGAGTACATTATATTGATAGTAAATTTACCGAGGATGGACAGATAATGTTGATATTTAAACATAAAAAAATACAATACATAAATGTATTCATGATTATCATGCAACATAAAACAATTGTAGGAACGGTTTGGGAGAGGAAGGGGTTTTAGGTTGCGGTTTAGTTCCAACATTTTTACTTAAAGTTTAAAGCTCAATATATCAAAACGTGGCACTTTAGTGAACAGGAGGTCTATTTGTATTCAAAACAATAGATTGTTTTTCATTTAAATGTCTGGAAGAGCTCAAAAAGAAAAATGTCAAGTGATATTTCCGTTGCCTTTTTTTGAGTTGATCTAAATGTTATCGATTCTGTTAAAAGGACATAATATCGATCGCAGGCACCTGAATCGTATCGTGGCAGACTGATATCGGCAAATATCGTATCGTTGTCCAAAGAATCTATATCGTAATGAAACTGGTAATTACCACCCCTAGTATCAACACAGACGCTGTCCACCTCAGTGTGCACGCTCATCAAGGGGGCAAAAGGAACGTAATCCTGGTCAGACTACAATATATTTGCATTTGTTAGCCATGCGATCTAAACAATCCATCCATGCCAAAGCTAGATATGTAAAAGGTGAAAGTCTCGCACACAAGATTTGGCATACTTGAAATGTTTTATCATGGATGAACAAAACATTCAATAGTTGATTTGAATTTCAATTACTTTTTAAGCACCTTGTTAAATCTTTTTGCTGTTTAAGGAATTCCATGCCTTGATTTTTTTTTTGTCAAGCACTTTAAGGACCCGTCTCACCTTCCGGTCACTGATAACCGTCTCACCTTCAGGTCACTGTTCCACCATCACTGATAACTGTCTCACCTTCAGGTCACTGTTCCACCATCACTGATAACTGTCTCACCTTCAGGTCACTGTTCCACCATCACTGATAACTGTCTCACCTTCAGGTCACTGTTCCACCATCACTGATAACTGTCTCACCATCACTGATAACTGTCTCACCTTCAGGTCACTGTTCCACCATCACTGATAACCGTCTCACCTTCAGGTCACTGTTCCACCATCACTGATAACTGTCTCACCTTCAGGTCACTGTTACATCACTGATAACTGTCTCACCTTCAGGTCACTGTCTCACCATCACTGATAACAGTCTCACCTTCAGGTCACTGTTCCACCATCACTGATAACTGTCTCACCTTCAGGTCACTGTTCCACCATCACTGATAACTGTCTCACCATCACTGATAACTGTCTCACCTTCAGGTCACTGTTCCACCATCACTGATAACTGTCTCACCTTCAGGTCACTGTTCCACCATCACTGATAACTGTCTCACCTTCAGGTCACTGTTCCACCATCACTGATAACTGTCTCACCTTCAGGTCACTGTTCCACCATCACTGATAACTGTCTCACCTTCAGGTCACTGTTCCACCATCACTGATAACCGTCTCACCTTCAGGTCACTGTTCCACCATCACTGATAACTGTCTCACCTTCAGGTCACTGTTACATCATCACTGATAACTGTCTCACCTTCAGGTCACTGTTCCACCATCACTGATAACTGTCTCACCTTCACTGATAACTGTCTCACCTTCAGGTCACTGTTACACCATCACTGATAACCGTCTCACCTTCAGGTCACTGATAACTGTCTCACCTTCAGGTCACTGTTCCACCATCACTGATAACTGTCTCACCTTCAGGTCACTGTTACACCATCACTGATAACTGTCTCACCTTCAGGTCACTGAGAACTGTCTCACCTTCAGGTCACTGTTCCACCATCACTGATAACCGTCTCACCTTCAGGTCACTGAGAACAGTCTCACCTTCAGGTCACTGTTACACCATCACTGATAACTGTCTCACCTTCAGGTCACTGTTCCACCATCACTGATAACCGTCTCACCTTCAGGTCACTGTTACACCATCACTGATAACTGTCTCACCTTCACTGATAACTGTCTCACCTTCAGGTCACTGTTCCACCATCACTGATAACCGTCTCACCTTCAGGTCACTGATAACTGTCTCACCTTCAGGTCACTGAGAACAGTCTCACCTTCAGGTCACTGTTCCACCATCACTGATAACTGTCTCACCTTCAGGTCACTGTCTCACCATCACTGATAACTGTCTCACCTTCAGGTCACTGTCTCACCATCACTGATAACTGTCTCACCTTCAGGTCACTGTTCCACCATCACTGATAACTGTCTCACCTTCAGGTCACTGTTACACCATCACTGATAACTGTCTCACCATCACTGATAACTGTCTCACCTTCAGGTCACTGTTCCACCATCACTGATAACTGTCTCACCTTCAGGTCACTGTTCCACCATCACTGATAACTGTCTCACCTTCAGGTCACTGTTCCACCATCACTGATAACCGTCTCACCTTCAGGTCACTGTTACACCATCACTGATAACTGTCTCACCTTCAGGTCACTGTTCCACCATCACTGATAACTGTCTCACCTTCAGGTCACTGTTCCACCATCACTGATAACTGTCTCACCTTCAGGTCACTGTTCCACCATCACTGATAACTGTCTCACCTTCAGGTCACTGATAACTGTCTCACCTTCAGGTCACTGTTCCACCATCACTGATAACCGTCTCACCTTCAGGTCACTGTTCCACCATCACTGATAACTGTCTCACCATCACTGATAACTGTCTCACCTTCAGGTCACTGTTCCACCATCACTGATAACTGTCTCACCTTCAGGTCACTGTTCCACCATCACTGATAACTGTCTCACCTTCAGGTCACTGTTCCACCATCACTGATAACTGTCTCACCATCACTGATAACTGTCTCACCTTCACTGATAACTGTCTCACCTTCAGGTCACTGTTCCACCATCACTGATAACTGTCTCACCTTCAGGTCACTGATAACTGTCTCACCTTCAGGTCACTGTTCCACCATCACTGATAACTGTCTCACCTTCAGGTCACTGATAACTGTCTCACCTTCAGGTCACTGATAACTGTCTCACCTTCAGGTCACTGTTCCACCATCACTGATAACCGTCTCACCTTCAGGTCACTGATAACTGTCTCACCTTCAGGTCACTGAGAACAGTCTCACCTTCAGGTCACTGTTCCACCATCACTGATAACTGTCTCACCATCACTGATAACTGTCTCACCTTCAGGTCACTGTTCCACCATCACTGATAACTGTCTCACCTTCAGGTCACTGTTCCACCATCACTGATAACTGTCTCACCATCACTGATAACTGTCTCACCTTCAGGTCACTGTTCCACCATCACTGATAACTGTCTCACCATCACTGATAACTGTCTCACCTTCAGGTCACTGTTCCACCATCACTGATAACCGTCTCACCATCACTGATAACTGTCTCACCTTCAGGTCACTGTTACACCATCACTGATAACTGTCTCACCTTCAGGTCACTGTTCCACCATCACTGATAACTGTCTCACCATCACTGATAACTGTCTCACCTTCAGGTCACTGTTCCACCATCACTGATAACTGTCTCACCATCACTGATAACTGTCTCACCTTCAGGTCACTGTTCCACCATCACTGATAACTGTCTCACCATCACTGATAACTGTCTCACCTTCAGGTCACTGTTCCACCATCACTGATAACTGTCTCACCTTCAGGTCACTGTTACACCATCACTGATAACTGTCTCACCTTCAGGTCACTGTTCCACCATCACTGATAACTGTCTCACCTTCAGGTCACTGTTCCACCATCACTGATAACTGTCTCACCTTCAGGTCACTGTTCCACCATCACTGATAACCGTCTCACCATCACTGATAACTGTCTCACCTTCAGGTCACTGTTACACCATCACTGATAACTGTCTCACCTTCAGGTCACTGTTCCACCATCACTGATAACTGTCTCACCATCACTGATAACTGTCTCACCTTCAGGTCACTGTTCCACCATCACTGATAACTGTCTCACCATCACTGATAACCGTCTCACCTTCAGGTCACTGTTCCACCATCACTGATAACTGTCTCACCTTCAGGTCACTGTTCCACCATCACTGATAACTGTCTCACCTTCAGGTCACTGTTCCACCATCACTGATAACCGTCTCACCTTCAGGTCACTGTTCCACCATCACTGATAACTGTCTCACCTTCAGGTCACTGTTCCACCATCACTGATAACCGTCTCACCTTCAGGTCACTGTTACACCATCACTGATAACCGTCTCACCTTCAGGTCACTGTTCCACCATCACTGAGAACCGTCTCACCTTCAGGTCACTGTTACATCACTGAGAACCGTCTCACCTTCAGGTCACTGGTAACTGTCTCACCTTCATTATGAGCTTGTCAAACGCCATGGAAGCCTCAAATAGGCCATCTGAATGACGGGCTAAAATACAATTAAACATTTCCAGGACAACATAAATATTTTTTCCAGGATATTTTGGTAATTTTTGCACATTTTCCAGGTTTTTTTCCATGATCTAGTCTCCACGACTTTCCAGGACGGGTGGGAACCGTGCTGACGGACGAGACGGTAGAAGCAGAGCGAGGCCTCACGCTGCCAGCTGATGTAAAATAAAATTATTATTAGAGATGTCCCGATCACATTTTTTTGCTCCCGATCCGATCCCGATCATGTGATTTTGAGTATCTACCGATACTGATCTTACCCGATCCAATAAAAAATAATTTATAAAATTTTTCTTCATCCCAATTTCTCACATTACATTCACCCTGAATGTTGACGTTATCCAGGTGAAAAGTTCATTCAAGCGAGGCATTGCAACCGGAGTCATCTTAAAAACTCCGCCTCCAACCTGCTGCTTCATGAGCAATGGCGCCATCGTATGTAAAAATCAGGTGACTGCAAGTTCTGCAACTAGTGGATGTCCCTCATCCTTGACATAAATCATTTGATGTATAATTAAATCAAAGGAAATTAGTTTGTTTTGGCAAAATTATTCCGCTCTGTGTGACAATAAATAAATGATGATATGCAATTTAAAACCAAAACTAAGACCCCAGTATGAGTTTAAGACGTGAACATGGTCATGTTTGTTGAATAAAAAAATTAAAAATCCCATTTTTTGTTTTGTTTTTATTAGTCTTTATCACGTGATCAGATCGAGACATCCCTAGTTATTATTATTATTAACCGTGCTGAGGGACGAGGCCTCACCCTGCCAGCTGCTGGCTGATGTCCTTGGAGGTGGTCTTCATGTCTCGCAGGTGCTCTGCTGAGGAGCTGTGGTCCAGCTGGCTGCTCTGGGAGCTCTGCAGCAGCACAGCCTCCGTCTCCTTTAGACGCGCCTCCGCCTCGGCTGGGAGAGAGGAGAGGTTACCCAGGGTTCCCACAGATTCAAGGACTTTCGAGTACTTTTCCAAGCAAAATTTCTCTCATTTAAAAACGGATTCAATTAACTTTTAAATTATTTTTTTTTATTTTTTTTATCCAATATTTATGGCTTAACACTTTGGTTGCCTAAGGTTAAATTAATGATATACCATAGATTGCCAGCGCTATTTGTCTATGGAGAAAGTCCCCTTCTTTGCAGGGCTATAACTTTTTAAATTCTATTGCTACATTGCCATTATTAGGGCCCATTCAAAGTCCTATATGTATTGTTCATTGTGTAGCAACGTTAAACTTTTTCATTCACATATTCATAGTAAAGTATGGTCTAATGTATAAGTATGTTTTCATCTCTTTCTGCAGCTTTCTCCAGAACGTGATATATAGCCCCAAATGCATTATATTGATGATGAAATACAGTTTGATGGCAATCAGCGCGATATAAAAAATTCCAACTAGACGTACTTCTAGAAGTTACTACACGTCATCTGATGTTGACCGGATGGGCGAGGGGGCGTTTATAATTCCGTGGGCAGCGTTATACCAATCATCTAATGTGGGTCAAATGTTGATAATATCAGTTATTATCGAAGACGGTAACGTTACACGCTGAAACTCACCCCAGTCTCCGCGCGCCGTTGGGCGATCATCGTCGAGTAGAAATTTTATCATTATGGGATATATTATTACCCGGTCAATCTCCAGCTTGTATAATGGTATATACGTCCAAATCATGTTGTTTATCGAGTTATTGGCAATCGATCGCTATGTAGTGTGACGAGCTAGAGTCACGGGACATGTACCGAGTGGCCGGAAGCAATACGGACGTCTAGCAAAACCTCTACTGCGCTTCCTGTTAAGCGGTTGCGCCGATCGGCCACCAGATGGCGCTCCTGAACCGCCAGAGAGCTCAGTGGGTCCTGCTGGTGGATCTCAGGCCAGCGGAGGGACATTATGAATCCGATCGCAGATTTTTGAAATATTGATATAAGGACGCTGTACAGCGTCCCCCGGCAACTTTAGCATGGCCAGCAAAGACGTGAGAAGACGTGTCCCGGCACCCAAAGTGTTAAAACCAATTTCCGACAATTAGTTACACTTCTGAATCAAGAAATTGCATTTTTTTTATCTGAACAATTTTATCATGGATGAACAAAACTTTCAATGCGAATGGTTGATTTGGTTGATTTGAATTCCAATGACTTTTTAAGCACCTCGTTAAAAAATTTGCCGTTTAAGGAATTCCAGGCCTAGACTTTTTGGAAAAAAAAAAAATCAAGCACTTTAAGCACTTCAAGGACCTTGTGCGAACCCATCGCAGGCGTCCTGCTCACAAACAGCCACTGAGTGGAATATGGTAAATGACTGCATTCATAACTTGTGCCTCACATTCACTCAACACATTTACACACCAACGGCGGAGACGACCATGCAAGGTGCCAACCTGCTCATCAGTTAGGGGTTGAAGGTGCTGTACGTGGCATTTTCTTTGGTTAAAATAAGTAGTCTACATGTTACAATAACAGCTCTACATTCCGACAGCCATCACCGAGTGTTGGGTCAGTAGCGTGGGTCCCTCTGCAGTAAACACTTAAATAAATACATTTCCTGTAATATATGCTTGAAACAAGTGCAATAAGCTAATTTGGCTTGGCAAGATTTCTTGAAATAAGTAGAAATTATCTGGGGTTCTCTTGGATAAAGTGGGAAGGGAATACCAGGAAATGCATTTTGTGAGGGACTGGTAGGCCTTTCACACCGGCCGCGAACGTAATCTCAAACCGGCCGGCGCGTTCACACTGGGAATAATTGGTTCGGAACATGAAAAATCGGTGTTCAGTGTTTTCTTAGAGGGCCGAACTAAAGCCTCAGTCATGTTCCGGTGTGAACGCGCCGGCCGGTTCGAGATAACGTTCGGGAACCGGCACGGAGCCCGGCCGGTGTGAAAGGCCTATGGGAGACCCCATGTTACTGACCAAACACTGATGGCGGTCAGAATGTAGAGCTACTTAACACTTACTTTTAACCAAAACATACCACTTACAGCACCTTTAAGTATCTTGCTCAAGGACACTTCGACAGGAGCTGGAAACGAACCAGGAACCTTCCCGTCAGCCCGTAATCAAATAGCAGGTAATGGTCATTAAATGAGGAGCGTGGCCGGTGAGCTGTGGCCTGGTACTGCGTTATCTTACAGATGAATCTGGTTCATGTTTACATCACAGATTACAGTGTCACCTACCCAGGAATGTCCTCCCGTCTCCTTGGATGTAGAGGTTTTTGACAGGCAGCTCATGGCGCGTGGCGTCAACAGCTGTGGCCAGAGTCTGGTATTCCTCTGTGAACCGCTTGGCAGCTTCAGCCACTGGAGTTAACACAGAGATCTGATGGGACACCGGATTAACAGAGTCATCGTCAAGCCATAGAGCAGACTGATGAGGGGGTGTGTGTGTAGAGTGTAAAGGTATATAGAATATGAAGGTATATAGAATATGAAGGTATATATAGAATATGAAGGTAGGTATATAGAATATGAAGGTAGGTATATAGAATATGAAGGTAGGTATAGAGATATGTATAGAGTATACGACGTATATGTTGTTATAGAGATAACCCGTTACTCCAGGCCAATAGGTGGACAGCATGCAGTAGTGAACCAGGTGAATCACATGGTGTGGAAACGTGTTGGTTTAACCCCTAGCCATATTTTCAGAAAATGCGCCTAAAAGTACATACGCAAGTAAAGGAAGATTGCTCCACTTCTACAAGGTTAGTAACAGACACAATATTTCTGACACTGGGAATACATTCCATGAGAGCCATAGATGAACATGCAAATGGCCCTTGTAGAAGTGGAGCAATCTTCCATTTACTTGGCAGATTTTCAGAGAATAGGGCTCAGGTTTAAGAGGTTAACTATAAAGGCTTAAATTAATTAGATTGAAAAAAAAATTATATTCATTCACATTTATTTTATTATAAAATAAATTTGTATTCCCATTTCGAGTCCCACCACTAGTAATACCACTTAAAATCATTGATAAACAAACGTAGTACTGAAAATATACTGCTGTTTTGATAGGGTTACGGTCTTTATTCTTTTCTACATTTTAAAAAGAAACGCAACATCACTTAATACGGACTGTATTGATCCATTTGTGATGTGAAATAAATCTCGGCCCAGTAACGAGCCGATCGGGTTTAAGAGGAAAGCTGGTTAATAACATCAGTTTAGTGACCTGCAGCTCCAGCAGCTCCTTGGTCCTCTTGTCCTGCTCCATGAGGAGGTACTGCCGCCGTTTCTCCTGGTTCTCCCTCCGTAGCTTCTCCTCTTCCTCCATCATCTGCAGCAAACTGGCCTCCGCCGCGGCCTTCAGTTTAGCAGTATTATGCTGCATCTAAGAGGGGAAAGAGATTATAGTAGTAGATTATATTACTAGTTGTAGATTATAGTAGTATATTATAATAGTGTAGTAGTGTAGATTATAATTGCTAATATAATCTACTTCTACTACTATAATATCACTGCTAATATAATCTATGTTATTATAGTAGTAGAATAGAGTAGTAGTAGATTATAGTGATTGAAAACTTTATTAACAGATTGCAGAATGGGTACAATACAGTACAGCTCAATACAAAAACTGCTAAGAGGATGAAGACCAGAAAAACACTTTCGGCATACAACATTTAGAGACATACAAATATACAGTATTATGTAAGAGAGAGAGAACATCATAAAAATAGAAAATGAGGAAAAAAAATGTACATTAGAGGGGGCTGGGGTTAGGGAGAATTTTGACATTTACCGGGGCCAGTTTTTTTTTGGATCCACTTTCTCCTTTTTCTGTTTTTCTCCCATCCCAATTTAGTCGTGCCAATTCCCCCCTCCCCTGTCTTGATTGTTGCTTGCATGTGCCACTGGTCGGTCGTAGGGAGGGTTGAAGAATCCACTTCTTTTCACCTGCCAGCGCGGACTCTCATTGGCGAGGTGCAACGTGTGGGAGGCTCACACTACCCTCAACATCTCCTGTCTCTGCTGTGCAGGCGCCTTGACCGACCTGTAGGAGTCGCTGTTTACAACGACCAGATTACCACCCATCGACTCCCCTCCTGCTGACTCTGCCAATTTGAGTCAGTATGACAGGCCGGAGGCAACGCTGACAGGCGGATTCGATACCAGTGTCTCTTGCGTTGGTGACGAGCGCAATGTCCGCTGCGCCACCCAGCAGCTACCAGGGCCAGTTTTGAATTATAGCCACCTGTAGGTGCTCTTTGAGAGCGGTTTTGAAGGAGGGTAGGAATTCACATTCCTTTACGGCTGTTGGTAGGGCGTTCCACATTATTGTGGCATACCGTAAATCCTCAAATATAGGACGGGTCTTATATTTACCTCAGCTGCAAAGAGCACCAGGCCCTTATTAGAGAGGCTTATATAAGAAACAGGCCTTAATTTCACAAACTGGCCAATTGTAATTGTGATTGATTTTATTTAGACATAAATATACAGATCACATGAGTATTTGCTTTGTCAGGGTGAAACTGGTGGATTAACGTAATTCACACACTGAAGTTGGAACCGTCTATAGGTTGCGGGGTCTGGGGACGATTTAGCGTGTGGTACCTACCTTCTCGACTTCAGTCAAATCGAGTTGATGATAACATGCAGTGGCTTTAGCCGACGCTATCATAGCCATCATGATCTGTGATGCCGACTGGACAACGCCAGCCCCGCCTGCCAATGTTAACACATTGGGCGCCGGGGGTTGTGCCCATCATTGTACCCAGTCTGCCACCGTTGAAAGCCTATGGAGATGTTTACGTACCTTCTTTGCAGGGCTATAACTTTTAAAATTTTATTGCTATATTGACATTACTATGGCCCATTAAACATCGATTATCTATCGTTCAGGATGTGGGAACGTTATATTTTTTCATTCATACATTGTAGTGTTAATACTAGGGGTGGAACGGTTCACAAAATGGACGGTTCGGTATACGTTGTTTTTATATAAAAAAAAAATGTAACACTAAGAATCTAAACATGCTTCTCATTTATTAAAAAAATAAAAAAAAAAGTTTACAGTGTTAGTGTTTACAGCCTTAAATAATGTTTGGCACACAAAGACCGAACTGACTGAAAAATATAGGCTACATTAAGTATTAACTTAGTGCAAACAAACAATATGCTCAGCCAGCACTAGACTTTCCTTTCTTTAATATAAACACAAAAAAACAATGTCAACAATGTTTAAATTCCCTGATTGTCAGTTCTTAAGGGGAGACACTGCAGGTGAATAGGGTAAATAAAATTAACTACGGTAATAGATATCACAATGAAACTTCCCCAGTTGATTACTTATATTAAGACAAGACTTTTTTGTATTACAAGTTTTCTGAAATTGTATGTTTAAATATGCAAATGAGGCATGATCTACTTAAATATGCACTAATTTGCATATAATTCCAGGACAGAAATCTGAACATTGGATAAAGCCATTTTCAAAATTATAGTTTCATTTTGTTGACATATTAGAGCCAAAGGTTATTACAGAGGGGATTTTGGATATCTCTTTTTATCACTCCATAAATCAGAAAATACTCCATTCAGTCCATTTTTATGGTAAAATTTCATATTTCGCCATGTTTTTAGGAATAAAATGTGATATAAATCAGGGTATGAATGCGATATCAACAAACCCTTCTGTAAATACCTTCAGAACATAGATATGAATAGAACTGGAAGGTTTGGTGTATGCGAGTGCTACTGAGAGTATGAGGAAAAACTCTTAAAACTCATTTTTGGGAAAACGCCTTCAAAGTTCTGTATTGTAAAATGCCACACTTTTTTTTTTTTAAACAGATATTTACAAACACAATACCTAATCAAACCATTAGTAATAGACAACCTAAACACATGCCTGTTAACTGAATAATAATAATGATGTTATTGAACTGAACAGAACTACACACAGGCTACAAACAGTGTAGTACAGTGTAGTACCCCCTAATAGGCAAAACATATTTGAATAGATATCACTATGAAACTCTCCCAATTTGTTATGTACATATAAACTAAGAAAAAATATATTGCAAGTTTTCTGAAATTTATGTTTATATATGCGAAATGAGGCACTTCCCCATTAAATATGTGTACATTTATGGATGCAATAAGGCAAAATGATGTAAAATAAACAACTAAATGTGTGTTGACGTTTTATTGTCACTAGTTTCATAGAAGACATGTTTAGGAAGCAAAATATAACAGATTCGTTTTCTGCTTGAAATTAAAGTGCAGTATTTGAAATACAATGAAAGGAATATGGCTGGATTTCTTATCAAAGGGAAAAGTGTCACTGTTATTTAAAATAAACAAATTAGAAGGCCATCAATATAAATTGCAGCATACATCAAACTAACACACACACTGTACAGTTTCAAAACAACACTGCTCTGTTCATTCTATTTTTAAAATACGTACATTATCCGTCTACATTTATTTAGATTAACATTTAAATATTGAGTGCAACTGTGGCTGAACTATCTATGGGTTGGCGGGTCCGCACGGACATTTTAGTGTCACAGACCTTCAGCTCAGTCAACGTTATCAGCTCCGGTAACGTTAGGAGGTGATGGCATGCAGTGGAGAAGCGGCAATAGTCCCGGTTGGAGTTAGTAAAACACAGTTGTATGTTCTTGGATGTTGAATAAACGCCTATCATTGTCTTTAAACACCCCGCCTCTCAGACTCCCATTTTCTCATCTGGTAGCTAGTAGCTACTATAACATTGCATTGACTGCATTAGCTGGCGGTGTTGTGTTGTACAAACTGCTAACGTTATGGCAAGATGTGTGTAGGCCTATAATGTTAATGGCTATGTTTTTTAAAGTCGTAATGAAGATTGATTTATATTGTGCTTGCCATTTTTACACAAACTGACTAGCACCTGGCTGCAGTGCTGCTGCTGCAGCAGCAGCCAGCGCTCACCTCTCCCGTCTCCGCCAAATGAATTTTTTTATTTTTTTTATTTGCGCATCCCCTGGGCCCTCATTTATCAACGTTGCGTACGCACAGATATGTTTGTAACCCGTGCGTACGATCATTTCTAAGCAAAGTGTGGGACTTATCAATTTGAATGTGTGCTTGACTTTGTGCGTATATCTATGCTCAGCTCAGACCATGCGTACCTGGCGCCCGGCGGTAGAATATGGAGACTGCAGACTGACGGCATTATGCTCTCATCAGTTTCATGCATTAGTTTCAACGCGGAAATAAGCTTCTGTGCATTAGTTTCAACACTGGCGCGTGTTCTGTATGAACCGTAATTCATTTTAGTTCATTGTAAAATAGCGACAGTACAAGAGGTTGGCCTGCTTGTTTGGCACGGGGGGCAGACGCAGAACACCCACCTCCAAACGCGATTAAATATTGTTTAAAATAGAAAGCGAAATACTATTATTTTGTGTGTCATGTTTCCAAATAAGATTGGTCACAACGAAATGCTTTCTACTTCAATTTGTTGGTTAGAATAGATGACCTCCGTTGAAACTTGTGAGCTCACACACAGACGTGGTGATAATAATAATAATAATAATAATAATAGCTTAATTTTATATAGCGCCTTTCAAGAGACCCAAGGTCGCTTTACATAGATAGGGGGGGGGGGATAACAAAGTAACAAACATAGTGGACAGACACAACATATAAATATGATGATAGAATTCAAGTTCAAGTTTGTATTGATCACATAACACGCTTCGCTCGGCTTAGTCCACATACGCTGTATTCGGGGGGCTTTGTCATTGTTGGGCGAGGTGGGTGGAATTTCGGGGCTGTGGGCAGAATACGGGTCATATGAACCCCCACGATAGTGTTCTTCCCCCTTCCTACTGTATAAGAAATAATTAAAAACGCATTGCAACGAGAACAGAGGTTATTTGTTGAGTTTATGCGTATTACAAAACCCTTGCAATAAATGTGTCTTAAATTAATGAAAAGCATACATGCTCTGGATACAGGTAGCATGTATCGTGTGGGTGATATATGGCTTGTATTCTGCTTGCAGCTTCGAGGTTCCACTTATTTCGTTTTGCAATGTCAAAGCCTTTTGAATATAAGTTGAGACGTTCCCGTGTTTCTGCAGTCTATGCGCAAAATAATAACAAGTTGAGTTCTAACAAAGAACGTATTACATGGGTAGGCTGATAGAGTAAACTGTAAATAAAATAGCCCATAACATTATAAAGGATAGGCTATAGCACATGGGTTCCCTTTCTTCCCCAGAGCCCCACGATTCCCTGGAGACATATGAATATGATATGGGCTGCTATACATGGGTCCGTCAGCGAGGAGATTTAGCCATTTGAGAATAGGCTATTATGGCCAAACGAGGGCCTATATAATTATTATTAATGTTTTCATAAGCGTAAAGATACAAGGACAACAGTTATATTAACGATCAAGTTAGTTTACTGTATGCAGGCTTCGCTGGGCTCCGTGTGACATGTCTGGCCATGCTGCGTTATGTGCAAATTACTGTTGCATAATGTAGGCTATGCATATATAATTTATATAGGCTATACCTAATACCGACAACAAAATAGATTGTATGCCTCTACAAATCATATTATACCCGGTAGCCAATCGAATGGAACGAATAAAGGCATTCATATTCCAGCACGGTTATAATGACACACCAACGCCAAACAGTGGTTAACGGTCTTTATTAGTATTTTGAGCTGTCCAGGCAGAATTGCAGCAATGGTCTTAGGGAGTCGTTGATATCTGACATCACTGTGTACAAGTCCGCCTTTTATTTCTCCCATAACACACGTTGTGTCTTCTTGGTTCGACAGCGCCTCTGTGAACAATCTCGCTCGTGGAGTTTCTCAGAGTTCGCTCGGGTCAGTGTTAATTTTGGCAGCTATTTTAATTTTAGTTTTAGTCTTTGTCACATGCTCCTTTTTCGTTTCATCATATTTAGTCACCTTCATTAATTTTTCGTTTAGTCAGTTTTAGTCAACTACAGGTCTGAGCAGTTTAGTCTTAGTCAGTTTTAGTCTCGATTTTGTCTTTTTAGATTTAGTCACAGAAAACGGAAGACATTTTGTCTAGTTTTTCGTTAATGAAAAGAAAAAGGCATTTTATTCTCTTGTAATGCAATTCTATGTACCGCTAAGTAAGTCAGTCAAATTCACATTAATTTCTATTGGGATCATAAATTCATGTAGACGCCCCTCTCCCCCCATAACGTAATGAGTTAAAGATGTAAACAGTTAAGACCCTCACCAGTCTTAAAACAGTAAAGTGAACCAAACGTTTCCACAGCCCATGTGAAGCAGACATGACTACTGGTTGTACAAAAAGAATATATATAGAGCATAGAAGTGCTACTATAAGACATAATCAAACCAATAGTTTTAGTCTGTCATGTGTCAAATGCTCCTTTTTCGTCATCATATTTAGTCACCTTCATTTATTTTTCATTTTAGTCTTAGTCAGTTTTAGTCAACTACAGGTCTGAGCATTTTAATCTTAGTCAGTTTGTCTCGATTTAGTCTTTTTTGTTTTAGTCTAGATTTAGTCAGGGGAAAAAGCTTCGTTGACGACCATATTTAGTCATCATTTTCGTTGACAAAATTAACACTGGCTCGGGTGAGTCGGGATAGTCCATTATTTCACATCCCATGGGGGGTGTATCATTACCATATATGGATAATCATGCACAAGCATTGACGGTATGAACAAATGGTATTTATCAATACGGAGTGTGCGTAGGACCCGTGTACGCACGGTTGATAAATCCCAAGATTTGTGCGTACACACATTCTAAATTCCGTGCGTAGGAACGGAAATAGAACATTTTCTATGCAACATTGATAAATGAGGGCCCTGAACCGTACGATACACAGACGCCCTGAACCGTGGGGGTCGTACCGTACGGTACACGGTTCGAATGCGTAGCGTTCCACCCCTAGTTAATACCGTCTAGAATATAAGTATGTTTAAGGTTTTCTGCTGCAATTCCAAAAACGAGAGTTATAGGCCCCGACGCATACGATAGATTATCGATTGGCGTTTCTTTCCTATACACGCTATATTAAAAAATTCAAATGTATATGATTGTATACATTATGCTTCATCATGCGCGAAGGAAAGTGGGGGGGGGGGGGGGGTCGTTTATAATTCCTTGACGTCAGTAACGGCTTTATTTAGTATGGGTTGATACATTGATCAGATGGATGGTTTGCAGTGAAATGAATAAACAATCGGGCAGAAAACAACATTAGTGTCCTCTTACCGTTCGCCGATGAGACTGGAGGAAAAAGATACCAATTATTTGACACCGATCTCCTAGATCCATTTCCGGTTTGTAAGGCGCAATAAACTCCGAAATCATATCGATTATTGAGTTTAGAAAGCGATCCAAATGCAATAGTGTTTGTCTGGATCCACGTAACAAGATATTACTGCCGGAGGGATTTCCTCGATGCACCAGCGCCACTTCCGGCTTTGGAGAGAGTGTAACTGGCCCAACCATCCACCAGGTGGCGGTATTGAGGCGTTGCAATCTCATACAGGGTGCCGCTGCAGTCCGGAGGGAGGCTGGATGAATTATGAATGACATGGCGAAAATGTAATACTGATCCCAACAACGATTTATGCCCAATGTGTTAACGTTTGCAAAACAAAGCCGGCGTTGTCCAGCCGACACCACAGATCTAGATGTGACGACGTTAGCTAACGCCAGCGAGAGGGAAACGTTAATGGATTTAGTGTAGCGGGAGGCAGCACTTAATTTGCATTGGCAAGAGTTTCTCATTCTATATCACGGCACGAAAAATTAAAAAAAATCTTTTTTTTGAGACCTTATATTGGAAGCCGGCCTGTATTTGTCTCCATGTATCAAACCCCCGGCTTATATAAGAGGCCCGTCCTTTATTAGAGTACCCTCCACTATTAGAGGATTTACGGTATTTGCAAAATTAGCTTAATCCCTTTGAGCCAAATCTGAGTTGAACGTGATTAGTGGAACTCCCTCTGGTGTCGTGGTCATGGACTTCACTGACCTTTAAGTATTTAGGTACATGGGTATCTTTGAGGTGTAGCGTATCTTGTAGACGAGGCCCATTGCAAGTTGCTGTACTCGGTAGTCTACCCTAAGCCATCCTAGACTATCAAAGTGGGCAGGGGTGAGGTGGGTTCTAGGAGTAAGGCCAAGCAGTAGCCTGACCAGTTTGTTTTGGGATGTTGGGAGCCTTGTTTTTAGGGCCTTTGGTACCATGAGGTGCATGCATAGTCGAAGTGACCTTGAATGAGTGCTCCTGCCTCCTGTTAAGAGTCTTCAAAGTATTCTTGTTTACCAGAGAGGAGATCCTGTACAAAAATGTTGTTCGTTGGTTGACTTACTTTATTACATTGGTTGCCATTTTGTCACCGGAAAGATGTCTCTAGTAGTAGATAATAGTAAAAAGAAGCCTCATTTACAATAACTGAGGTGACCCTGAAGGTCGTCTTACCTTGGCTGTGAGGTAGGCCAACAGAAACGCCTCATTATCAATGATCATCTTGTCATCCTCCGAGCCCCTCTCCCGCTCCATTAGAGTTTTCTCTGAGTCAGCGGGGCAAAAAATTATTAAACTCATAAATATTATTTCTCTATTGTGCATACAGTGCCTTACAAACATATTCACCCCCTTGGCATTTTTCCCATTTTGTTGCATTACAACCTGTAATTTAAAGTGGATTTTTATTTGGATTTTATGTAATGGACCTACACAAAATAGTCCAAATTGGTGTGAAGTGAAAAAAACTAAAACTCATTTTACAAAATTTTAGGAAATATGCATTCACCCCCTTTGATATGAAGACCCTAAATAAGATTTTAACATCCCTCCATAAATCCATTATTACCAAATGAAAAGAATATGGCACCACAACAAACCTGCCAAGAGAAGGCCGCCTACCAAAACTCAAGACGGGCAAGGAAGGCATTCATCAGAGAGGAAACAAAGACACCAAAGATTAGCTGGAAAGCTCCACAGCGGAGATTAATATTTGTCCATAGGACCACTTTGAGCCGTACACTCCACAGAGCTGGAAGAGTGGCCAGAAAAAAAGACATTGCTTAAAGAAGAAAACATGTTTTGGAGTTCACCAACAGGCATGTGGGACTCCCCAAACATAATGGAAGAAGGTACTCTGGTTAGATGACTTAACATTGAACTATTTGGTCATCAAGGAAATCGCCATGTCACGTCATAGGCAGGGACTGGGAAACTGAATTGAAGGAATGATGGATAGCGCTAAATACAGGGAAATTGAGGAAAACCTGTTCCAGTCTTCCAGCAATTTGAGACTGGGACAGAGGTTCACCTTCCAGCAGAACAATGACCCTGAGCATACTGCTAAAGCAACACACGAGGGGAAACATTTAAATGTCTTGGAATGCCTAGTAGACCTGGGACTTATAGGAACCCAAGGAGGGCAACCTACACTACCTTAGGCTTACTGCACCTTATGTGGATACTGTGAATAATGTATATTTCAGTGGATACTGTGAATAATGTATACTCAGTAGATAGTAAATTATAACACTACCTTATGCATACTGCACCTTATGTGACACTGAATAATGTGAATATTTTCTTCAGCTAGTTAGATAGTAAATTATATTGACCTAATTGTTTACACTGCCTGTGTTGTTAGCTTAGCGTTAGCCCTGGGAACTCTACAACACCATCCATTCGTGAGAAAAGGGGGTGGGTTATATTGACAAGGCTTGACAACAGAGGTTCAAATATAACTTCATATTTATTGTTATTTTATATCAGCATCCAGTCTCCACCGTGTGTTAAACTCTTCCCGTTTACATTTTCGAGCGTGACATCATCGCTTACGGCAAGCTTACAAGCTTAAAACGCAAACCGTAAACAAAACCCAGAGCGCACCAAGACTGAGTGTGTACACAAACTAGAGGGGGGAGAGGAGTTCGCATCAGATCTCGGAACGGACCAGAACGGAATGGAATGTAACTGAAATGGGCGAGTGAGAAAGGCCCCTTATAGAGACATATAACCCAAGAGATGGTTGGTCATTACAACCAGGAATACAAACACTTAACCCTGAGCAGTCCAGTACCGGACCAACAATCATGTCACGCCATAAATAGACCAATACAGTCCGTATTAATTAATGTAGCCCCCCCCCCCTCTAATGTAGCCAAGAGTAAAGAAGACCCTAACCCTATCAAAACACCAGTCAAAGTGTATATTTTCAGCACTACGTTTGTTTACCAATGATTTTAAGTGTTATTAGCTAAATTATGGAGTTCATAAATATCTCAGTGCATCCCGGCAGAAACCGGATGAATTAGACGAAAATAAAAAGCGGGCATACGCGTGTGTGTAGTCTTAGACAGGGCTTTTGAATTTCATAAAACTACACTTCCAAGCTCACACCAGCCCCCCGTCAATCATCTGACTTCCAGCAGCATGAACTTTATTTTTTTGTATGTTATTTTCGGGATCATATCTAATAATAATAATAATGCAGGACCTGCTCAGAGGTCTTTAATTGGCATGCAATTATCCTCAACACACACCGGAACACACACTCATGCATTGTCTCTGTAGGATCGCCGATGCGATTCGTCTCTGCGATTAACCCATCCCGTCATATTTACATTATAAAAAAGTAACTACTTACAGTAATTTCATTCACAGTTTTTGCTGCCCTGTCAGGGGCGCCTGGTGGTACTAAATACATATTGAACTCTGCCATTGGGAAGAGGAGATTTGGCCTGATCCATAGATGTGAGACTTGGCCATAATAAGGTAATTTATAGGCCTGATATTCTATATTCATATTTAAAATTGTCCGGATTGGCTAAATTCAGTACTGTATCTACGACACCCCCTGTAAATCATCTGCCCTTTATTCATTCGCTTAGATTTCTTTGTATACTTGGATCTCAAGAAGGTGATGAATTTCTCAGGTCAATGTTAGTATAGTGTTATTGACCGTCAAAGATGAAAAAATTATATATATTGATATTCTCCTTTGGTTCATTACAATTTACTCAAGCCTAGTAACAGACTCTGACACTAAGAATATCCCCTGAGATCCATAGATGTCCCTAGATACCAAGGACCTGCAAATGGACCTTGTAGAAGTGGAGCAATCTTTCATTTAGTTAGGTATGCATCTTTAGGCGAATGTTCTGAAAATATGGCTCGACATCGGATGGCGGAACTTTGCCCTCGTCCGACGGCTTCAGGCTGTATTTTCGGTGATCAATCAATACATAGAGCATCAGCATGTAATTTATCCAATCCGGTGCATTCCACGTGGGAAAATGGAAAGTAGGGAGGAGATACATGTCCGCGACATGTAAACAACATTCTTTTTGGACCCGCAAAGATTTTTTTTTTAATGAGAAATTCATTAATTAATAATAATTTTTTGGGGGAAAGCAATACTTTTATTCAGCAACTTCTATATAAATAAATTAAAAAAAAAGATTAGTCTACATAAAATTTGTATCTATAGCACCTTTAACATCCCGAGTCATCAGTCAGTTCTACGGTTAGTTGGGCGCGAGAGACTTTACCTCGGATAACTGAAAGATCAAACTCTGGGTGAGCAGCGTAGTGGCCATCCGAGAAGGTGGACTGCAGAAAACTTCTCCCAAGCCGAGCGGGCTCTAGGAGACTGGACATCGCTGGAAGGAAGGAAGGAATCACTCATCAGCCAAATCAAACTAAAAACTATACTTTGAATGCACTCAAATAACATTCCAATATTATTTTGTGTGATTATATATTAACCCTTTCACTGCCACACGACAGAAGGTTAACCCTTTACTATCACACAACCGACGGCGATGCTCCATCATTAGCTCCGCATCCGCAGAGCTAATGATGGAGCATCGCCGTCGGTTGTGTGATAGTAAAGGGCTAACTTTCTGTATTGTCACAGTGAAAGGGCTAATGGCTCCATCTAGCCTCACTGTTAGACGTTCACTCGCGGTTAGTCACTCTGCCCCCTAGTGGTGGCTCACACACGGTACTCTGTACAAGGTCGACGTCATTAGGAATGCTTGGAGGAGGTGTTTGGGACTTACAGGTGGACCGAGGGGCCATGGACCGTCTCGGGGGGGTGGCCACCCGGGGTCTCACGCCGCCAGCGGGCTTGGGAGAGGACGGTCTGACGACGCCAGCGGGCTTGGGAGAGGACGGTCTCACGCCGCCAGCGGGCTTGGGAGAGGACGGTCTGACGACGACAGCGGGCTTGGGAGAGGACGGTCTCACGCCGCCAGCGGGCTTAGGAGAGGGTGGTCTCAGTGGGAGAACAAACTCGTTGGTGAGAGAGTTACTCTGGGGAAGAAGCGGGGGGGGTAGAGACACGCCGTCATGAGTTGAAACTGATGAGATAAAGTCACTGCTGCAGTGCGGCGCTTTCAGAAGCATCTAGAACACATCTATTTAACAGCAGATTCCATCAGAACATCATGATAACAGTGATGTACTAGAGAATATCAGAACATCATGATAACAGAGAGTATTACCTAGGACAGAGCAGCGTTTCCGTTAGCCGGTAATTACCGGTATTTGACCGGCAAAATCTGTTGAAGTCCGACATATTTAATCTCTCCGGTCTTAATGTCCGGTGAAAATAATTCCCTGAGTCTAAGCACAATTTGAATTGTATTAAAATAGGCTAAAATTAAATAGCCTATGCGATGAACAAAACAATCATTACATTTGTTTCATCGTTGCTTCTAATAATGACAACGACGTTGTCAGCGAGAGCTTAGTGATGGGTGTGCGAACTTTTGTGAAGCTGCAGAGCCGGAGCAGCAGCAGCACAATGCAGTACTCCAGCAGTACTCCAATTCAGCCATTTTCAATTCAATGTTGGGTGGGGGGCGCTGCTGTGCGGTCCCCAGAAAAGAGCCAATAACAGCTGAATCTGCATCGACATACTCTCGCAAATAAGTCATTGGGAGGTGGAGAGAGAGAGAGTCGTCACGCAAACCCACGATAATGTTGCCGTCTCTCTCTGCCAAATTTCTCAGTTCTTCGCTTGATATAATTAATACAAATGTCCAATATAACGGAATTCGTTAGCTCATAAAAATGTGATTATAACAGACTGTTGTTTATTAATGTCGGGCGACTGCCCACAGACACCTATTTGATTTAAAGTCGGCAGCAGCACGAGTCTCGGGACTTATTTTATTTGGAATATAATGACTTTATACGCAAAAGTAGCCTGGTTTTAAGTAAAAATATTATAAATCTACATGCCTTGATGATGTCATTCTTTTGTTTTGTTGTCATTCTTTTGCCTATCAATTGTTTTTAAGCTCAATAAACTCTGACCGGAATTTCTCTCATTTGACCGGTAGATTGAAATCTACCGGACACTGAGGCCGGCAACAATTTTTTCTAACGGAAACCCTGGGACAGAGTATTACCTAGGACTAGGGGTGTAACGATTCGACCTCACAACGATTCGATTATGATTCTTCAAGCAACGATTCAATGCATCATGAAATCTCTTCATTTGACCACGATTCGATTAATTTTCTATTAGTTAATTCCCCCAAAAAATTTGAATACACAAATGTGGCTGGGGGAACTGATTCACTCAGCATGAATGGACTATAGGTCAATAAAAATAAACATAAAATATTTTATTCTTTTCCGATTATAATCGATCGAATCGAACACATTAGAATCGATGAATTTCGATTAATCGATAATCGTTACACCCCTACCTAGGACAGAGAGTATTACCTAGGACAGAGTGTATTACCTAGGACAGAGAGTATTACCTAGGACAGAGTATTACCTAGGACAGTGCATTACCTAGGTCCGGACAGAGAGTATTACCTAGGACAGAGTGTATTACCCAGAGAGTATTATCTAGGACAGTGTATTACCCAGAGAGTATTACCTAGGACAGTGTATTACCTAGGTCCGGACAGAGAGTATTACCTAGGACAGAGTGTATTACCCAGAGAGTATTACCTAGGACAGTGTATTACCTAGGTCCGGACAGAGAGTATTACCTAGGACAGAGTGTATTACCCAGAGAGTATTACCTAGGACAGTGTATTACCTAGGACAGTGTATTACCTAGGACAGTGTATTACCTAGGACAGTGTATTACCTAGGTCCGGACAGAGTGTATTACCTAGGACAGAGTGTATTACCCAGAGAGTATTACCTAGGACAGTGTATTACCTAGGTCCGGACAGAGAGTATTACCTAGGACAGAGTGTATTACCCAGAGAGTATTACCTAGGACAGTGTATTACCTAGGACAGTGTATTACCTAGGACAGTGTATTACCTAGGACAGTGTATTACCTAGGTCCGGACAGAGAGTATTACCTTGGGCAGAGTGCATTACCCAGAGAGTATTACCTAGGACAGTATTACCTAGGTCCGGACAGAGAGTATTACCCAGAGAGTATTACCTAGGACAGTGTATTACCTAGGTCCGGACAGAGAGTATTACCCAGAGAGTATTACCTAGGACAGTATTACCTAGGTCCGGACAGAGAGTATTACCCAGAGAGTATTACCTAGGACAGTGTATTACCTAGGTCCGGACAGAGAGTATTACCTTGGGCAGAGAGCTCTTCTCAACAACAGGCTGCCGGTAGCGAGACTTCACCACTGTGCCGCTGGCTGGAAGAGAAAGATGAGGAAGAAGAGAAGGATGAGGAGTAGGAAGAGAAAGATGAGAATGAGGAAGAGAAGGAAGAAGAGAAAGATGAGGAAGAAGGATGAGGATGAAGAGAAAGATGATTCTGAACTGTTTAACATAACTGTAACATGGTGGTCAGCTCGTTATAGTTGAGTCACACAACAAGCACAATAAACACATGTCTTCTGGTCTGTAATATAATGTTACATATTGAATACAATCTATAGTACTACTTAGCATGCAGGATAATGCAGATTTTTTTATTTATTTTTTATTTAACCAGGTAAGTAATTAACAACAAATTCTTATTTACAATGGCGACCTGGCAAAAGGCACAGCCTTGTGAGTCGTGAGGGATAGGAGCAGGGGGTAAAAGAAATAAGAGTTAAAACAGAACAAGATTAAAACATGGCAAGACAAACAGAGCAAAACAAAACCGCAGGCAGGCAGATGCAGGTGCTAGTTAGGAGCAGATGCAAGTGTCAGCTAAAATGTCCATGATAGTATACTTGAAAGCTGATTAAATTGTACTACTGTACTAAGTTGGAACGCAGTATAACCATGTACTACTTAGCATGCAGTATAGCCCTGTACTACTTAGCATACTGTACTGGCTTAGATATGGGTAGATCCTGGTTTAGACACAATAAAAGGTAGGGCTGCACGATTTTGGGAAATAATCTAATTTGCGATTTTTCTGACAGATATTGCGATTGCGATTAAATTTGCGATTATAATTATTATTATTTTTAAGCAGCCCCACAGAGGTTTATTGTAAAATGCGGCTTGCATCTGGTTTAACACCAGGTTTAGATAAGGGTAGTTTCTCCCTCTGAGGTTCCTATCCTCCACTAACTACTTTCCTGGGGAAACACTGGGTTTGATTTACTCACATTTGGTTTTCTTGCGAGCTCCACTGGCTTGGTTTTCATTACCTCCTTCAGAGCTAAATAAAATGGAAGAAAAACAGTAGAGGATTATTTAAACCAGGGTTACCACAGACATTGCAAAATGAAAGGAAGTTCAGAGTATCGGGGAAGATACTCCAGTCCTTCTACTCAGGAGCTGTAGAGAGCATCTTGACCGGAAACATCACTGCCTGGTATGGGAACAGCACGGCACAGGACAAGAAGGCCCTACAGAGTGTGGTGCGCTCAGCCGAGCGTACCACGGGTATTGCGCTACCTCCCCTGCAGGCTCTATACAACAAGAGGTGCAAATCCAGAGCCTGCAGGATAATGAAAGACCCCCACCACCCCAATAACAGCCTGTTCCAGCTGCTGAGGTCAGGCAGACGCCTGCGAATTCTAGAGACTAAGACGGAGAGGCTTAGGCTAAGCTTCTTCCCCCAGGCCATCAGAGCCTTGAACAATGAACATTGAGAGACACAGAAACTGAACTATCCACACACAAGTACATACACGACACGCACGCTGAGCACGCTCACACACTAGCAGCCACTTTAACACTCATGCCGCACACACGCACACTTATGGCCAGAGGAAAGGCCACTTAAAGTAGTATAACATCAGGAACAGTGTATTGCACTACTAAAGCTAACTAGCATGTCCTATATGCTCTGTAAATACTAATGTACAGATACCGAGATGGCACACCATGTACCTGTTTATTGCACTGTTTTATTGGATTCTATTAATATGTTGTACCACTGTATTTTTATTGGATTCTATTATATGTTGTACCACTGTATTGCACATCGTCGCGGGCAAGACCAGCCGCATTTCATTGTATACCTGTATGCCGTGACAATTAAAACTCTTGAATCTTGAATGAAATTCAAGGACTTAAGTACTTTTCCAAGCACTATTTTTTCATTTACAAGGATGTCACTCGAAGGATACAATTCACTTTTAAATGCCGTTCTTTTTTAAGCATCTTCTTGGCCTGCTTGCCAGCTAGAGCATCATGTGAAGAAATTAGGAAGAGCAGTTGGAGCACGCAACTTTGAAATTGAAGAAATTAAATTTTATTTACCCCCCCCCCCCCCAACTCAAATAAAGAGGGGTGCCTGGATACATTATGAGAATTCTGGCTTATTGATATTCCCACCAGACTATGCATGCAAAATGGGGCAATAGTGTCTCAGCCCCATTAGGGGTTAGCAATGGGGTCAGACAAGGGGGAATTTTGTCCCCAGTTCTTTAATCTATATGTCGATGGTCTGTCCGAGCAACCGAGTGCATGAAATACTGGTGATACTTTAGTGAACCATATTATGTATGCAGATGATCTTGTGGTATTTAGTCCGAGTAGCGCTGGTCTCCAGCAGCTTGTTGCTATATACTAGGGATGGGTACCGAATTCGGTACTTTTAAAAAGGTACTTACCGAAACACGTCGGTACTGTATCGATTCACGTGAGATACCGTTGTCGGTTACACTTTTTTTCTTTTCATGTCAACGTTCACACGCACAATATACGCTTACCTGGGATTTGACTTGATTCAACAACAAAGCAGTCGGGGCAATGGCAAGCCGAAAACGGTCGAAAGTGTGGTTATTTGAAGTTTGGATTTTTTTTTTTCAGAACTGAGGTAGGTAGATTACATTTTTAGAGACTAAAGTACCGAAAAAAGGTACCGTTGGGTACCGGTATCGATTCACAGGTACCAGTACCGTATCGGTTCAAATGTGAAGGTACCCATCCCTACTATATACTGTGTATGGGGTTGAACATGATATAAAATACAATGCCAGTAAGAGTGTCGTTTTAATATGTAGATCCAAAGAGGACAAAATGTCTAACATTTCCTGACTTCAAATTGTCTGAAAATAATCTTGGAGTCTGTGAAAAGGTCAAATATCTTGGACATTTTATTACAGAACAAATGATATATACAGGCAATGCAGGATGTATGCACAAGCGAACACTCTCACGCACGTTTAGTATGTGTACAGATGGAGTGAAAGTGTCTCTGTTCAGAGCATATTGTACACCACAAGTCTTTATACTGCACACTTGTGGTCAAGCTACAAGAAAGCAAGTTTGTGGAGACTTCAAGTAGTTTATAGTGATGTCATGAGAATATTACTCAAAAGACCTAGATGGTGTAGACCAGGGGTGTCAAACTCATTTTCACAGAGGGCCACATCAGCATTATGGTTGCCCTCAAAGGGCCAAAGACCGTATAAATGTTAATGTAATGTAAAATAAATGTAGCTATACATTTACATATTGTTAAACATGGTGTTTCTGTATTTATTACTTATTCAAGTTATACATATTGCATATTCATTTGCATAAATGTAAAAATATATGTTAGCTTATGTTATTTTAAAAAATTATTTTAGTTTATCAGAACCCCATATTACTCCACCAATCAATGATCAAACCATTCAAGTAAATAACAAAGAAGAATATCATCAAATACAAGCTATGACATTAAGTTTGTTCAAAACCTTTTTGTCACAGTCAAGAGGGGCAGAACTAACAACTGTGAGCTGCAAAGAACACGTGGGACAGATGTAGCAGATGTTACAAAAACAAATGGCTGCACACAACCTTGCAGAGGCCATACATCTAACTAATGGAAGATAGTTTAATTAACTTTAATTAACAGATTGCAGAATGGGTACAGTACAGTACAGCTCAATACACACAATTGTTAAGGGGATGCAGACCAGAGAAAGACTTTCGACTTGTTTACATCAGGGTCCCCCATTTTCAATTCGTAATGAAATTGCTATTATGTGTCTGCATGAACACACAACTGTAAATGTACTCAAAAATAACAAAATAAGGGTTGTCTCAGTTCACAACTATATTGGTCAAGTTTTGGGTGGGACTTGTTTGCGTCCCTACAGCTTCTTATTCAATTGAGCGAGATGCTCGGTTATGTCACACAGCCAGTTTGCATCCGACAGTTCAGACAATATTTCTTCAACCCTTTGTTACCTATTCCGCCTGGATCTTTTTTGTATTTTGGGCTGTAAAATTGTCAAAGAATGTCAGAGAAGTAAGTGCTTTTGGCTTTTTTCCTTTGTTACCTCAGATGTTCAACATGCATGCATGTGTAAGAATGTGTAATAACTAAGGCTGTCAAAGTTAAAGCTTTATTAACGCATTAACCCACAATTATTTTAACACTGCTATTTTTGAACCCAATATTAATGTAAAAAAAAAAAAAAAAAAAAAAAAAAAACTGAGCTCTTGGGGGGCCACATCAAATGACGTGGCGGGCCGGATTTGGCCCGCGGGCCGTGAGTTTGACACCTATGGTGTAGACAGTACAAGTGAAATGTTCATGGCTGCACCGTCCAAAATGTTTTAAGAAATCTCAAGTATGGGGCGGCTGGGTGGCGCAGCAGACATTGCACTCGTCACCAACGCAAGAGACACCGGTATCGAATCCGGCTGTCAGCGTTGCCTCCGGCTTGGGCCGTCCGTCATACTGACTCAATTGGCAGAGTCAGCGGGAGGGAAGTCGATGGGTGGTGATCTGGTTGTTGTAAACAGCGACTCCTACAGGTCGGTCAGGGCGCCTGCACAGCAAAAGACAGGAGATGGCGGGCGCAGTGTGAGCCTCCCACACGTTACTCCTCGCCAATGAGAGTCCGCGCTGGCAGGTGAAAAGATGTGACTGGCTGCATCCACATGTATCGGAGGGGACATGTGATGGGCTTCTATCCTCCCTACGATCGGCCAGTGGGGGGCACATGCGAGCAATGATCAGGACAGGGAGAATTGGCACGAGAGGAAATTGGGATGGGAGAAAAATCACAGGAGAAAAAGTAGGTAAAAAAATAATAATATCAAGTATAAATTCATCCGTCTGCTAGATTAGATCATTCTGGTTTTATTAGGTTCAGTGCCACACGTTAGCACTCATCTATGTGGAGACATTGGCACAGCCGTCTATTTGTGGGACATTGAAGCATTTTTAAGTGATGTCATTTTTGCCTGTTGTGTGTAATTGTATATAGGGTGTGAATGAATGAATGAATGAAAACTTTATTTAACAGATTGCAGAATGGGTACAATACAGTACGGCTCGCCGCTCAATACATACAATTGTTAAGGGGATGCAGACCTGAGAAAGACGTTTGTCTTGTTTCCATCAGGGTCCCCCATTTTCAATTCATAGACATTTATGACATACACAACATACATGACATTTATGGCATAGGGACATATAGGTATTTAGTACGGATACATTTGTGACATAAGCGGTATTCAAATATACAGTACTGTTACGCCTAGATCCTAGACAGAGTATATACATATGATGGGGAGGGGACTGTACATTAGGAGGGGGTGGGTGGGTGGGAGGGAAATATACATACGGCGGGGAGGGAATATATACATGCGGTGGGGAGGAGACTGTTTGGGGGTTTTGGGCATTTACGGTGGCCAGTTTCGAATTGCAGCCTCCCGTAGGTGGTCTTTAAGAGCGGTTTTGAATGTGGGCAGGGATTCACATTCCTTTACAGCTTTGGGTAGGGCGTTCCACATTGTTGTGGCATAATTGCGAAACGTGTTTAGTCCCTTGTTTGAGCCGAATCTGGGTTTAACATGATTTGTTGAGCTTCCTCTGGTGTAGTGGTTGTGGTATTCACTGACCTTTGGGAAGTATTTTGACATGTACATGGGCACCCCGGTCGTATAGTGTATCTTGTAGACCAGGCCCATTGCAAGTTGCTGTACTCTGTCGTCTACTCTAAGCCATCCTAGGTTGTCAAAGTGGGCAGGGGTGAGGTGGGTTCTGGGGTTCAGGTCAAGTAGTAGTCTGACCAGTTTGTTTTGTGATGTTTGTAATTTTGTTTTAAGCGCCTTTGAGGTGCTTTGGTACCATGAGGTGCACGCATAGTCATAGTACCCTTGAATGAGTGCTCCTGCCAGAGTCTTCAGGGTATTCTTGTTTACCAGAGAGGAGATCCGGTACAAGAATCTAGCGTGTTTACTTCTTTATCTGGACCACCAATTTAGAAATTGAATTGAATACCGTTATCGTTATCGGATACGTTTCGATATACGATACGTTTAGTGTTCTTTATTGGGTCGTTTAAATTAGTTCGTCATGTATGTCATATTATCCGTCACTATGAATTGAAAATGGGGGACCCTGATGTAAACAAGACAAAAGTCTTTCTCTGGTATGCATCCCCTTAACAATTGTGTGTATATTGAGCTGTACTGTATTGTACCCATTCTGTTAATTAACATTTCCAATCAATCAATCAATCAGAGACGTAGCTGTGAGTTCTCCTAAACAGCAGATCAGCTATGATGCTAACATGATGCCCCCCCACCTCCAATGTACAGCCCCACCCCACCTACCCAACCTCCCCCAATGCACAGTTTCTATGTCAAATGTATATACTCTTCTTCTGGATTTTTTTTGTATCACAAACAGTACTGTATTTGAAAATCTGGTATGTCATAAATGTATAGATGTAGCAGTACTGTCTATCTGTATGTCATGTGTGTCATATGATGAATTGAAAATGGGGGACCCTGATGGAAACAAGACGAAAGTCTCTCAGGTCTGCATCCTCTTAACAATTGTATGTATTGAGCTGTACTGTACTGTACCCATTCTGCAATCTGTTAATAAACTTTTCAATCAATCAATCAATCAATCAACACAGCTAAGCTGTGTTATCAAAGCACAATGATATTGACGTTACAAATAGTTGCAGAACATGAGACAACAATTGTCAGAACACAGCAACAACGCAAGGACGGCGTTAGTGCTTATTATATATACCTGTTATCTGCTGAACTTGGTTGTTCTGGGCGGCTGGGCGCTATCGATCTCCTGGAAGACATTTTACTAAAGAACGAAAACAAATTCCGGGTTGCTGTTTTTATATCTAACCGCCTGTACGTCACTAACAGAATGTCCGGCGGAAACACATCCAACAACACTTGTGTTCCACGGCCCCCCTCCCTCTCTGTGCATTGATTGATTGATCGATTGATTGAAAACTTTATTAACAGATTGCAGAATGGGTACAATATACAGTACGGCTCAATACACACAATTGTTACAACCCTGATGTAAACAAGACGAAAGTCTTTCTCTGGTCTGCATCCCCTTAACAATTGTATGTATTGAGCTGTACTGTACTGTACCCATTCTGCAATCTGTTAATAAACTTTTCAATCAATCAATCAATAAGGGGATGCAGACCAGAGAAAGACTTTCGTCTTGTTTACATCAGGGTCCCCCATTTTCAATTCATCATAACATATGACATACATGACGTAGATATACAGTACTGCTACATCTATACATTTATGACATACCAGATTTGCAAATACTGTTTGTGATACGAAAAGAGTCCAGAAAAGAGAGTATATACATTTGACGTAGAAACTGTACATTGGAGGAGGTTGGGTAGGTGGGGGGGGGGGGGGGGGGGGTGAGGTTGGGTAGGAGGGGTGGGTGGGAGACACTGTACAACTGTACAAGCAAAACATTATTTTCCGATTTAGTAAACATTAAGTGATGCCACAGATTACTTGTAAAAAATAATCTGATTACTGATTACTCCTTTAAAAAGTAATCTAGTTTTACTGATTACTTGATTAAAATAACTAGGTTACGAAGTCGTCGTCGTCCCCCCTGCTGCTGCCACAAGAATGCCAACAGTTTTTTTTTTAATAATGCTTTATTGAAAGTGCACAATGTCATAAATCATGATTGGCTGCTCAGACAGGTCATCATGAGACGTCATCAGCCATCAGGCCATACTCCGGTCTAGCTGACTGTACCCCTGGCTCTCTTATCATCAGCATTATGAGATAGTAACTAAATAGTAACTCACAGCCACTTGGAAAAGTAACTGTAATCAGATTACTGGCTTGTAAAAAGTAACAAGTTAGATTACTATTTACTAAAAAAAGTAATCAGATTACAGTAACTAGTTACTTAGTAACTAGTTACTGGCATCACTGCTCGTCACAGTTGCACACCCTATCTGCAATCATATGACGAGTCTGATTCTGAGTCAGATTATCATCTTGCAGGACGGGTTTGTGTTGATCAAACCAAAGCAAATTTAGTTAGTAGTTCCCAGAAGTGACCACTAGAGGGGAGCAGGGTGTTGTGTGTCGTTTTCTTGTCCTCCTCACCATCACACAAAAATCACAGACGCCTCTCGATTTCCTGTCATTGCTGCTGATGGAAATTAAAACATTTTGTTAAAACATATCCCTGTTACTTTAGACTAGAGTCTGCAGCCTAGGTCTACTCTTTGGCTTGGAGACTAATTGTAGCTGAGGGGTACAATTCCCTGACTGTATTGTTAGATATGATATTTAATACCACTACCTCATGTACTTTAACTTCTGGCCACCCAGTACAAGATATAAGTATGATGAACACTTTCCCACCTGATGAAACGAACCAACACAAATGTACCAAATCGAATATTTAATACAGCAAAAGGTGTATACAACATTCACTTAATTACATTTATGATTTGAAATATTGAATATGCACTTTTATGGCAAATGAGTATTCGTAGGTAAATCAACATTGAATGTCCAATCTCTGGTTGCGCAGGGAGTAAGTATACAACCTGGAATATTTAGGAAACGATAGCGATGGTACTTAAATGATTATAGCTGGATACACTAAGGGGGGGGGGGGGTCCCGCTGGTTGTAAGACAGTAGGAGGGGGGGGGGGTTAGAGAAGCCGCTGGCGGTATCCCATCTGGCCGACGGTGTCTTGGGAGAATCCAAAGTCTTAGACACAGTGCCCACAGAACCTCGGGCCGCAGACGAATACAGCTGGACCCTCTGTGGAACGGTATCTGCCGGTCCACAACGGAGAGACGTGGTGCGACCTCACGTGTAGAGCGCCGCCTCACCTGGAGTCCTCTCCGGGGGGTAATTCCAACACTCGACAGTGTTGGCCCTTATCCATGGAATAATCAAAGCACACAAAGCATAATCCAAGAGCCGTGGAAGGCTCGCCGTCGTCGGGTAGAGTAATCCAAGATACAGGTCCAGTCGCTCTTGACCCGGAGCTCCTCGGATGCAATCACCACTAGGGGTCTGACCAGCCTGGATAAGCGTCCAGATAACGTCAGGAACGATGGGGGTACTGATAACTGTAGAACTCGAACCGAACGATGCACCATACATAAATAGACTATTATTAGCTTAATAGAATACGTCCAACTCGACGGTATGGTGCCAAACTATGACCATTCAACTATTAATCTACACGATATCTCAATGCCTATTCTGGGCCAAGTAGGCCCTACTACACCGCACGTGCGTCGTGGGGAGGCTTTTGCGTCTGTCACTCTGTTGGAGGGTAAAGAACTGGACTAAAAGAAGGTTCTACTTTACGAGCGCCATATATATATGCGCTATGAACAAATAGTACCATTCGTATTTCGCCCGGCATATTACTGCGCGGAACCGGGGGTTGCCTCGACATGTTAGGCGGCACGATTGAACTTGGACCTAGGGGTATGGCAACCTGGCGCCAGGTTCTCGTCCAATGGTAGAACGAAACTATTATGGGCTGTTTAGTAGAAACGGGGATATTCAATGCATATTGTACAAGGAATATACAGGGGATATCAAACGATATACAAATACAATTAAATATATATATATAAATAAATATACATATTCGGTTTAATCTGATCCTTCACAACAGCCGCCCCCTAATTAGTCCCACCTAATTAGCTAAGCAGAGACAGATTAACCGCACTGTCTACCACTCAAGGTCCGCTGTAAGGGTCAGTCAACTCACAAAGTCATAGGGTCATGGTCATCATCGATAGTATCTGGGAGTCGGGGCAGTTCTATGAGCCTCGCCACGGGCCGTGTGTAGGTGCGCCCTTGGACGAGTACTTCAGCTGCTCGGACCTTGCCATCGGCACCGGTGATCACTTTGCTTACGCGGCCAGCCGGCCACATAGCTCTGGGGAGTGACTGGTCAACTATCATGACGACTGTTCCTTCTGTCAAATTGTCTCTCTCTTTTACCCACTTCTGGCGGGTCTGTAGAGACGGTAGGTAGTGAAGTAGGAAGCTGCTCCAAAACTTGTCAGCTAGTACTTGGCTGTACCTCCACATTCTTCGGCCGTTCGCTTCTTCGGGCCTGTACATTGTCTGGGGTAGCGCGGGGTCCAGCCGCACCATTAGGAGTGTGTTGGGGGTGACTGGGTCGACATCTGCTACATCACTGGAGACGTAACCGAGGGGCTTTGAGTTCAATACTCCCTCGATCTCCGTGAGGACTGTCATTAGGACTTCCTCTGCCACAGTCTGGGCTCTGAGTACGGCATACAGGGCTGTCTTTATAGAACGTACTTCTCGTTCCCAGGTTCCACCGAAGTGGGGTGCGTTCGGGGGATTAAACTGGAAGTCAATCTGGGCTGGAGCGAGGTGGGTCTTAAGTTCTGGGCCCATAGCTTGGAAGCTCTCTCTCAGCTCTCTTTCTCCACCTTTGAAGTTGGTCCCGTGATCAGACAACAATGTAGACGGTTGTCCTTTCCGTGATATGAATCTCCGGAAGGCCATAAGGAGTGAGTCTGTGCTCATGGTCGGAAGGAGCTCGATATGTATCGCTCTGGTGGTCATGCATTTGAATACAATACCCCACCGCTTCTCGGTGCCTCTTCCTCTCTTTATATACAACGGGCCAAAACAGTCCATGCCTGTGGAGTGGAATGGCTTGTCGCCGATTCGGAGGCGACAGGGGGGTAGGTCAGCCATCCGTGGTATGCTGGGCTGCGCGCGCCACTTACGGCAGTCTAGACAGGTTCGCTGGAAGCGCCGTACTGCTTCTCTCCCTTGCAATATCCAATAACGACGTCTGATCTCCGCGAAGACTCTCTCTGCTCCTGCGTGGTGTACATCCTCGTCGTATTTCTTTATGATCAGCTCTGTGACCTTGTGTCGGCTGTTCAAGACGATCGGGTGCTTAATGTCATCTGGTAGATCGGGGGCTCTCCGCAGGCGACCACCCACTCTGATGAGATTATGTGCGTCACTCTCTGGTGCCAGGTGAATCAGTCTGCTGTCTGATGGGACGGGGTTTCCTCCCTGTAGACAGTCTAGCTCATCGGGGAACGAGTCTCTCTGGGCTCGTTGTAGTAGAAGAAGTTCTGCTTCTTCGTAGTCAGCTGCTGACATGTCAGTGGTGGACTGAATCTCTGGGTGGTGCCGCAGGAATGTTCTTTGTTGCGCACTCTCTAGGGTAATGCAGTCATCTATGTTCGGGTCTGTGGAGGCGACAGTGCTCAGTCCACAGAACATAGGCTTCTTGTTCTCAGCCTCCTCGCTGCTGGCTTCCCTCGGGGTGGGCGTAGGCCAATCTCCTTCCGGGAGCTGGAGGAATGCTGGTCCGTCACTGTAGATGTTGCGACGGGTTAGGTCATCCAGGGACATTCCCCGGGTGATGACGTCAGCTGGGTTGTGTTTGGTATCCACATACCTCCAGCTTGCTTCTTCTGTTAATTCTTGAATCTCGGTGACTCTGACTCCCACGAAGACTTTGTATCTGCATGAATCAGACTTAATCCATGTGAGTACTGTCGTGGAATCTGACCACAAGATTGTTCTATGCACCGGAATGGTGAGTTCACGTTGGATTAACGTGGCTAGATGCGCTCCTGCGAGGGCTGCGCAGAGCTCTAGACGTGGGATAGATTGTTGCTTACGTGGGGCTATTCTTGAGCGGGCCAGTATGAAAGCAGTGTGTATCTCTCCTCCCATCTCTTGGGCACGCAAATAGGCAACCGATCCGTAGGCTACTTCGGAGGCGTCGCTGAAGACGTGTAGCTCAATCTCGCATGTCTCTGGCCTCACTGTGGATGGGAAGTAGCTGCGGCGTATATTGACACCTGGGAGTGAGCGGAGTTCCGTCTCCCACTCTCTCCATGTTGAGGCAAGGTGTGCGGGTATTGGGTCGTCCCAGCCCTGGTCCTTGTCCCATAGTGCTCGTACAATCATCTTTGCCCTGGTGGTGTAAGGTAGAATACATCCCAGCGGGTCATATTGTCTGGCGAGTGTTCTGTACACACTCCGTCTGGTGGTCGGTATCGCCGCCGACCTTCCTTGCTCTGGAGCCAAGGGTTTGTGTCTATAGTGGAGCGAGTCTGTTTTGAAGCGCCAGACTAATCCTAGTGTCATTTCTTGGGCTTCTCCTGGGATTGTCGCCATCCAGGTCTCGCTGCTGGCAGCCTTGTCTGCGGAGGAGAGGCTGCGCAATACGTGCGGGTCACTGCTGGCCCACTGCCTGAGATCAAAGCCTCCTTTGATTAGGGAGGCGCGTAACTTGATTAGGAGAGCCTCGGCTTCTTCTTGAGTCGAGACGCTTTGTAGACAGTTGTCTACGTAGAAACTGTTCTTCACACTGTGTTGGACCTCTTCATCTGCTGCTGGGTCCTCTGTGACGTGTTTCTGTAGTGCAAATGTAGCACAGCACGGGCTGCATGTGGTTCCGAAGGGGAGTACTTCCCACTGGTAGATGGATGGGTTCTCATCTCCGATCTTCTCTCTCCATAGGAACCGTAGCAGAGGCTTGTCCTCCTCTACTAGTCTCACTTGCAAGAACATCCCTTTGATATCCCCGCTTATAGCCACCTTGTCCTGGCGGAAGCGCAGTAGCACGCCTAGTAGGGAGGGGCCGAGTGTGGGGCCGGGCAAGAGCTCTTTATTCAGATTTTGGGATCCGATCTGGTAGCTGCAGTTAAACACAATGCGATCCTTGCCATTGTGATGGACCTTGTGATGCGGCACGTACCATGATTCGGTCGTCTGATCGGCCTCTTTAATGTCAATCTTTGTTACGTGTCCCGCTGTGATTAGCTTCTCAATCTCAGCTCGGTACACACTCTGTTGAGCGGGGTCTTTGGCTAGGCGCCGCTCTGTGTTCAGTAGATAGCGCTCCGTGGCGTCTTTCTTTGCGTGAAAGGGGGGCATTCCCTCTCGCCTCAGGAGTGGAGTTGCGTATCTCATCACTCCGCCGACTGTGACTCTCTTTGTCCCCTGCTCGAGTAGGTGGATGGCGTAAATGTCTTCTTTAGAGCGAATGTCTTTCTTTTCGTTCTTAAAGGGCATTGTCTCTAGGGTCCATAGCCTCTCGACATGCTGCAGGAGAGTGGTGTCTTCTTCTGTCGTTCTGGAGTGGAAGCAGCTAGTAGCTGCGGTTCGGTTGAGAGATTTAGCGAGGGGGCCTTGTAATGTCCATCCTAGGCGGGTCTCGACTGCTGCAGGACAGCCTCGGGGGCCTGTATGGACCCGGTCAATCGGGACTATGAGTTCTGCATGGTCGGAGCCTATCAACAGGGTCGGGGTAGCGCCGTCTATGAGCGGGATAGGTAATTGGCGCAGGTGCACATATTTATCCATCAACTTGGTGACAGGGTAGGTGTACTGCGAGAGTCCTATTTCTTGGCTGGTGAAAGCATTTGTGATCTTGTACCGTCGCTCTGGCTGCCCGTTGGCTGCGATAGTGAAGGAGACATTCTCGCCCTTTATCGTCTTTAAATCTCTTCTTATTGTCCGAATCGTCATTTCGTTCTTGCTCCCCCGCAGTCCCAGCTGAGTCGCAGCGGAGGCGAGCAGAAGGGTCTTCTCTGACCCGTCATCAAGGACGGCGTAAGTGTCCATGACTTTATCCTGGTAGCTCAATGTCACACAGACTACCTTTAAGAGCACTTGAGCTCCGTTGCTGCTGGCGGGGTCAATGTACATGACACTTGCCTTGGTGCCGCTCCGTGGTGCAGGTATAGGCCGTCTTCCGTTACTATCGTGTAGTATATCTAGATGGGCTCCATCGCACCGGCTGCACCTTTTCTTTAGGCGGCATTCGGCTGCCATGTGGGGCCGCGCACATCGATAACAGCGCCGGTTGGACTTTATCCATTGGCTCACTTCTTCTGCATTCATCTTTGTGAATGAGTCACATTGTGACAGCCAGTGTTCTTTCTCACAGTAGGGACACGCTATCTTCCACTTCTCCTTTCTCGAGGGGGTGCTGTGACTCTTACTGCTCGGTACTGACTCTGATTGGTGCATGACAGTCACCGATCTTCTTCCATCACTTATTCTCCTGGGTCCCTCTCTGGAGCTTGGCGTGCTCCGCCCGAAGGTGTCCAGTCGTAAGCTGCTGACCTCTCTCGCCAGGAAGTCGGCCAGATCAAGGAGGGATGGCTCGGGGCCGTCGGGATCTCGGTAGTCCCTCTGCCGCCGAAAGCGCTCCTGTCTTGCGGGTGGCAGCTTCTCCAAAATCCTCTCAACGTTAGAGTTGGCGTACAGCTCATGCCTGCCCTTCTCCCGTTGAGCTCCCAGCATCCCCACCAGGGACTGCACTTTGATTGACAGGTCGTCTAGTGAGCGATTGTCTGTGGCTGGGGGTAGGTGGTCAATATGCCTTATCTCCTGGATTACGTAATCCCATATACGTCCATATCTTTGATCCAGCGCTGCAAGGGCCGCTGTGTATGGGGTCGAGGAGGTAGCATAGGCTAGCGCTATATTGTGCGCTCGCGGTACTTTCAGGTGCTTCAATAATATTGCATACTTGTGGCGTTCATCAGCGACATCCACCATCATTGTCTCTAAACACATCCGGAGCTCCGTGTACTGTGCTCGACTCTCATAGGCGAAGTCTGGGAATGACGGCGTGGCGTTGTATGACGCCGTGGATGGCTGATACATCGGCGAGCGTTGGGGGAGAGACCTCCTGGGCGAGTCCCCTCTTGCGCCTCGCTGTGGGCTGGTACTGGCAGGGTACCATGGCCCGCTGGTCCAGGTACTGTTCCTCGGGGCTGGTCGTGCGTCGTGCTCACCCGTAAATAGAGTCGGGGGTCTGTAGCGCAGCGCCGCGGGGGTATAGCCTGGACTGTATGGGACCTCCTGGTCCGGTGGAGTACTGTGCTGTCGTCGGGCTTGGTTCTCCTCTTCTCCCTCTTCTTCTTCTATCAAATCTTCCAGATCTTGTAATCGTTTATTTAGCTTCTCCGCAGTGTAGGCCGCTCCTTCCTTGTAGCTGGGTCTCGCTTGGACCGGTATGGGAAGGGGGTCTGCGGGGGGTCTAGACTCGGTCTGTTGGTCAAGTTCAGGGTCGCTTGCTCGTTGCGGTGACGCTGCTCTTGACTGCTGTCTCGACGAGTTCCTTGAGCCCCTGGCGGAGGGAGAGGGAGTTGTCCTTTTGATCAGCTGCTCTATTAGTTGCGCTTGTAGTCTGTCGCGCTCTGCGTCTCTTTGGGCACCGGCAGCGGTGCGCTGGGCGTCGGCGTCGGCGCGCTCTGTTTCTCTTTGGGCACCGGCAGCGGCGCGCTGGGCGTCGGCCCGGTCTCTTGCCATATTCTCTTCCATCTGGAAGCGTCTCATCTCCAGACTTGTGCGCTGTTCTTCGCTCCGTTGCTGTGCTTGGAGGTGTTCGCGCTCGCTGGTCGCCTGTGCTTGGAGACGTTCGCGCTCGCTAAGCGTCTGTGCTTGGAGCCGATCGCGTTCGGTAGAGGCTGTCAGGCTGACGAGGAACGCCTGTTGTAGTATCCTCTCCGCTTCGCTGGGGGAAGGTGGTAGTGGAGGTGAGCCGCTCCTGCGTGAACCGCTCCTGGGGGTACTCGTTGGGGAGTCCTGGAGCTCTAGTTCCTCGGCGCTCTCCTCTTCTTCTTCCGTGCAGAGTTCTCTCTCTGTAGGGTTGTCTTCCTCCCGGGGCGTGTCGGGGACTACTTCTTTAGTAGTGGCGGGGGGTAAAGGCATGTCAATTCCCTCCTGGTCCCCACCGTGGGCTTGGTCAGTTACATTAGGACCTACTAGGGCCTCTGTGGTCGGGGAAACCTGGTCGTTAAGGTCAGACATAATTTTACTTTCTACTTTTACCACGTTTACCGTTTGTCGAAGGCTAGGTAGTTGACTGACAGTGTAAGCCTCTAAGTACTGAGGTGTCTGTCGTCTGCGCCGCGGGCGTTCTAGGTTAGGAGGATCGTTTCGTGGAGTGTTCATCATAGGCCATTTCGATATTAATAACACTATATTAATATTACACTAGTTACCCTCCGGCTCGAAGGACCAATTGTAGCTGAGGGGTACAATTCCCTGACTGTATTGTTAGATATGATATTTAATACCACTACCTCATGTACTTTAACTTCTGGCCACCCAGTACAAGATATAAGTATGATGAACACTTTCCCACCTGATGAAACAAACCAACACAAATGTACCAAATAGAATATTTAATACAGCAAAAGGTGTATACAACATTCACTTAATTACATTTATGATTTGAAATATTGAATATGCACTTTTATGGCAAATGAGTATTCGTAGGTAAATCAACATTGAATGTCCAATCTCTGGTTGCGCAGGGAGTAAGTATACAACCTGGAATATTTAGGAAACGATAGCGATGGTACTTAAATGATTATAGCTGGATACACTAAGGGGGGGGGGGGGGTCCCGCTGGTTGTAAGACAGTAGGAGGGGGGGGGGTTAGAGAAGCCGCTGGCGGTATCCCATCTGGCCGACGGTGTCTTGGGAGAATCCAAAGTCTTAGACACAGTGCCCACAGAACCTCGGGCCGCAGACGAATACAGCTGGACCCTCTGTGGAACAGTATCTGCCGGTCCACAACGGAGAGACGTGGTGCGACCTCACGTGTAGAGCGCCGCCTCACCTGGAGTCCTCTCCGGGGGGTAATTCCAACACTCGACAGTGTTGGCCCTTATCCATGGAATAATCAAAGCACACAAAGCATAATCCAAGAGCCGTGGAAGGCTCGCCGTCGTCGGGTAGAGTAATCCAAGATACAGGTCCAGTCGCTCTTGACCCGGAGCTCCTCGGATGCAATCACCACTAGGGGTCTGACCAGCCTGGATAAGCGTCCAGATAACGTCAGGAACGATGGGGGTACTGATAACTGTAGAACTCGAACCGAACGATGCACCATACATAAATAGACTATTATTAGCTTAATAGAATACGTCCAACTCGACGGTATGGTGCCAAACTATGACCATTCAACTATTAATCTACACGATATCTCAATGCCTATTCTGGGCCAAGTAGGCCCTACTACACCGCACGTGCGTCGTGGGGAGGCTTTTGCGTCTGTCACTCTGTTGGAGGGTAAAGAACTGGACTAAAAGAAGGTTCTACTTTACAAGCGCCATATATATATGCGCTATGAACAAATAGTACCATTCGTATTTCGCCCGGCATATTACTGCACGGAACCGGGAGTTGCCTCGACATGTTAGGCGGCACGATTGAACTTGGACCTAGGGGTATGGCAACCTGGCGCCAGGTTCTCGTCCAATGGTAGAACGAAACTATTATGGGCTGTTTAGTAGAAACGGGGATATTCAATGCATATTGTACAAGGAATATACAGGGGATATCAAACGATATACAAATACAATTAAATATATATATATAAATAAATATACATATTCGGTTTAATCTGATCCTTCACAACACTAATAGATTCATGTTACTACATGTAATGGGATTACTGTAGTAGGGTAACCTGGAAACAAACTAGGAACAGTTACATTCTAGCCCAGGAACTCTTATCTGTGAGGATACAGTATTTGTTTTTACATATGATTTAATCCAGAGTTCCATCTGTCTGAACTAGTCAGGTAACTACAGGAACTCTTATACATGATTTCAGTGTGACATTAATTAAACTATTCAAGTTTGTTTTTATTTGTCACATAAAACGTACATGTACTTCACAGTGAAATGCTTGGTTCTGTATGAGCCCCTGAGAATGTGCTTCATACAGTAAAAAAAAAGGGTAAAGGAGGAATTACAATATACAATACAATATACAAACTAAAGTACAACCTAAGTCAATCTAAGTACAGTGAAAGACTGCAAGAAATGCAGACTTAATGAGGTACAACACTTTTAAGGCAAGGTGCAAATGCAAATGAAGAATGAATGTAGTGCAAATCCTTTTAATAAATAGATAAATATAATGTAGTGTTAAAGTGTCTAAAGTGAGTGTTAAGGTGAGTGTTTGTTTAAAGTGAGTATGTGCATGTAGATGTGTGTGCAATGAGTGTAGATGAATGGGTTGATGATGTTACATAGGGTCATCCTGATGGCCTGGGGATAGAAGCTCCTTCTGAGTCTCTCTGTACTGGCCGCTAGCGCTTGCCTGACCACAGCAGTTCAAAGAGGCAGTTGTTTGGGTGGCACAAGTAATGCATTTTATGCTACTTCTATTGCTTACTTTTATTCTATTGCCATTGCTGCTGTATGGTTGAGGAACCCAAACCAAAGACTTTCACTTTGCTGTACTTGTATATGAAGATGTGATGATACAGAATGTGAATGTGCTCCAGGAGTTCTGTCTGTTTATTTAAAAAAAAATTATAGATTTTTTAAGGTTCAACAACATTATATACATACAAACATACATACACTACATGATTACACATAACCACACAATACCTAAAATAAATGAAAAATACTGTAAACAAAAAGAGAAAAAGAAAAAGAATAATAATAATAATAATAATAAAGAAAATTGCATCGTTCTTATACAGGCTGTCACTTGCCATACAGAAATGGCCTATCTAATAAATCACCGTTGTTGTGAAGGATCAGATTAAACCGAATATATGTATTTATTATATATATATATTTAAATAGTATTTGTATATCGTTTGATATCCCCTGTATATTCCTTGTACAATATGCACTGAATATCCCTTTAGTCTACTAAACAGCCCATAATAGTTTCATTCTACCATTGGACGAGAACCTGGCGCCATCAGCCATACCCCTAGGTTCAAGTTCAATCGTGCCGCCCAACATGTCGTGGCAAGCCCCGGTTCCGCGTAGGAATACGTCTGGCGAAATACGAATGGTACTATTTGTTCACAGCGCATATATATATGGCGCAAGTAAAGTAGAACTTTCTTTTTAGTCCAGTTCTTTACCCTCCAACAGAGTAACAGACGCGAAGCCTCACCCACGACGCACGTGTGGTGTAGTAAGGCCTACTTGGCCTCAGAATAGGCATTGAGATATCGTGTGGATTGATAGTTGAATAGTCATAGTTTGGCACTATACCGTCGAGTTGGACGTATTCTATTAAGCTAATAATAGTCTATTTATGTATGGTGCATCGTTCGGTTAGAGTTATAAAGTTATCAGTACCCCCATCGTTCCTGACGTTATCTGGAGTCTTAACCAGGCTGGGCAGACCACTAGTGGTGCTTGCATCCGAGGAGCTCCGGGCCAGGGCGACTGGACCTGTATATTGGATTACTCTACCCGGACGACGGCGAGCCTTCCACGGCTTGGATTATGCTTTGGGTGCTTTGATTATTCCATGGATAACGGCCAACACTGCGGAGTGTTGGAACTACCCCCCGGAGAGGACTCCAGGTGAGACGGCGCTCTACACCAGTGAGGTCGCCTCACGTCTCTCCGTCGTGGACCGGCAGCTACCGTCCACCAGAGGGTCCGGCTGTATTCGTCTGCGGACCGAGGTTCTGTGGGCACCGTGTTCAAGACTTTGAATTCTCCCAAGAAATCGTCGGCCAGATGGGATACCGCCAGCGGCTTCTCTAACCCCCCCCTCCTACTGTCTTACAACCAGCGGGACCCCCCCCCCCCTTAGTGTATCCAGCTATAATCATCTAAGTACCCTCGCTATAGTTTCCTAAATATCCAGGTTGTATACTTACTCCCTGCGTAACCAGAGATTGGACATTCAATGTTGATTTACCTACGAATACTCATTTGCCATACAAGTGCATTTCAAATCATAAGTGTAAACAAGTGAACGTTGTATATACCCTTTGCTATATTAAATATTCGATTTGTACATTTGTGTGGACTTCGTTTCATCAGGTGGGAAAGTGTTCATCATATTTATATCATGTACTGGATGGCCAGAAGTTAAAGTACAAGAGGTAGTGGTATTAAATACCATATCTAACAATACAGTCAGGGAATTGTACCCCTCAGTTACAACCGTCCTATGCCTAAACATCCTCAACCGGGAATTTTTTATAAAAATAATCTATAAATGGCTGCCAAACCTTGAAAAACTTCTGGGTAGAGCCCCTGGTGGAATATTTAAGTCTCTGAAGTTTTAGGTGTGCCATCACCATCACATCTTCGACCCAGTGTTGATGTGATGGAGGAATGGCTGACTTCCAGTTAAGCAAGATAAGGCATCTAGCCAACAAAGAGGAGAAGGCCACAGCATCTGATTGAGCAACAGATACCCTCATTTCGCCAGGGAGCGGCTCTCCCTGTCACAGATGAAGGAAAAGGTCTCGAAAACAGAAGGCCATAATCGGGATAATGATGGGCATGACCAGAACATGTGGCAAAGAGTGGCTGGAGCCACTGCCTGGGGCAGGTTTGATTGATTGATTGAAACTTTTATTAACAGATTGCAGAATGGGTACAATACAGTACGGCTCAATACACACAATTGTTAAGGGGATGCAGACCAGAGAAAGACTTTCGTCTTGTTTACATGAGGGTCCCCCATTTTCAATTAATCATAACATATATGACCAGGGCCGCCTGGGAGAAATGCGAGGCCCTGTGCGAGATTTAAACGCGAGCCCCCCCCCCCCCCCCCCCCCCCCCCAAAAGGTAAAAAAAAAAATATATATATATATATAAATATATAATTTTTTTATTTTTAATTTTTTTCATACAGTCAACATATTCGTAAATAATAGCGCTGCCCGAGGCTGGGCATGATACAGTCAACATATAGCAAGAGAGAGAGCGAGAGAGAGCTCCCGTTCTACAGTCAATATACAGTGTACAGAGAGAGAGACACATTGGAAAGAAATTGAAATGCTATTTGGCCCTAAACAGAGAGTACACAGTGGCAGAATACCTGAGCACTGTGACTGAAGATCCTTGACTAGGTACAGACTCAGCGAGCACAGCCTAGCCATCGAGAAAGGCCGCCATAGGCAGACTGTATGTGTTAGAAAGAGAGAGAGAGAGAGAGAGAGAGCATGTGTGTTTGTCGTGTGTGTGTGTTAGAGAGAGAGCATGTATGAGAGAGATAAGCAAAGATGACCCCCTAAAGGATATTCAACTTTTAATGAAAGAACAAAACAGAAGGAAAAGATAACTTCACAAAGGCAACATGAATATACATAGATCCAAAAGGACAAAGATCAACACTTAAATCCAAAGAGAAGAGGGTCTATACCAGAGAAAACAAAGCAGCAAGGAGCCAATGGCCGACAGCTAAAGGCTAGCCAGGTAGGCTACTGACACCAGGCCACACACAGCTTTGGCCAACGGCCCAACGCTACCCAAGCTACACAAACGACCAAGACAATGAATTCACACACAGCACATGTCGTATCTCCAAATGTTGTGAAGTAACATATGTTTTGCCTGGAAAAAAACATCGTTATTAACAAAACATTCGGGAGGGGAAGGAAGGAAGAGTGGGGTAATGTCATGGCATTTTCATTAATCTTACCTGCACCAAGGAACGCAGGGCGAAAGGCCGCAACACAGGTCTCCACGTTGACGAAAGGCCTCTCGCTGGCGGGACAAAAATAAGCTATGGCCAGAGCCTTGTCATGGTGCAGGCCCGACTACATCTTCTGTCAAAGATGATGTCGTAGTCAGAGTGCCAGAACCCCCTGCTATTCTCACGGCTAATGTCAATGGTCGTAGCACAAGCTAACAGCTAACTCAAGGGGGGGCAGGTGGCGCACGGAGATTACGTTCGTCACCAACACCGGGAGACACTAGGATTCGCCTGTTCGAATCCAGCTCCCGGCGTTGCTATCAGCTTGGCTGGCCCCTCGCACTGATACAATTGGCCGTATCAGAGGGTGGGAAAGCTGAAGGGTGGGTCCTGGGCGTTGTGGACAGCGACCCCTACAGTTCGGTCGGGGCGCCTGCTCAGCGAGGGTTGGATCTGAGGAGAGATAGTGTGGCCTCCCACACGCTACACTCTCCCCGGTGAGAACCTGCGCGGCCAGGTTGGCCTGCCCCAGGCTGCACATGCGTCGGAGGAAAGCATGTGACAGTCTCCGGTCTCCCGGACCAACAGTAGGGGAAAGTACGCAACAACCAGGAAGGGTGGGATGGGAGAGAAATCGGGAAAAAGGAGGGGAAGAAAGATAAAAAAAAAAAAAAAAAAAACAGCTAACTCAAGGCTAACTGATAGCATCAAACGAACGTTCCCAGCCGAGCGCAGCCGGCAGCTAACGTCGTAGCTAAACAGCTAACTGGCTAACAGTTAGCTCAACTCGGCTATCGCTAACCATTAGCTAACGCAGAAGCAAGCTATGCGGCTACCACTGAAAAACTGTACAATGTGATAAAAGCAATACAGGTGCTGACACCAGGCCACACACCGTTAGCTACTAGTAGTACTACAACAGCTAGTCGGCCAGTTTAGCTCCAGAGAGAGAGAGAGAGAGAGAGAGAGAGAGAGAGAGAGAGATGTCCACGGCGGGAATAGAATAGAGTTAATAGAATAGGTTAAAAACTCACCAAACGTCCAAGAGGATGGAGACAACCGCGTGGAGTTGACGAAGTTCATCTGCCAAACGACCATCCTCTTCATCTTGGCTGCATGCGCTGTCTCTAGGTTAGCTAACGCTAGTTAGCCTTTAGCTAAGCTAGCTACTAGCCGACATCATCATGGCTATATCCCGACTGCACCATGACAAGGCTCCGGCCATTTGTCCCTCCAGCGAGAGGCCTTTCGTCAACGTTCCTTGGTGACCGACCGACTGATAATGACCGACCTCTTCGTCTTGGCTGGCATAACTAAGCATAATAGTCAAAAGCTGCACGCGCGAAATAGTCAAACGCAGCTGACGCACGCCGGCGTACTACACATGATGTAAGTAACCACTCCCTTCGAAACCAATAGTATGTCTGCTGCAGAGCCCCAGAGCTCCAATAGTGAGTATGTCTGCAGACCCAGGAACAAGTCAGACACATTCTACAAACGTGTCTAATGTGAAATATATAAGCATATAAGCAAAACTAGATTTTAGGTCTGTGATGAAAAAGGGCCTCGCGGGAAGGGGGGCCTCGAAAAAAAAAAAAAAAAAAAAAAAAATATCTTTTTTGAATTTTTTTGAATTTTGAATTTTGCGAGGCCCCCCTTCCCGCGAGGCCCTGTGCGACCGCACTACTCGCACACCCCCTGAGGCGGCCCTGTATATGACATACACGACCTACAGATAGACAGTACTGCTACATCTATACATTTATGACATACCAGGCGGGGTGGGGGGGTAACTATACATTGGATTATTGACAAACCTTACTTGGTCCCAAGAAGAGGGTCTCGTGTATTATTGGGTTTAATAGGACATTTATTGTACATTGGAGGGGGTTGCGTTAGGACATTTACAGGGGCCAGTTTCTAATTGCAGTCTCCCGTAGGTGCTCTTTGAGAGTGGTTTTGAAAGTGGGTAGTGATTCACATTCCTTTACAGCTGTGGGTAGGGGTGTTTCACATTGATGTGGCATAATTGCGAAACGTGTTTACGTCGGGTCGACACCTGGGTAGATCTCTGCAAGTCTGCTCTTAGAGAGGTATAGTCTATGAAATACCTTGAATTGGAGTAATCCATGTCTGATGCAGACAGATGATGAGTGTATTCTTTTAATTGCCAATTGCCAAGAATCATCTGGGATTTCAAGTCCCATATCATTACCCCATGACTCCCTAATACGGTCCAGTGATGGGGATGCCATTTTAGTAGTTTACCGCTGGTATGTATCATTTGGTTAGTTTATCACTGGTATTTACCACTTGGTAGTTCATCACTGGTATTTACCACTTGGTAGTTTATCACTGGTATTTACCACTTGGTAGTTCATCACTGGTATTTACCACTTGGTTAGTTTATCACTGGTATTTACCACTTGGTAGTTTATCACTGGTATTTACCACTTGGTAGTTTATCACTGGTATTTACCACTTGGTAGTTTATCACTGGTATTTACCACTTGGTTAGTTTATCACTGGTATTTACCACTTGGTAGTTTACTGCTGGTATTTACCACTTGGTAGTTTATCACTGGTATTTACCACTTGGTAGTTTATCACTGGTATTTACCACTTGGTTAGTTTATCACTGGTATTTACCACTTGGTAGTTTACCGCTGGTATTTACCACTTGGTTAGTTTACCGCTGGTATTTACCACTTGGTTAGTTTACCGCTGGTATTTACCACTTGGTTAGTTTATCACTGGTATTTACCACTTGGTTAGTTTATCACTGGTATTTACCACTTGGTTAGTTTATCACTGGTATTTACCACTTGGTAGTTTATCACTGGTATTTACCACTTGGTTAGTTTATCACTGGTATTTACCACTTGGTTAGTTTACAGCTGGTATTTACCACTTGGTAGTTTACCGCTGGTATTTACCACTTGGTAGTTTATCACTGGTATTTACCACTTGGTTAGTTTACCGCTGGTATTTACAACTTGGTTAGTTTATCACTGGTATTTACCACTTGGTAGTTTACCTCTGGTATTTACCACTTGGTAGTTTATCACTGGTATTTACCACTTGGTAGTTTATCACTGGTATTTACCACTTGGTTAGTTTATCACTGGTATTTACCACTTGGTTAGTTTACCGCTGGTATTTACCACTTGGTAGTTTACAGCTGGTATTTACCACTTGGTTAGTTTACCTCTGGTATTTACCACTTGGTAGTTTATCACTGGTATTTACCACTTGGTTAGTTTATCACTGGTATTTACCACTTGGTTAGTTTATCACTGGTATTTACCACTTGGTTAGTTTACCGCTGGTATTTACCACTTGGTAGTTTACAGCTGGTATTTACCACTTGGTTAGTTTACCTCTGGTATTTACCACTTGGTTAGTTTATCACTGGTATTTACCACTTGGTTAGTTTACCGCTGGTATTTACCACTTGGTAGTTTACTGCTGGTATTTACCACTTGGTTAGTTTACAGCTGGTATTTACCACTTGGTAGTTTATCACTGGTATTTACCACTTGGTAGTTTATCACTGGTATTTACCACTTGGTAGTTTACCGCTGGTATTTACCACTTGGTTAGTTTACCGCTGGTATTTACCACTTGGTAGTTTACCGCTGGTATTTACCACTTGGTAGTTTACCACTGGTATTTACCACTTGGTTAGTTTATCACTGGTATTTACCACTTGGTAGTTTACTGCTGGTATTTACCACTTGGTAGTTTATCACTGGTATTTACCACTTGGTAGTTTATCACTGGTATTTACCACTTGGTTAGTTTATCACTGGTATTTACCACTTGGTAGTTTACCGCTGGTATTTACCACTTGGTTAGTTTACCGCTGGTATTTACCACTTGGTTAGTTTACCGCTGGTATTTACCACTTGGTTAGTTTATCACTGGTATTTACCACTTGGTTAGTTTATCACTGGTATTTACCACTTGGTTAGTTTATCACTGGTATTTACCACTTGGTAGTTTATCACTGGTATTTACCACTTGGTTAGTTTATCACTGGTATTTACCACTTGGTTAGTTTACAGCTGGTATTTACCACTTGGTAGTTTACCGCTGGTATTTACCACTTGGTTAGTTTATCACTGGTATTTACCACTTGGTAGTTTATCACTGGTATTTACCACTTGGTAGTTTATCACTGGTATTTACCACTTGGTAGTTTATCACTGGTATTTACCACTTGGTAGTTTATCACTGGTATTTACCACTTGGTAGTTTATCACTGGTATTTACCACTTGGTTAGTTTACCGCTGGTATTTACAACTTGGTTAGTTTATCACTGGTATTTACCACTTGGTAGTTTACCTCTGGTATTTACCACTTGGTAGTTTATCACTGGTATTTACCACTTGGTAGTTTATCACTGGTATTTACCACTTGGTTAGTTTATCACTGGTATTTACCACTTGGTTAGTTTACCGCTGGTATTTACCACTTGGTAGTTTACAGCTGGTATTTACCACTTGGTTAGTTTACCTCTGGTATTTACCACTTGGTAGTTTATCACTGGTATTTACCACTTGGTTAGTTTATCACTGGTATTTACCACTTGGTTAGTTTATCACTGGTATTTACCACTTGGTTAGTTTACCGCTGGTATTTACCACTTGGTAGTTTACAGCTGGTATTTACCACTTGGTTAGTTTACCTCTGGTATTTACCACTTGGTTAGTTTATCACTGGTATTTACCACTTGGTTAGTTTACCGCTGGTATTTACCACTTGGTAGTTTACTGCTGGTATTTACCACTTGGTTAGTTTACAGCTGGTATTTACCACTTGGTAGTTTATCACTGGTATTTACCACTTGGTAGTTTATCACTGGTATTTACCACTTGGTAGTTTACCGCTGGTATTTACCACTTGGTTAGTTTACCGCTGGTATTTACCACTTGGTAGTTTACCGCTGGTATTTACCACTTGGTAGTTTACCTCTGGTATTTACCACTTGGTAGTTTATCACTGGTATTTACCACTTGGTAGTTTACTGCTGGTATTTACAACTTGGTTAGTTTATCACTGGTATTTACCACTTGGTAGTTTACCTCTGGTATTTACCACTTGGTAGTTTATCACTGGTATTTACCACTTGGTAGTTTATCACTGGTATTTACCACTTGGTTAGTTTACCGCTGGTATTTACCACTTGGTTAGTTTACCGCTGGTATTTACCACTTGGTTAGTTTACCGCTGGTATTTACCACTTGGTAGTTTATCACTGGTATTTACCACTTGGTTAGTTTACCGCTGGTATTTACCACTTGGTAGTTTACTGCTGGTATTTACCACTTGGTAGTTTACCTCTGGTATTTACCACTTGCTAGTTTATCACTGGTATTTACCACTTGGTAGTTTACCGCTGGTATTTACCACTTGGTTAGTTTACCGCTGGTATTCAACACTTGGTAGTTTATCACTGGTATTTACCACTTGGGAGTTTACCGCTGGTATTTACCACTTGGTTAGTTTACCGCTGGTATTTACCACTTGGTTAGTTTACCGCTGGTATTTACCACTTGGTTAGTTTACCGCTGGTATTTACCACATGGTAGTTTATCACTGGTATTTACCACTTGGTTAGTTTACAGCTGGTATTTACCACTTGGTTAGTTTACCGCTGGTATTCACCATTTGGTTAGTTTATCACTGGTATTTACCACTTGGTTAGTTTACCGCTGGTATTCACCATTTGGTTAGTTTATCACTGGTATTTACCACTTGGTAGTTGTTGTAGCCAATTTAATGATTTTCTGCCTTTATGTTACTGTATGAAGGCACCGTGTCATCATGAAAGTGTTGACCAATTAGCAGGCAGTGGGCTCAGGAGGCGGGGCTCATGTGCGCTTAGGTGCAGTCTATATGTATGGGTTCACAGGTGTGCAGCGGCAGGGAATTTGGGTAATTATCACAGGGAAGCCACACTATCTTTTTACCGTGCTCGTTTGTTTGTTTTCAGTTACATTGAGTCACTTTTTGAGTTTATTTTGTATGCTTATATTTGTCCACACCGCAAGTAGTAATAAAAACTCTCAACAGTAACCAAGGAGAAGACATCACTTTATTATCAACAAGCATCACGCGTAGGAAAGAGCTTCACCCAGTATTCCCTCACTGGCAACATTTCTTGTTAGGTTGCCCTTACACAAGTAAAAAGATAAGCTTCTAAACAAGATTGTTTTCGAAGACGGACAGATACGGAAGGAGTCAAGGAACAGCGCCCCTTTTCATTGACGTTTCTGCCGATTCAACCACGATATCAACAACGCGGAACAGCACATCAAAGAAGTTACGGTGAGACGGATTCATGAATGAATGGAATAAAGTTGTGGAAGGAGTGGCCTCGCGCAAATGGACAAAGGCAAATCCTACCAAGAATTCTATATAAAACCTCCGCCTATTGCTTGACATTGTAGACATGAGTAGCGTGGGGAATCAGGAAATTAACGTTGAAATGGAGGCAGCTGTCAATCAAGATGAAACAGACAATGAACTTGGCAAAAGGCTTTCTAAGCCCACATTTAAAGCTTTGGAAACAAAGATCATGTTGTTGCATAAAGAAAGGAACTTTGGACTGAAACAATTGTGTAAAATAGCTAAAGAGTTGGATCAAATGGGTGTGTGCTAATAGGGAGCAGTGCATGCCCACACAAGTTGATGACAATGATTACGAATTCAATGATGTGCCCAATGCAACTGAGGGTGTGGTTGACACAAAGAACAATGCTGTTTCGAGTACAAATGAGGTTCTGAATAACAACGGTTCAAATAACAATGCTGTGTCCTATACAAACGAGGGTCTTGATAATGATGGTTCAAATTTCAACTTTGTGTTGTGGTACCCTTGACTGAGATTTCATAATCAAAATGTTAGATCAACCCTGAAAACTGAAAATATCTGTGGTAATGGTAATTCATGCATTACATAGACTCTCAGAGTACATTCCGGAGGAAACCTTCAGGCACAACCTCTCTAATGATAAGGTTGTTTACACAGTTGTAGAGGCGCCATTCCAAACCCCCAAGAACCAAACACATTCTAGACATGTGACGGTTGAGCACAGCAAGAGAGGCTGAAAGCGGAGATGCCTCTGTGAGATAAGACAAATGTGGTTGAATCTATACAATAATAGATTACCATTTTAGGAATGCCAAAGCTGGTTCCTTTCATAGAATAATACAAAGTGTCAGTTTGGTAGATGGGGTTTGGTGCTGGCTCTTGTGGACTGAATGGTATTAACCTAAGAAGCAATGACTATACTGGGTTAATGCTAGATCAACACAAGCCCTATTAAGGAAATGTTAAAAGGTCTGAAGTCATCAGACCTCCTCGATGTTGAAAACTGGAAGAAGACACCAAAAAGGAAGTCAGGGGGGAGAAGACGCCAACTCATCAACATACCACGGGCCCCCCCCACCCCGGTTGCTATAGGCACCCACACGACAAGGACATGTTGGGGCAGATAGCCCCAACAAGAAGACTGCCTGTTTTTAGATACTTGTGATTGGTTGAACTAGTTTAAGAATAGTGAGGTCATTAAATCTATAAGTATGGGAACAGTAGTGAGAGAGAGACCAGGCCAGCTCAGACCCGCCACACCCAACCCAGGGGGTCTTTTCTGGTCTCCACCACCTCTACAGACCATGGTTTCTACGTTGCCGCTATGTAAGTAAACTGTATGATAATCACTGTTGGTGATAACTATATAGGAAGATGTCTATTTAGACCAGGTTTACCATATGGCGGCAACAAAGTACTATGGTCTTATTTCATAACATAACATGAATACTCTTTATGTGCAATACTGTCTTGATGTAGAGAGCCAACGTGTAAGGGCTATTGTGATTTACCTCATCAATCCTTTTGTACAATCATGTATTATGCTTGAATACATTTCCTGTATGTAACCAATGCATTAACTCTTGGCCACGCTGCAAATAAATAAGTTTGGACCAAAGCTCCTGGTTGTCTGGCTAATACAAGCTTATTTCTCAGCTGACTAAAGTCAGGTGAGGAGACCATTCTATCATTCTGTGATCTTTCCCTCCTTCCAGATAGCAACCTCATTGTGCTGCAATTAACCGTAGATATTCATTAGGAATATACGACAAATTGGTGCTGTTTTTAAGACCCGTTCTGATTTGTTCACATAATGAACAAACAGTAAAAGAGCCGGGAATTGGGGATTTGCAGTACAGAGTGGTGGCTGTCTGGATGAGGGAACGTGGGGTGAATAGGAATATTGGTCATGTATAAGCCACAGTAGGGCCCAGGGTGGATGTATTATTTGCGTACAGGACTGGTGGAGTGATGTTAGATTTAGACTGTCCGAAGATAAAGGCAGCCCGCTTGTTGTTCAGTAAAGAGGCAATCATGAGCTTTTTGATGGTTGTGTTGTTATTAGAAACAGGAGGCCGCTGTCGACCTGCTTGCTTGGGGTTTTATTGCAGGAAATACGAGCGACGTATTTGTGCAGTGCCAGGGTAAACAGGAGGATGGAACTTTTTTATTTTTCGTTGATTATATAAAGATGATGGCCCGACGAGTAGTTATTAGTCATATTGTAGGGACAAGCTAGGGCTGATGTTAGGCGGCGCTGAGGAAATGATTGACACAAGATGTCGAGTTAGGAGGCTGCATGGATTGAGCAGACCTAAGTGAGGGAAAGTATACGGATCTGTATGTCTGTCTGGTGAAAGCAAAAGCTTGGGTGATCCAAAGCATATAGTTTAGTTTAGGTAAAAAGGGACCGGCGTGGAGTGGTAGAACGTGGATTAAGTCACAGAGATGCAGGAAGCGGGACTGAGAGGTGGCTAGACAATTGATGGATAATGCGGGGTAGTCAGACATATCTTAAAGAAAAGAATGTAGTGTAGGGTTAGGTAGAAAGTGTGAGGAGTGTGTAAATGTGGGAGACTATACCCTGTTAGTGGGACGAAATTGTATTATTAAATATATGACTGGGCTCGTCGCTCGGAGGAACTGTGTATGACGCGGGAGATTAGGAAAATATGGGGTTTTTAGGAAATGGACACTAGCGGATGTTCAGTGATACATTTTTAGATGAAAAGTCGGCTTACACAAGAATCCAAGGTATAAATGTTGTGCCATGTAATCAAAAGCCTTGTACGGGGAATTGGTTTGTCTGTTCAATGTGATGTGTAAATGTATGTGATTAGTAGCAAGCTTGACGAAGGTTGTTATGTTGTTAGACGTGGATCAGATCGATACGAGTCTGTGGATCGTATTGGAAGTTGGGGCTAACTAGCTTAGCTCTGTGGAAGAGCCGCGGTAATCTAGGGATGTTAAGGTGGTGATATGAGAGAATTGACGAAACACTGTGGGAGCAATTGTTGTTAAGAAGCGAGTCGAGGCGTTTGTTGAGGTGATTGTGGCCGTTTTAGTGGTTATATATAATGCGGTAACAATTGTATACGATAGTATGGTGAAGGAAAGAAGTCGCATGATGATGACGTCATAGTGTTGCGTGGGGAGTGTGAAAGTCCCATGAGGATCCAGGCGGAGAGATGGGTAGGAGAAATGATTCGTGTTGATCTGTGTAACAACGTTGATATATGAGAATGTTTTTAAGTTCTTTTACGATAGTTGTTCTTTTAAAGTAGTTGTTGTTTAGACATGTGTAAGTTGTTACACAGAGTTGGATTGGATTGGTACTGAGCGACTTGAATGGATGTACGGATCTCGAACAGCACGGCTCCCGGAAGGGCGTTGAGCGTCGCATTAGGTTGGCTAGCTGTTTAGCTGGTATGAGAGTTTGGGAGATAGCGCCGTGGAGAGGGCTCGTGCAATATTATGGTTAGAAGCGGCATGGTGGCGTTAAGTGAGCGATGTTTATGTGTGAAGCGATTGTGTGATAATAACGTTGATTGGGAGTTATTTGCAAAAGTTGGTCGCTTCTGACGTCATATTGTGGGACCTAGATATGGGGTAGCATCAAGGCTGGCTAGGATATTAGCTTGCATGCGGCTGTTTTGTGAAATTACGGGCGACATGTGGGATGGTTAGAGTTTGGGATATAATGGTTAGGGAGTATGGTTGTCGTGGCATTTTTTGGTTGTCGTGGCATTTTTTGGTTGTCGTGGCATTTTTTGGTTGTCGTGGCATTGTTGAAACGGAGTGTTTTAGGGTGATAGTTGTACTTTGTCACGATACATCGTTCTGTGTGCGCCGTTTGCGCTGGTGCGCATGCGCGGCGGATCGCTGTTTTTTCATTTAATTCGCTCAGAGGACGGGAACGGGTGAGAAGATATTTTGCATTATGTGAAATGGTTGTATTTGTGTGTGGTGCATTGTGTTTGTGTGTACACAGGGGAAGAGATGTAAAATTATCAGTGGTTGGTTTAGGGGAGGAAGTTGGTGATAGACTGCAGGCATTGCAGTGTGCCTATCAAGGGGTGGATAGTTAATGGATGCATTGCCTAAAATAAGCTGGGATTCATAAAACCAGCTAAGCTGGGTAAATTGTATTATTGACTTTAATGGAAACATACATGCACACATTGGGGACAAGGGTATTTTTAACCAAGGGGGGATTGAGTAGTTGATTGATTAAAAATAGTACAGCTAAATACATACAAATTGTTAAGGGAATGGAGACAGAGAACAGAGTACAGGGAATATGAGATGGGCTGAATTGGGTAAAATGTTCTACAAAGTAAAATACATGTAGAATCGGTTTGTCACATGTGTATGGTATGAGGAAGTATTTAGAACTAACCACTATTAATGTTTTTCTGAAATGAGTGATGCTTACATGTATGATGATTAGATTTGATGGATGTTGCCGGTAATAAGTTAGATTTCACAAAGCTAGCTGTTATGGGTGACGATCGTTTAAGAAGGGAAATACTGTGTGCACTGCACAAAACATATGGGTACAGAGTGTCCTTCGGGGCAGACCTGGTTTAAACACGTTTGAGACCACTTTTGGGAATGTTGTTTTGTTGGGAATGAGTGATGCTTAGGTTTGTAAATTTATTACTTGAATGATGTTGTGTTAAATGGTAGTTTTAAATCTGTTTAACATGTACAGTTGTAAGCTTGGAATAATGATGTTGTGTTTTACTGGAGTTTATTATTTAGCTTGAATTAAGGTGCTTGTATAGAATGCATTGATGTTAAGATGTCAGATTTTAATACACTGTTGAATTAATGTTGCTGCAAGTCTTTAGATCAAAGCGGGGTGATAATTTAATGATGTAGGCTTGATGGCACATGTATTTTGTTGCATTGCTATGTTGAAATACTGTTAGATTGTTATATCTTTAATGCCATTGGTTTACATAGGCTGATGTTTTATATTAAGATTGATTGCAAATCCTTGGGTCACAATAGGATAATTTAGTGACGGGGGACTTGTTTAGATGCTGCTTTGATGTATGATTGTGTTTTTGCAGTTATTATAAATGATTTGTCTGTAATGGTTAACCCTTTGTTGAATTTCAAGAGGGTCGAGGGGTGGTAAAGAAATTTAGAAAAGGTCACAAGGCCCAAGGGGGGTCGAGATGGGCCGCTGTTGCAGGGGCTGTTTTACGACAGGAAGACAGAGCAGAGCTAATCAGTTAAATGCAGGGGAAGTAGAGTAGGGAGGGGGTAGGCTCCCCGAACCTCTACTCTACAGCAGGCGGCGGTGGAATCGGAAGATTCCCTGGGCATGTTAAATCCCTCATATAGTAAGCAAGGGAGATACTGAATGGCCCTCGTGTCTGGCAAGATAACCAACATCTTACTGTGTTACCGTCTAGTCGGCCCAGGAAACGTCGCATGTAATGTATATGTGGGCACTGGGTGGTAGGTGGACGACGGTCCACACCTAGAAGTAGGGCAGTGCACCGGAGGGGGCACAGCACCTGCTGAGAACAGGCCAGGCTGGTGAAAACGGTCAAAGTTTCCATTCCCATAGCAAGTGGGGTGGGGATCAGACCGTAGGTTTCAAAACTGAGTGGCTGAGAGGTACTACGGACCTCAGCCGCTTGGGGTCCTGACTTGATGATGGACTATGAGATCTCTATCGACTGCGTCACCGGTCGGTCCGATGAGCATTATGACCCTATTGGCATAAATGCGTCGGGCTCAATGTACAGTCAGGCCACAGTAAGCCGAAACCGAATGCGTTAGTAGGCGAGTTGTGCTTCTGTGATCAGCAGGTTTGAAAATAACCACTGGGAAGCAGAAGGGTAAGGGGTGTCAATTCAGAGGAATCTGGACTGTCACTCCTAAGATTGGAAAGGGACCCAGCCTTAAACTGCACCTGAAGGTAAAATAAGGGGACTTCTTCCATTCATGAGAGGAGACCTTACCGCCGGAAGTGGAGACCTGCATCTCTGTGGGGGGAGAGGGGCCGGCGTCGGACAAGGCAGCCCTAAGAAAGGAGCTGGTTGTACCGTCGTAGCGGACTGCCTAAACCTTACGGGGAGAGGTGCATCTAAGTAGGGGAAGGAGTGCATCCGAACGGGAGGAGGGTACTCTTAACTGGAAGGAGGTTAAAAGGGTCAAAGCGGTCAGAGGTGAAGATTGCAGAAAACAGTTGCAAAGTGAGATAACAGTTGACAGTTATTTTTACAACAGGGGACATGGAAGGGAGACAGGAAGTGGCTAATTTAGGAAGAGTAGGTAGGAGTAGGTTGAATAGGGGCCAAGTCAGATGCGGTTATTTACATTGATTAGGGCGGCCTATTTGATTGAAGGAATAACCTGGAGTTATCACGGTTCTAGCAGGCTGGGGTGACTTCAGGTTGAAAAAGGGGTTCTGCTAGACCCTTTGAGTGCAGATGTAAGTGAGATTGTGTTAGCCTGAAATGAGTGTAGACTGAGTTAGAAGTAGGAGAGGGAGAAACAACTAACCATTGTTTGTCTGTATGTTGGGTGATTAACAAGTGTGGGAGCAGGTTGAGAGTATTTGTTTATAATATGAGTGATGTATGTTGGAGAGGACAAGGTTGAAATGGTCAGAGTGGCTGTGAATGATTGAGAGAGTGTTGGTTATTTTGTGTGTTTGAGAGATTATGTTGTATGAAAGGGTTTTGATGCAGGAGTGAAGCAGAGCGTGAATGTTTTTTCTTTGTGAGGATTTCGATGAAGTAGAACGGTGGATGATTGAGATGCTGTTGGGTTTGGCTGTGTCATTTTTTATTTCAGTTCATATCATTTGAATGAAAGAGTTTGTTTTGTTTAAGTAACAGCCACTGTGGTATGCTCAGAAGGTATGGATGATGTTGAATTGTGATGTTTGATTGGTTTTTGTTTTTCTTTCTGTTCTGAGGACTCTAATGTTCAGGATTGAATGTGTTGTGAAACTGTGAGATATTGGATGAAAGCGTTTGCTTTATGTCATATTATTTGGTTGAGTGTCAAGGTTTAAAGTTTTATTTTAGAAACAGTGGTGGGTTTGATACAGATACACTGCTTTCATTTAAGTTTAATTTTTTTGAATGTATGGGTGAGCGGTTGAATGTACATTTTTAGATTTATTTTCTAATTTTTTATCTGTAATTGTGTGGACTGAAAGGAGGTTGAATAGGTCAAAGCGTTAGGGGTGTCAAGTCACAGGTTCCGGTTGGGAGTGTGTGTGAAAGTTGCAGCGGGAATGATAGAGCTGAATGGATGGTTTTGGAAATGTGGTTTTTATTTTCTTTCATGTTTTAAAAATTCGTGAATTTTTTTCATGTTTTTGGGTGTGCATGGTTGTTACATAGACTGGGGCCACAACAGACTGGAGGTGTTTGTTTATTGAAGTGTGTGGCTTTGTTTGATTTTTTCTCTTTTTCTTCCCAAATGTTTTTTTATGATCTGGAGAGAGGACTGGTGAAGGCTGGGATGCATTGGAACAGATCGATGACAGATAAGTAGTGCCACCACGATTTGCATATGGAATTAATGGCTTCCCTTATAAAGTATGTTGACATATGGTGTAATGTTTCTTCAACAGCTCAGTCAAGGAGGGGGATTGCAGATCAGCGGTGGGAGACACATGAATACATTACATTAACACGGTAACGTAGAATTTCAGCTTCCCTGCTTCTCTGCAGTCCAATGGTGGTCAATTACAAATTGTGGTGAGATAATTCTTGTACACGGAGACCCCCGTCTATACAGACCCCATACAGGGGGGGCCAGGTTGTAATAACTGAACAGATGTAGTTTGGAGGAACCTCCACGCTGAAAGAGTCGTCTGACGACGGGTTGTCATGAGATAATAGATGACTAGACCTGGGACATGTGACCTGGCCTGGGGGGGCGGAGCCGGTCTGAGGGCTGAGCTGAAAATGTGTGGACAAGGTTCTCTGGGGAGTTATGAAGTTGTGATTGGACTGTGGGGGACAGGGACATGACTGAATAGCTACTGATGGGCTTTGTTTTGTGCACATTGATTTGGTAAAACGCGCAAACAAAGGGCGGATAAATTACACAACGCAGGGACAGGTAAAGACGCTTTCACATAGTGAGGTTATGGCCAGAGTAAGTGAAAATATTTCGTTGAAAATCTGCTTTCCTCTACCGGACTGGGCTGTGGGAACCAAGGTGGTAAGATTATGACCATTATATGTGTCATAAAGGGGGGAGGATAGGTGGGAAGCAATTGATTGATTATGCAAATGTGATTGTACTATTTTAAGAAGGAATTAGCAGAAGGAAGATATTATTTCAGAAAATGAATGTAAAATGAAAATATTGTGATACTAATTATGTTGTCTCCCCCAGATCATATAAAAGAATTCTGGAAATTGGGTTTTTTAAAAATTGTGATTGATTATACTTTAATGTGTAATGTTTAGATTAAATTGTTTTAATTGTTTTCAACAAATGACCTCTGGCTGTGAGCCCAGATGAACAAAGCCTGATGAAAGTAAGTGGGAAACACTATTTCAAAGGCAGGATAAGTTAAGAGGGAGAACTGATAAATGGGTTATTAGCACTCCCGGGAGGGGATCATAGTCAGGGGCAACTGTGAGGGAAAATTGAGAAAAATTGGAAATGGAAAGAAAAATGTGAGAAAAAAGGAAAATTGAGAAAAATTCAAAATGTATGATTTTGTTATTATGTTAAATTGTATGGCTAGTATGTATAGAAATCAAGTCAAGGTACTTGTATATGACATTAGTAAAATGTCAAAGGGAGGAATTGTAGTACCCTTGACTGAGATTTCATAATCAAAATGTTAGGGTCACAGTGTGGAAACATGTTCTAAAATGGAGAAGAAGCGGCATGGTGAAAAAATAGACTTTCTAAAAAGAAAGGGCGCTTGCTTTGGATGCTTACATGTCGGGCACATAAGTTCACAGTGCCATAGTAGGTTGTTTTGTAAAATATGTAACCTAAGACATCCTACCATTCTCCATATTCATGAAAGGGAATGGCAAGAACTAAGATCACGACAAGATGGCACACGAGATGAAAACGGAATGAGTCAAGTCACCACTCCCAAAACTTGTGGCCACATAGGGGCCGGAGCACAAAATTGCGTCTTGTCTATTGTACCCATCAAAATCAAGGCAAAGAAAGGCAACACAGTCTTAGAAACCTATGCATTCTTAGACCCCGGCAGTTCATCCACTTTCTGCTCTGAGCAACTCATGAGGAAGCTCAACTTGACAGGAAGGAGCACTAGATTCCTGATGAAAACAATGAACCAAGAAAACTTCGTCAACAGTCAAGTCATTTCAGGACTAGAGGTTGCAGCACTAAACAGTGACACCTACATTGAATTGCCTGATGTGTACACCCAACACAAGATGCCTGTGACTCGATCTAACATCCCGCGACAGAAGGACTTGTATGCTTGGCCATATTTAAACACTGTGGAAATTCCTGCTATTGACGCTGACGTGGAGTTGTTGATAGGAACTAACACTCCAGACGCAATGGAGCCATGGGAAGTGATAAACAGCAGGGGTAAAGGACCTTACGCTGTTAAAACCCTGTTGGGATGGGTTGTTAACGGACCGTTGAGAGAAGGCGGTGACGGTGGGATCGGCTGCCCCACGGTCACAGACAACCGCATTTCCATTGCTCAGATAGAGGAATTGTTGGTTGAACAATACAACCATGACTTCAATGAGAAATCAACAGCAGACAAGCCAGAAATGTCCATAGAAGACCTCAAGTTCATGCAGATTGTCAATACTTCAGCCGAACTAAAGAATGGACATTACTGCTTGCCATTGCCTTTTAGAGAGGACAATGTTGTCATGCCCAACAACCGCCACCTTGCTGAGCAAAGAGTCCTCGGCCTAAAAAAGAAATTAAATAAAAACCCTATCTTCAAAGAAGAATATACTAACTTTCTCAATAACGTCATAAGCAACGGCTATGCGGAGAGAGTGCCAGAGCACCAGTTGGAAGGAAAAGAGGGATGTGGTATATCCCTCACCACGGGGTACACCATCCTAAAAAGAAAGACTTGCGAGTGATTTTCGACTGTACAGCAAGCTACAAGGGAGTGTCACTCAACACCAAGCTACTTCAGGGACCCGACTTGACAAATTCCCTGCTTGGAGTTCTCACAAGGTTTCGTCTAGACTCTGTAGCAATTATGGCTGATGTAAAGGCTATGTACCATCAAGTCCACGTGGCAAAACGGGACGTGGATTTCCTTCGCTTCCTCTGGTGGCCAGGAGGTGATCTAACACAGCCACTCACTGAGTACAGAATGACTGTCCACCTGTTTGGTGCAGTATCATCACCCAGCTGTGCTAGCTTTGCCCTCAGGAAAACGGCTGAAGACAACAAAGCAGACTTCCCAGTCCACGTAACGGATACCATCCAGCACAACTTCTATGTGGATGACTGCCTGAAATCTGTGTCCTCAGAGGCAGAAGCCATATCCTTGGTTACAGACTTTACAGCCGTATGCCAGTTGGGAGGTTTCCAATTGTTGAAGTGGATGAGCAACAGCAGATCTGTGTTGGAAACCATTGATGTTGAAAAAAGAGCCAAGAACGTAAAGGAACTGGACTTCGACAGGGACAGCCTTCCCGTCGAGAGAACCCTAGGACTGCAATGGTGTGCAGAAACTGACACCTTTAGGTTCAAAATGTCAGTTCAGGACAGACCATTCACAAGGCGAGGTCTTTTGTCTGTCGTCAGCTCAGTCTACGACCCTATTGGGTTTCTAGCACCCTTCACATTACCTGCCAAGATGTTGCTGCAAACTTTATGTAAACTGGACTACAGTTGGGATGAGCGTATTCCTCAAAAGTATCAGTTACAATGGGTGGGGTGGCTAGAGGATTTGAAAAGACTCAGCACCTTTAGTGTGCCAAGATGCTTTCAACCCAAAGATTTTGGACAGCTCACAGGTGCCAGATTACACCACTTCTCTGACGCCAGCGAGAATGGCTATGGCACAGTTTCATACTTGAGGCTGCAAAACAATAATGAGAAGGTTCACCTGTCTTTTGTTCTAGGAAAAGCACGGGTTGCTCCTTTAAAGAGTGTGACAATTCCAAGGATGGAACTGACAGCTGCTGTACTGGCAGCAAGAGTTGACAAGCTCCTGATATCAGAGTTACAACTGGAACTGGAAAACTCGACCTTCTGGACAGACAGCACAACGGTGTTAAAATACATCAGGAATGAAACAAAGCGCTTTCACACCTTTGTTGCGAATCGGATTGCTGCTATCAGAGAAGCTACAGATATCTCACAATGGAGGTACGTTGACACAAAGCGGAACCCAGCAGACGAGGCCTCCCGCGGGGTGAAAGTTGAACACATTCTCACCTGCAGTAGATGGATCCACGGCCCAGAGTTCCTTTCCAAAAGTGAGGAAGAGTGGCCTGTTAACATTATGGATACAAGTTCCATCAACAGTGATGACCCAGAGGTCAGAGGAGAGGCCTCAGTTAATGCTGTCATCATCAACGACGCACCACAAGCAACAAATCAGCTGATAACTTACTTCTCCTCATGGAACAGACTTAAGACCTCAGTTGCGTGGTTTCTTCAGCTAAGGAAGACGCTGCAGGTGCTGCTTCAAAGGAGAAAAGAACTACAAGCTGCTCTGTGCAGCACCGAGTTTGACATAACTCACAAGAACAAAGTGGAAGAGGACATGAAGAGTTTCAGAGCCACAATGGGTGGTCACACCTTATGTCCTGAAGACATCGACACTGCGGAAAGAGCCATCATTCAATACTGTCAAATGGACAAGTTTAGTGATGAAATCATACTGCTTTAAAAGAAGGAACATCTGGAGTGAAGAAAGGCAGCCACATTTGCAGACTTGATCTAGTACTGGATCACGGACTTTTGAGAGTGGGAGGAAGACTTAGCAAAGGAGCAATGCCCGATGATATAAAACATCCAGTCATTCTTGCTAAAGGTCAACACATCACCACTCTCATCTTACACCACATGCATGAACAGCTGGGACACTGTGGAAGGAACCACCTGCTTTCGGGACTTCGCAGACGGTATTGGATCACCAAAGCAAATGCGGCTGCCAGAAAAGTACTCAAATCCTGCGAAACAGAGGAAAGCTGGGCGAGCAAAAGATGGCAGATTTACCAAAGGAAAGGTTGCAAGCTGACTTTCCACCGTTCACAAATGTCGGCATAGACTATTTTGGACCATTTGAGGTGAAGAGAGGCCGTAGCCTCATCAAACGATACAGAGTTATTTTCACATGTATGGCCAGCCGGGCAGTCCATTTGGAAATGGCCTACTCATTGGACACCAGTTCTTGCATTAACGCCATACGCAGATTCGTTTCTAGAAGAGGCCAAGTGTCACACATTAAGTCCGACAACGGCACCAATTTTGTTGGGGCAGAACGTGAGCTGAGAGAAGCTTTAACTCACCTAAACCAAGAGAAAATATCAAACTCACTACTTCATCTTGGAGTAAAGTGGAGTTTCAACACTCCAGCTGCATCTCATCATGGAGGAGTGTGGGAAAGGGTCATTCGCATGGTCAGGAAGGTGCTGACTTCTGTTCTTCATCAACAACATCTAGACGATGAAGGATTACAAACATTCCTGTGTGAAGTAGAGGCCATATTGAACGACCGTCCCATTACGAACGCCTCAGAGGATCCAAATGACCTTGAACCTTTGACCCCGAATCACATTCTTCTGTTAAAGGGCAAACCTTCCCTACCACCAGGGCTCTTCAGCAAAATTGACTCTTATTCTAAACGTCGATGGAGGCAAGTTCAATTCCTCTCCAACCTTTTTTGGCACAGGTGGGTTCGAGAATATGTACCACTGTTGCAGGAGAGACAACGATGGACAAAGGACAAGAGGAACTTTGCCACAGGGGACATCATCATGATTGCGGACTCTAATGCCCCTCGTGGATCCTGGCTGTTGGGCAAGGTACTGCAGACCTTTCCTGACAGACATGGACTTGTGCGATCCGTGAAAGTTCAAACCAAATATAACATTCTGGAGCGACCGATCACCAAGATCTGTCTTCTTTTGGAAGCTGATTAGATTAATAACCATTTTTTCCATTTGGACATAGGAGAAGTTTCCATGATCATAAAGATCTACTTTCTATTGGACGCTGAGTAGACTGAAGCCAATTTTCTATTAATGGGGTTACTAACCCTACTGGATTACACAAACTTTATGAACTACATGACTTTTGAACTATCGCCAAGATCTGTCTTCTTTTGGAAGCTAATTATATTATTATCTGTTTTTTCCTTCGGACTGCATGAACTTTGAGCACTACGAGTTAAATATCAACACGGACTACGCACTTGGCTACAACCACTTGCATGCATTGAATTGTTACATGTTTATATAGTATCAATTGGGGCCCGGAGTGTTGTAGCCAATTTAATGATTTTCTGCCTTTATGTTACTGTATGAAGGCACCGTGTCATCATGAAAGTGTTGACCAATTAGCAGGCAGTGGGCTCAGGAGGCGGGGCTCATGTGCGCTTAGGTGCAGTCTATATGTATGGGTTCACAGGTGTGCAGCGGCAGGGAATTTGGGTAATTATCACAGGGAAGCCACACTATCTTTTTACCATGCTCGTTTGTTTGTTTTCAGTTACATTGAGTCACTTTTTGAGTTTATTTTGTATGCTTATATTTGTCCACACCGCAAGTAGTAATAAAAACTCTCAACAGTAACCAAGGAGAAGACATCACTTTATTATCAACAAGCATCACGCGTAGGAAAGAGCTTCACCCAGTATTCCCTCACTGGCAACATTTCTTGTTAGGTTGCCCTTACAGTAGTTTATCACTGGTATTTACCACTTGGTTAGTTTACCTCTGGTATTTACCACTTGGTTAGTTTACCTCTGGTATTCACCACTTGGTAGTTTATCACTGGTATTTACCACTTGGTAGTTTACCGCTGGTATTTACCACTTGGTAGTTTATCACTGGTATTTACCACTTGGTAGTTTACCGCTGGTATTTACCACTTGGTGGTTTACCACTTGGTAGTTTACCACTGGTATTTACCACTTGGTAGTTTACCGCTGGTATTTACCACTTGGTCGGTTGTTCTAATCTAGTGCAACTTGCTGGTGGTAAACTCAACTCAGACATTTCCGACTTTACGATTTGATGAGGAAACAGCCAAACACATGATGCGTCTAGGTTTCTAAGCTGGTAAATCAGGCCAATCAGGCCAATTGTTGGTGTGGGAGGTGTTACAGCTACTTCCTGGCACTGCTCCGACTATCTCTGAGTCTGGATAAACAACGGTACCTACAACCAACCAACAGACATTCCACCAGACCAACCACCCAGACGCTGGTGAAGCAGAATCCTCTGAGACACACTCAGGAAGTGTTCTACAGGAGGACTAAATAAAGCCTTTTTATCTAACCCTAACGCTAACCATAAGCCAACCATCGGCATGGACTGCTGCCAGTATAGTTGGAGAGCTAACGGCTGGAGAACAGTGGCGTCGTTAGCCCTTGTTTAATTTTTTTTTTTTGCTTTTTTTTTTGCTTTTTTTTTTTTTTTTTTTTATGTCAGCATCCCCATTGTCTGTGCTGAATGTTTGTTAGTGTTTGGTATTTTTTGTTGGTTTTTAGTACTTTTAAACATTTTTAGTAAGTAGTTTTCATTTGATCCTATAATTCTTTCATTCACCGATTTGTGGACTTTTTTTTTAGTGTCCTGAAAGGCGCCTTATAAATCAAATGCATTATTATTATTATTATTATCATCCAGGAGGGAAAAGACACTTTGGATAGTAGGGACTGCATCTCTGCCTGTCCTGACCAGGAAACACTTTGCAACTGTGATCTCCTCTGGCAAGGCAATAGTTGGATATTGTAATGTGTGGCGAGGGGTTGCAGCAATTCCACTGAGAGAAACTGGTCTGAGGCTGGATAACATGCCTGTATGCCTCTCATAAGTTGTTATCCAACTCATGAGAACCTGCTCTCAAGCTCTTGCAGTATTCTGTCGACGACTGGATAGAACAGTCTCTGTCTCAGCTGATCTCCTGAGCTGAGGTCTGAGCTTGTGCCACAAGATGACTCAACTACATACTCGCCCATCCTTTTCTGCTTCCTCCTTTGGCTGGTAGTATGTTCCTCAATCCAAAGGCCATTACATATGGCCTTTGTCCTGTCATACATGTCCACTGCCATCTCTGAGGTGCGATAACCTTTGAGTGTGTCCTGCACTGTGCTTTTAAATAGTACAGATATTGAAGATGTGCACTTTAACGCAGCAGCACCTGGAGCCATCCATACCCATGTCCAGTGTCCTATAATAAGCTTTAATCGAACCTCGGATAGTCCGGTTGGTTTGGGGTGGTGTGAAAGCTCATTCACTCTTGCAAGTGAACCCTGCTGCGGTTCATTTGAGATGTGAATGCAAAGCGGACCAAAGGCAGGAAAAGACCCAAAATCGAATCTTTTTTTTATGAGAAGACTGAAACATATGTATATAATGAAACACACAATAGTTTTTTTCTATTGTTTAAGCATGATTTTGAAAACGGGGCCCGGTGTTTCAAAACACACAATTAGCACAACCACACACACAATTATCAGAACACCTCAGATCCTTTGCTAAATTAAACACTTGTCAAAACCATACACTAATTTTGTTACCATATGAAACACACATTTCATAATGACTTAATTCTGTTTGAACCAGTTACACACACTGCTGTGCTTAACCTAAAACACATTTAGCAATTCTACTTCTCAGTGATTAGAGTACTGTAAGTGAAGTACGCAGAGAATGTGCAAATATACAATAAATTCACCAAACACTACACAAGACCAATGCTGTAGACTGATGAAAATATAATTTATTTATCTACATATACCCAAATCAATGATGCAGACTGATGAAAAAAATAACATTTTCTCTCCATATACCCAAATCAATGATGCAGACTGATGAAAATATAAATGTTCTCTCCATATAACCAAATCAGTCAACATTTCAACATGGAGAATCACAACAATACATGTCCCAGTTTTCATGCTACTATGTGCATAACACTGTAAGCTCAGCAAATATCAGACAAACATAAAATACTGTATCCAGTACAGGTTAAAATTACAGTAATACAATTTCTTTTTGAAAAAATCTAAACAGAAAATACTAGACATTATCTCTTTGCCTAGCTGGATCTGGCAAGATAATTTTTTGTTGTGATTCTCCATGTTGACATGTTGACTGATTTGGGAAAATGGGAGACAATTTATATTTTCATCAGTCTGCATCATTGGTTGTCTTGTGTAGTGTTTGGTGAATGTATTGTATATTTTCACGTTCTCTGTGTACAGTACTTCACTCTCCTTCCATTTTGGTTGAAGACAGGTGAACTCACCTGCTGCATTTTTATAGTGCTTAAACCTGATTGTGTAATTAAGCAATGGTGTGTTTGTGCATCTGATGGCTGTGTTAACCAATTGGCTCATATGTGTGGTAATTTGACATTCTGTGTCTAATGTAATGCAAGTGTGTTTAGTGTTTTGCAAATCACTGTGTGTATTGTTTTGCAAAAAGTGAGGCTGACATTGTAGGGGTGCAAATCTGGGCCTATATTTTTGCTCCTTGAGTGTAAGGTTTTGATAATTGTGTAATACTTTTGATTTGAGTGTTTATGCAATTGAAGAAAACTGTAAAGACTAGAGATGAACTGTTTATTTATTTTGTACATAGGCTGTGCATATGTTTGTTTGTTTGTTTATTTGCTTATGTGTATGATTCTTAACTGTGTTTTTATTTTGTTATTGGTGTATATGTGTATGTATGTACAGTATATATATATATATATATATATATATATATATATATATATATATATATATATATATATATATGTATATTTGTAATCATGTAGGGCAGTGGTCACCAACCCGTCGATCTTGATCGACTGGTCGATCTTTGAGACTGTCCCTGTAGATCTTTCCATGAAAATTAAAAATTAAATTTTTTTTTTTTTTTTTTTTTTTTAGATCTTACACTGAGAGTCCACATTACAGTTCTACTTTTGTTTTGATGTGAAAAGTGATGCTGCACTTAGCACTGACTGAGAAAGTACACATACAGTTCTACTTTTGTTTTGATGTGAAAATGATGCTGCACTTAGCACTGACTGCACTTAGCACTGACTGCACTTAGCACTGACTGAGAAAGTAAACATTACAGTTCTACTTTTGTTTTGATGTGAAAAGTGATGCTGCACTTAGCACTGACTGAGAAAGTACACATTACAGTTCTACTTTATAAAATGCTAATTGTAAATATGTTTGTCAATGTTAATAATATGAGAGTCCACATTACAGTTCTACTTTTGTTCTGATGTGAAAACTGATGCTGCACTTAGCACTGACTGCACTTAGCACTGACTGAGAAAGTACACATTACAGTTCTACTTTATAAAATGCTAATTGTAAATGTTACAAAGGGTCAGATTAAACCGAATATATATATTTATTGCCTGAGATCCCATGTATAATATTTGTATATCGTTTGATATCCCTTGTATATTCTTTGTACAATATGCACGGAATATCCCTTTAGTCTAGCAGGACAGACCATAATATTCGTTCCCCTATTGGAAGCGATCCCCTGGCGCCAGGTACCGAGTAAAGCCTTACCCCCTCGAGCTGACTTGAAAGCTACCGCCAGGACTTGCCCAAACATGCCCGCTTTCGCCCAAGGCTACGAGACAGTGAGCAGGCTGGCACCATCGTTTACCCCCCGCACATATAAATATAGCGCGGCGAATACAGAACCCCCCTTGCAGTTCCTTCTCAGTTCGCCTTCAGTTCAGTCTGGTTCAGTTATCCAAGCAACGCCTCACCCACTACGCAACGTGGGCATAGCAGGGCTCGCATTGCCCCAAGATAGAGCCTCGTGTTATCCTAATACGTCTGTTTGTCGTATCGTTCTCTATTTTATTAGTAAGCCTTCATTACGAGTCAAAGACCACGTGGAGTGAGTGATTGTGCGTCTACATAGAGCACTTATTGCCCGTGCTAATAGTATAGTAACGTCAAGGTCAACCGTGCACTACCACGCACCGGAGGATATTTGCACCGGAGCAGCAGCACCACGGGGGATTTACACCCCGCCCGCAGTGCCACTTTTCCGGCAAGGACTATTATTATTCATTCTTCACTAAGCTGCCGGAAGCAGAGAACCGTCTACACCCACTGCTGTGGGATCCACGTGCCCGTGGAGACATCACTCAAGCCCGCTTCTGTTGTACCAGAGGCTCCACGGCTCTCACCTACACGGCGCGCATCCTGGGACCAGGCTGCTTCTCCCCGCTGCTCCAGGGGTGACATCGCCTCTGTGAACCATTGACTTGCCTAGAGCTTTGGCCCCCTCTGCTGGCTTACAACCGGTAGTACACCTTTTCCCAGAGCACCATAGAGATCATCCTTAATATTCACTATTGATTTGCCTGCACATTCTATTTGCCTTATAAGCGCAATCTAAGCAAAGTATATATTATGTAATACTATCCCCTTTATGTAATAAATATTGTAAACAAGTATTTTGTGTGGAAAACCGTGTTATTGTGGGAGTGTTCTAATCTAATAATACTTATGTACAGTATTGGCCAGGAGTACATAGACGGTAGTGATTTAATGATATCAGTACTTGATTAATACAGTCAGGGAATTGTACCCCTCAGTTACAATTGGTCCTTCGATAGCCGGAGAATAATTAGCGTAATATTAATATAATATTAATATCGACATGGCCGATGACGAACACTCCACAAACGGTTCTCCTAAGCTAGATCGCCCGCAGCGCAGACGACAGCCACCTCCCTACCTAGAGGCATACTCTGTCAGTCCAATACCTAGCTTTAAAGGGAAGTTAAACGCGGAAAAAGTAGAAAGTAAAATTATGTCCGACCCTAACAACCAGGTTACCCCGACCACAGAGGCCCTAGTGGGTGCTAATGTAACTGACCAAGCTCACGGTGGGGACCAGGAGGGAACTGACACGACTTTACCCCCAGACAATACCGACCAAATAGCCCCCGATCAGCTCCGGGAGGAAGACAACCCTAAAGAGACGCGCACCCAGGAGACGGATCTCCTCGGTACGCAACCGGAGAACGGATCTCCAACCAGTACTGCCGGGAGCCGATCGCCCCGAACGGCGTCTTCCCCCAGCGAGGCGGACAAGATGCTGGCGCAGGCACTCATCGCCACCCTGGCAGCCTCCACCGAACGCGATCGACTTCAAGCGCAACAGACGTGCGAGCGCGAACATTATGCAGGCGAGCGAGAGCGCTTCCAGGCGCAACAAAGGAGCGAAGACGACCGCATAAGGCTGGAGACCAGACGCCTCCAGACAGAAGAGAACATCGAGCGAAGCCGCGCCGACGTCGCAAATGCACAGCTCCACGCCGCCCATGCCAGCGCCAATGCCCAGCGCGACGTCGCCAACGCACAGCGCGACGCTGCCCAGGCCAGCGCCAATGCGCAGCGCGACATCGCCAACGCCCAGCGCGAAGCCGCGCGCGACGCAGCCCATGCCCGGCGCGAGGCAGAGCGCGATCGGCTGCAGGCGGAGCTGATGGACAAACTGGTTGCCATGGCGACACCCCCTCACTCCGCACGGAGCTCTCAGAGGTCGTCAAGACATGGGTCTAGGACACATTCCCCTACCCGACGAAGCGACCCGGGACCCCGCCTACAGGAGGATCCTGTCCACGTCTCCGAACCCCCTCCCCAGCCGGTCCATACGAGACCTAGCAACCGGGGTACAGAACCGAACCACGCCGAGAGACTGAACAGCAGACTCCAGGTCCTAGCAGAGGAAGAGGAGGAGGAGGAAGAGGAGTGTCAAGCCGACCAGCAGCAACGTGCTCTGGCCCAGGAGGCCCAGTACAGCCCCGACCAGCAGCAACGTACTCAGGACCAGGAGGTCCAGTACAGCCCAGAAGTCAGCCCCGAGGCCCTGCGCTACAAACCCCCGACTCAACTCACGGGTGAGTTTGACGCACCGTCAGCCCCGAGGAACAGCACCTGGGTACCCGACCTTCGGTACCCACCAAGTACCAGCCCAAGACGACACGCAAGAGGAGACTCGCCTAGGAGGCCTCTCCCCCAACGCTCGCCGATGTGCCAGTCATCCATGACATCATACATCGCCACGCCGTCGATTCCCGACTTCGCCTATGAGAGTCGAGCACAGTACACGGAGCTCCGGATGTGCCTAGAGACAATGATGGTGGATGTCGCTGATGAACGCCACAAGTATGCAATATTACTGAAGCACCTGAAAGTACCGCGAGCGCACAATATAGCGCTGGCCTATGCCACCTCTTCGACACCATACACAGCGGCCCTTGCGGCGCTGGACCAGAGATATGGACGTATATGGGATTACGTAATAGAAGAGATAAGGCATATTGACCGCTTACCCCCAGCCACAGACAATCGCTCACTAGACGACCTGTCAATCAAAGTGCAGTCCCTGGTGGGGATGCTGGGAGCGCAACGGGAGAAGGGCAGGCATGAGCTATACGCCAACTCTAACGTTGAGAGGATCTTGGAGAAGCTGCCACCCGCAAGACAGGAGCGCTTTAGGCGGCAGAGGGACTACCGAGATCCCGACGGCCCCGAGCCATCCCTCCTTGATCTGGCCGACTTCCTGGCGAGAGAGGTCAGCAGCTTACGACTAGATACATTCGGGCGGAGCACGCCAAGCTCCAGAGAGGGACCCAGGAGAATAAATGATGGAAGAAGATCGGTGACTGTCATGCACCAATCAGAGTCAGTACCGCAGCACTCCAACCACAACACCCCCTCGACGAAAGAGGACCAGTGGAAGATTGAGTGCCAGTACTGTGAGGGAGAACATCGGCTCCATCAGTGCGAAGATTTCAAGAAGCTGACCACGGATGATGTGAGCCAGTGGGTCAAGGACCACCGCTGCTGCTTCCGCTGCGCGCGCAGCCACCTAGCAGCTGAGTGCCACCTGAAGAAAAAGTGCAGCAGGTGCGGTGGCACCCACCTGGAGGTCCTGCACGACCTCAACAAGCGTCAGCCAGGACAACCGAGTGGGCCCGTCGCGGTCATGTACCACGCCGAGGCGGTGGCACCAGAACCAAAGTTCCACCAGACCGCTCCCTGGTGTCCCGACTGCCACGGCAGACACTGGCGGACAAGGTGCGACTCGTACCATATAGAGTCTACGTCACCACCCGAGACAGGAGTGCTCCACATAGACCCCCAGCATAGCGGGACCCCCCGTGTGCTCCTCAAAGTGGTCAGAGTGCTCCTGAGCCACGGGGACAAAGTCATGGACACTTACGCCGTCCTTGATGACGGGTCAGAGAAGACCCTTCTGCTCGCGTCCGCTGCGGCCCAGCTGGGACTGCGGGGGAGCGAGAACCAAATGACGATTCGGACAATAAGAAGAGATTTAAAGACGATAAAGGGCGAGAATGTCTCCTTCACTATCGCAGCAAGCGGGCAGCCAGAGCGACGGTATAGGATTACAAATGCTTTCACCAGCCAAGAAATAGGACTATCACAGTACACCTACCCCATCCCACAGCTGATGGATAAGTGTGCGCACCTGCGTCAACTACCTATCCCGCTCATAGACGGCGCCACCCCGACCCTGCTGATAGGCTCCGACCATGCAGACCTCATCGTCCCGATAGACCGGGTCCATACCGGAACCCGAGGCTGTCCTGCAGCAGTCGAGACCCGCCTAGGGTGGACACTACAAGGCCCCCTCGCTAAATCTTTCAACCGAACAGCAGCCACTAGCTGCCTCCACTCCAGAGCGACAGAAGAAGACACCGGCCTCTCCCCCGTACAGCAGAGGCTATTGACATTAAGCGAGAGGCCCGTGAGAGAACCGTGGGTACCAGAGGGAGTTCGGAACTCCCCCCTCCTCAGTTGCGCTTCAGACGTAGCTAACCTCGAACCCAGCACCCCAAGCGACTCCTTGACGGGGCGGCCGGGACCGGCCCCTCCTCACACGGGGTACAGAGCGAACAAGAGAAACAGACGGAGGAGGAGAAAGCACAGCCGAGCGCAGATCAAAGCAGTCTCAGGCCCGCTTCCTCCTAAGCCCCCCTTCATCCCGTCCAGTCGTCATGACCATAGACCAGTCACCACCCCGAGCTGCGTGGCCGGCCGGCCGCGTAGGCAAAGTGACCACTGGTGCCGACGGAAAGGTCAGAGTGGCAGAAGTGCTCGGCCAAGGGCGGATCTACAACCGACCCGTGGCGAGGCTGATAGAGTCGCCAAGGCTCCCCGACTTGCCTAATGACGACCATGACCCCTGACTTTGTGAACTGCCCGACCCCTCACAGACATTGAGTAGTGGACAGTGCGGTTAATCTGTCCCTGCTTAGCTAATTAGGTGGGACTAATTAGGGGGCGGCTGTTACAAAGGGTCAGATTAAACCGAATATATATATTTATTGCCTGAGATCCCATGTATAATATTTGTATATCGTTTGATATCCCTTGTATATTCTTTGTACAATATGCACGGAATATCCCTTTAGTCTAGCAGGACAGACCATAATATTCGTTCCCCTATTGGAAGCGATCCCCTGGCGCCAGGTACCGAGTAAAGCCTTACCCCCTCGAGCTGACTTGAAAGCTACCGCCAGGACTTGCCCAAACATGCCCGCTTTCGCCCAAGGCTACGAGACAGTGAGCAGGCTGGCACCATCGTTTACCCCCCGCACATATAAATATAGCGCGGCGAATACAGAACCCCCCTTGCAGTTCCTTCTCAGTTCGCCTTCAGTTCAGTCTGGTTCAGTTATCCAAGCAACGCCTCACCCACTACGCAACGTGGGCATAGCAGGGCTCGCATTGCCCCAAGATAGAGCCTCGTGTTATCCTAATACGTCTGTTTGTCGTATCGTTCTCTATTTTATTAGTAAGCCTTCATTACGAGTCAAAGACCACGTGGAGTGAGTGATTGTGCGTCTACATAGAGCACTTATTGCCCGTGCTAATAGTATAGTAACGTCAAGGTCAACCGTGCACTACCACGCACCGGAGGATATTTGCACCGGAGCAGCAGCACCACGGGGGATTTACACCCCGCCCGCAGTGCCACTTTTCCGGCAAGGACTATTATTCTTCATTCTTCACTAAGCTGCCGGAAGCAGAGAACCGTCTACACCCACTGCTGTGGGATCCACGTGCCCGTGGAGACATCACTCAAGCCCGCTTCTGTTGTACCAGAGGCTCCACGGCTCTCACCTACACGGCGCGCATCCTGGGACCAGGCTGCTTCTCCCCGCTGCTCCAGGGGTGACATCGCCTCTGTGAACCATTGACTTGCCTAGAGCTTTGGCCCCCTCTGCTGGCTTACAACCGGTAGTACACCTTTTCCCAGAGCACCATAGAGATCATCCTTAATATTCACTATTGATTTGCCTGCACATTCTATTTGCCTTATAAGCGCAATCTAAGCAAAGTATATATTATGTAATACTATCCCCTTTATGTAATAAATATTGTAAACAAGTATTTTGTGTGGAAAACCGTGTTATTGTGGGAGTGTTCTAATCTAATAATACTTATGTACAGTATTGGCCAGGAGTACATAGACGGTAGTGATTTAATGATATCAGTACTTGATTAATACAGTCAGGGAATTGTACCCCTCAGTTACAGTAAATATGTTTGTCAATGTTAATAATATGAGAAAGTCCACATTACAGTTCTACTTTTGTTTTGATGTGAAAAGTGATGCTGCATAAGATGACTGCACTTAGCACTGACTGAGAAAGTACATAATAGTTCTACTTTGACGTTTTAATGTTGGACCAAAGCATTGCATGTAATTAGAATACAGGCAAATAAAAGTCATTTAGTTTAAAGTACAATCTTGGCTGTCTTTTTCTCTCAACGCTTCAATAGGTAGATCTTGCCTTCACCAAAAAAAAAAAAAGTGATCTTGGGCTTAAAAAGGTTGGTGACCACTGATGTAGGGGCTTCTTGGACCAGATCAATGTTTAATCTGGCTAAATAAATAAATAAGAAACTGATGATTTGGTCCTGTTAACTTTGAATTTTCTATGGGGACTGCCCAGATCCCTCTCATGGACCTGGACCTCACTTTGAGAACCTCTAATGATTCTAGTTATTCAGTATTCATCTCTAATTACTCTAAAATTGCGTATTTCTGTGCTTAAAAAAAAAATAAAAAAAAAAAAAGGGGGGGGGGGGGGGGGTTACCCCCCCTCCACCCCCCTGGGCTGAAGCCCCCAATGTTTTCTAACCCTAAAAACGCCCCTGCTGGAGAACTTGAGAACTGTTAGGAGGACTACTGCCTCTGACTCCTAACTACTAAACACTGCACAGACTCCGGTGCACTGTGCTACTATATTAGGTACCATTTATACTATCATCACTAATATTACTGTCTGATTGAATGAATTCCACTATTATTACTATTTTAGGGATTTAGTGGAATTTAAAACTGCACAAATGGTGTATAAAGCAAGACATAATTTACTACCAGGCAACATTGATTTGTTTTTTAATCGTTTTTTTTTTACATGCTAAATGGCTTGAAATAAACTTCATTCATTCAATTAATATAACTATTGCTACTATTACTATTACCTGTACCATGCTGCTATATGGCAGCTGCATTTCCTCAAGGGGATCAATAAAGAACACTTGACTTGATCTCCTATTTACCTTCTTCTAACAGGAGCCAAGCATGGAAACAATATATTCTCAGTAACTTTAAACAAACTCTTAAAAAACAATTGTAGAAGCTCTGTGTCCAGTACAGCTGTCCCCTGCCTGATGCAACCAAACTATAATTATACTGATTGCTTCAATGTTTACAAACAATATGAAGGTAAACAAACTTGTAATTTAGAACAGTAAAAAAAAAAGTGTTTTTAAAGCTTCTATTGATCACATTCACACGGCTGCCATTTTGCTCATATGTCACGCTCAGGACGGCGAGGTGAGTCTTGTAGACGTCTGTTGGTGTATTAGATAACATTGTCTTGTCTTCCTCTTCAAGTATTTATTCATTTATAAATTTATGCTGTGATCCTTTTAGGCACCGTCCGTAGTGTGGTAGTGAAAGGGTTAACCTTCTGCAGTGTGGTAGTGAAAGGGTTAAACAACCACGACACAATCAGATCTGGAGCAGAAAGAGGTTTAGTGTGTATATGTAAACGCAGTCTTACACTTGGATAGCGGATGGCAGCTTTAATGAGTGGGACCTCTTCCCATCACTGACTCTCCTCAGACAGACAGGAAGGAAGTGGTTAAGGCATCTGAGAGATGATTGGCTGCTTAGACAAATCAGAGATGCTCGAGATGGACGATAAGGCCGCTGAGTGGCGCCTGAGGTCACGCGCACACGCACACACACACACACACGCACGTGCACACACACACACGCACGTGCACACACACACACGCACACTCACACACACGCACACGCACACACACGCACATGCACACACACACACGCACACACACACACATGCCCACACACACACACACAAACCATGACACTCCCCTGACTAAAAGCATAATGGAGCTCTATGGAGAAACCATGACACTCCCCTGACTAAAAGTATAATGGAGCTCTATGGGGAAACCATGACACTCCCCCTGCATGTGGTATTATAGATGTGTATTGGTACTGTAGGTGTGTGTGTGTGTTGGTCCAATGTACAGTTTCTACGTCAAATGTATATACTCTCTTTTCTGGACTCTTTTTGTATCACAAACAGTACTGTATTTGCAAATCTGGTATGTCATAAATGTATAGATGTAGCAGTACTGTCTATCTGTATGTTGTGTATGTCATATATGTTATGATGAATTGAAAATGGGGGACCCTGATGTAAACAAGACGAAAGTCTTTCTCTGGTCTGCATCCCCTTAACAATTGTGTGTATTGAGCTGTACTGTATTGTACCCATTCTGCAATCTGTTAACGTTTTCAATCAATCAATCAATCAATACTGTAGGTGTGTGTTGGTACTGTGTGTGTGTGTGTGTGTGTGTGTGTGTGTGTGTGTGTGTGTGTTGGTACTGTAGGTGTGTGTTGGTACTGTAGTAGGTGTGTGTGTGTGTTGGTACTGTAGGTGTGTGTTGGTACTGTAGGTGTGTGTTGGTACTGTATGTGTGTGTATTGATACTGTAGGTGTGTGTGTTGGTACTGTAGGTGTGTGTTGGTACTGTAGGTGTGTGTTGGTACTGTAGGTGTGTGTTGGTACTGTAGGTGTGTGTTGGTACTGTAGGTGTGTGTTGGTACTGTAGGTGTGTGTTGGTACTGTTGGTGTGTGTGTTGGTACTGTAGGTCAGGGGCGGAGCTAGGGGGTGGCTACCTGGGCTCAAGCCCCGGATGTATTCTGAAAAGCCCCGAATCTATTTAATTGTTTTTTTTTAAATATCCTTTTTTTTTTTTTTTTTTTTTTTTTTTTACAATTCATCATTGTTACATGAAAATATGTTTGCACCAGATTTAGCAGAAGCTAATTTCCATCTGTGGTCTATCCAGCTGCTAACTGTATTTGAGTGAGTTAAGTCTTGGTGTTATGGTAGACTCAGACCTAAGCTTTAAATCACAATCAACAAGTTGACAAAAACGTAATTCTTCCACCTTAGAAACATAGCTAAAGTACGGCCATTTATAAATCAAAAGGACGCTGAAAACCAGATCCATGCCTTTATCTCAAGCTCGACTACTGTAATGCACTCCTTACCGGCCTCCCGATTAAATACGATGATAACTATTTTATTGAAATGCACTATTGCATTATTTTATTCTATTTTACTAACTATTTTATTGCACTGCACTATTTTACTTTGTATCAGTGAATCATAGACGCCTGGCCATAAGAGCATTCGGAGCATCTCTGCTCTCCCACTATTGAACTTGGGGAGCAAAGGTATAATCTTGCTCCACCACTTTTTGATTATATGGAAAATATGATATATCCCCCCCCCAATATATAAATCTAACCATAACTATGTTATGGTTAACTGAGTTTTATAGTGAAAAGAGCAGCTTTATTGGTCAAGATTGAAGGCTCTATATTGCAGGAAATTGCACGTACAGGTTCATTAAATTAAAAAAAAATCTGTCGTGGAGGGGGTCGTGCTGGAGCCCCTCCAAACCACTCCTTGCCTGCAAAAAAATTAAAAAAAATAAAAAAATAAAATAAAAAAAGGGGGCCCATCTGGGCTAAGCCCCGGATCTCCTACAATCCTAAATCCGCCCCTGCTGTAGGTGTGTGTTGGTACTGTAGGTGTGTGTTGGTACTGTAGGTGTGTGTTGGTACTGTAGGTGTGTGTTGGTACTGTAGGTGTGTGTTGGTACTGTAGGTGTGTGTGTTGATACTGTAGGTGTGTGTGTTGGTACTGTAGGTGTGTGTTGGTACTGTAGGTGTGTGTTGGTACTGTAGGTGTGTATTGATACTGTAGGTGTGTATTGATACTGTAGGTGTGTGTGTGTTGGTACTGTTGGTGTGTGTTGATACTGTAGGTGTGTGTGTTGGTACTGTAGGTGTGTGTTGGTACTGTAGGTGTGTGTGTTGGTACTGTAGGTGTGTGTTGGTACTGTAGGTGTGTGTTGGTACTGTAGGTGTGTGTGTTGGTACTGTAGGTGTGTGTTGGTACTGTAGGTGTGTGTTGGTACTGTAGGTGTGTGTTGGTACTGTAGGTGTGTGTTGGTACTCTGTAGGTGTGTGTGTGTTGGTACTGTATGTGTGTATTGATACTGTAGGTGTATGTGTGTGTGTGTGTGTGTGTGTGTGTGTGTGTGTGTGCGTGCGTGTGCACATAATGCGCTCACAGCTATTGCATATTGGTGTTTGTTAAAATGTGAGCAGCAAGTCTTTAATTTCATTTTCATTATCAGTTCCTCCTCTGGGTCTACAGTAGTTCCTCCTCTGGGTCTACAGTAGTTCCTCCTCTGGGTCTACAGTAGTTCCTCCTCTGGGTCTGCAGTAGTTCCTCCTCTGGGTCTACAGTAGTTCCTCCTCTGGGTCTACAGTAGTTCCTCCTCTGGGTCTACAGTAGTTCCTCCTCTGGGTCTACAGTAGTTCCTCCTCTGGGTCTGCAGTAGTTCCTCCTCTGGGTCTACAGTAGTTCCTCCTCTGGGTCTGCAGTAGTTCCTCCTCTGGGTCTACAGTAGTTCCTCCTCTGGGTCTACAGTAGTTCCTCCTCTGGGTCTATACTCTACAGTAGTTCCTCCTCTGGGTCTACAGTAGTTCCTCCTCTGGGTCTACAGTAGTTCCTCCTCTGGGTCTACAGTAGTTCCTCCTCTGGGTCTACAGTAGTTCCTCCTCTGGGTCTACAGTAGTTCCTCCTCTGGGTCTGCAGTAGTTCCTCCTCTGGGTCTACAGTAGTTCCTCCTCTGGGTCTACAGTAGTTCCTCCTCTGGGTCTGCAGTAGTTCCTCCTCTGGGTCTATACTCTACAGTAGTTCCTCCTCTGGGTCTACAGTAGTTCCTCCTCTGGGTCTACAGTAGTTCCTCCTCTGGGTCTGCAGTAGTTCCTCCTCTGGGTCTATACTCTACAGTAGTTCCTCCTCTGGGTCTGCAGTAGTTCCTCCTCCGGGTCTACAGTAGTTCCTCCTCTGGGTCTGCAGTAGTTCCTCCTCTGGGTCTGCAGTAGTTCCTCCTCTGGGTCTGCAGTAGTTCCTCCTCTGGGTCTGCAGTAGTTCCTCCTCTGGGTCTACAGTAGTTCCTCCTCTAGGTCTACAGTAGTTCCTCCTCTGGGTCTACAGTAGTTCCTCCTCTGGGTCTGCAGTAGTTCCTCCTCTGGGTCTGCAGTAGTTCCTCCTCTGGGTCTGCAGTAGTTCCTCCTCTAGGTCTACAGTAGTTCCTCCTCTGGGTCTACAGTAGTTCCTCCTCTGGGTCTACAGTAGTTCCTCCTCTGGGTCTACAGTAGTTCCTCCTCTAGGTCTACAGTAGTTCCTCCTCTGGGTCTACAGTAGTTCCTCCTCTGGGTCTACAGTAGTTCCTCCTCTGGGTCTACAGTAGTTCCTCCTCTGGGTCTACAGTAGTTCCTCCTCTGGGTCTACAGTAGTTCCTCCTCTGGGTCTGCAGTAGTTCCTCCTCTGGGTCTGCAGTAGTTCCTCCTCTGGGTCTACAGTAGTTCCTCCTCTGGGTCTACAGTAGTTCCTCCTCTGGGTCTGCAGTAGTTCCTCCTCTGGGTCTGCAGTAGTTCCTCCTCTGGGTCTGCAGTAGTTCCTCCTCTAGGTCTACAGTAGTTCCTCCTCTGGGTCTACAGTAGTTCCTCCTCTGGGTCTACAGTAGTTCCTCCTCTGGGTCTACAGTAGTTCCTCCTCTGGGTCTACAGTAGTTCCTCCTCTGGGTCTACAGTAGTTCCTCCTCTGGGTCTACAGTAGTTCCTCCTCTGGGTCTACAGTAGTTCCTCCTCTGGGTCTACAGTAGTTCCTCCTCTGGGTCTGCAGTAGTTCCTCCTCTGGGTCTGCAGTAGTTCCTCCTCTGGGTCTACAGTAGTTCCTCCTCTGGGTCTACAGTAGTTCCTCCTCTGGGTCTACAGTAGTTCCTCCTCTAGGTCTGCAGTAGTTCCTCCTCTGGGTCTGCAGTAGTTCCTCCTCTGGGTCTGCAGTAGTTCCTCCTCTGGGTCTACAGTAGTTCCTCCTCTGGGTCTACAGTAGGGGTGTAACGTGTGAGGGTTCGGTGTGGGAGTAGGTGAGGAGACCCCAAATGCAGAACACGATCCGAGAGAGTAGAGGCAGAGACGATGGAATGAAATTAAGGGCTTTTACTTTGACAGTTTGCAAGCAACAATGATTACAAACGGTAGAAAACAAAAACGAACTGTAAAAGCCGGAAAACAATACTCAGCAGTGCTGGAAAAAGGGGACTAAGAAAGGAACGGACTCACTGGGAAATAAAGGTGACAAAGGTGAGTACGTGACCGAACACAACTTGGGTAACAAAACAAGAGCAATGGCGCGACAAGGAATGTGAGAAACGGGCAGGAATAAATACTGCCCATGATTACTAATGAGTGCCAGCTGGTATAAGGCCAGGCATGGCCAAGACTGGTGAACACAAAGTATTAGTAAAAGAAAACTCACATAAAAAATAAAGGCATGTGTAAAGGGATAACTTACTGGAAACATATGTAAAGAAATTAACCCTTAAAGGAAACATATGTAAAAATATTAACACTTACTGAAAACATATATAAAGGGATGAATCCTTTAAGGAAAACATATGTAAAGATATTAACACTTACTGAAAACATATGTAAAGGGATGAACCTTTAAAGGAAACATATGCAAAGATATTAACACCTTTAAACACAAGCTAGACCGGGGAAACACAACATGAACAGAGGCAGCATAGCATTAAAAGAATTAATCATAGTATTAATAGTATCCAGCAAACCTAGGAGGTTCAGAATCTGGAGTTGCTGCGTTTGGCCACCAGAGGGCGGCAGAAAACCACTGTTCATATTGTTCAGGGAGGGTCCCTGGCTGGGACCATGACATAACGATGCATCGATTAATCGAAATGCATCGATTATAATGTGACGATTCAACTGCATCGATTTGAATATGTTAGAATCGATTATAATCTAAATTAATATATATATATTTTTTTTAATGTTTTTTTCTTGTGTGTATTGTTTTTATTGACCTATAGTCCATTCATGCTGAGTGAATAAGTTCCCCCATAGCCACATTTGTGTATTCAATTTTTTTTGGGGAATTAACTGATAGAAAATGTATCGAATCGAATCGAATCGTGGTCAAATGAAGAGATTTCATGATGCATTGAATCGTTGCCTGAATAATCGTAATCGAAATTAATCGCTGTGAGGTCGCATCGTTACACCCCTACTCTGCAGCAGTTAGTTCCTCCTGTGGGTCTGCAGCAGGGTCGAGACACAGTCTGTCTTGTTATGTCTGCTGCCTGAGGCTCTGGGGCTGTGAGCTCTGAGCTCTGCTCCGTGTTGACTTTACCTTCCCGCCGGAGAGAGACCTGCAGCTCATGTGGGACAACTTGTGTGTTTGTGTGTATGAGATTTGCTTACCATACCAAGATGGTTATGTTATGTTATGTTATGTGTGTGTGTGTGTGTGTGTGTGTGTGTGTGTGTGTGTGTGTGTGTGTGTGTGTGTGTGTGTGTGTGTGTGTGTGTGTGTGTGTGTGTGTGTGTGTGTGTGTGTGTGTGTGTGTGTGTGCGTGTGTGCGTGCATGTGTGTGTGTGATCTGCTTCCCATATGACAGCCACTATATTTCTCTCTCCTCTGGTCAGGGGCGTTGGGTCTGTGCAGCGATAACACTGTATATTGACTGTAGAACGGGAGCTCTCTCTCTCTCTCTCTCTCTCTCTCTCTCTCTCTCTCTCTCTCTCTCTCTTTCTCTCTCTCTCTCTCTCTCTCTCTCTCTCTCTCTCTCTCTCTCTCTCTCTCTCTCTCTCTATCCCTCTCTATCCCTCTCTGTCTCTCTCTCCCCTCTCTCTCTCTCTCACACACACACAAACACACACTAGCAACACATTCTCACATTCTCTGATTATTTTGATGAGCTCACTGCTGCTCAGTGATAAGAGAGACAGACACCACATTGAGGGGGAAAAACGATTTTACTTGAAACACGACGTCAACAGAAAGCTTGTCATCAGGGAGAGACGTCAACCAGGAGAGACTAAGTTTATCAAAGGAAAACAAGCTTGATTTCAATACAACTACATCATTTCATTGAGCTGTAATCAACACAACATAAGGATTCAGTGTCCTCTGATCACAGGAGGAGATACTCAGACTCACTCTCAATAAAACGAAAGGAATGTGTGCAAAATAGTTTACAGCCTTGGGATATGTGTAAATGGACTGCATTTATATAACAACCTTTATCCAAAACGCTTTTCAACGTATGCTTCACACCGCTCTACCTCCTGAGCCACTGTCGCCCCTGTTTTTTCCCCGTGCAAAGTGACCCTTTAACTCGCCACTAAAACTGCTGAAATATGGAATCAAGGGTTGAGGCTTGAGTTGATTTACATTTGGTAATGCTCTATAGATAGACAGACAAGTGTCACAAGTAGAGAATGTTGTAAGTTAGTTAGTTTGAAGCACCATTTTCAGTATAATTGGCTAATAACTGCTATGCAACAATAACCCACCCGGTGTCTGGAGAAACAACTCCCACCTTCTCCAAGCCGTCCATTCAACTCAAGTTCACTGAAACCAACACAACAAATAGCAGTTAGGCTGATACACAAGCAAGTTCAAGTTCAAGTTTTGTTTTATTAGTCACATATAAGCTACATGTATGTGGTGTAAGCCAATAGCCTAAGGGAGTGGGCGGGACTTGAGTAGAGTTCAGAGTGCAATTGTGGATGCTCACGGCATGTTGTATTGTGATACACGGAGGTACATTAAAAGCTATAACCAAAGGTACTTACTGTCTGACTGGCTCATTGAGGTATAGGAACACATTACACGACAATGTACATTACAGTTGTTACAGTACTTGGTTCTGTATGAGCCTCCTGAGATGCTTCATACAGAAGAATAAAGAATATACAAGTACAAAATGCAAACAAAATGCAAAAATGAGGTAGAGATGTAGAGGTAGGATATTTTAATAATAAATAGATAATATAGATACAATTGTGAGGGCTGGGTAAGGACTGCATGCTGCCCAACGAGGGGGCGTGCCGAACATTCTACCTCACGCACCTGTGAGTGGTTGGCAATCAGCTCGTCGGGAGACTACTAGTACTGCTGGTTGCCTAGTTGCCAGGTCGTTCTGTATGCTACCATCAACCGCCGCGCTCCTGGTGAGACATCGTCTTCGCTCTCTATAATCCCACGGGAGGATTTCCTATGTTCTCACTGGGAGACGTCGTGCCATCCGTTGCTACCATCTACCGCCGCGTCTCTGGGGTGAGACGTCGTGCCAGCTACTGCCCTACTCTCTCTCCATGGGCCTCGTTCCTGGTGTGAGGCCTCATCATTGCTCTCTATAGTTCCACGGGAGGATGTCCGTGTTCTCACTCTGTTCCCCTTGGACCCCCTGTTTGCTGCGTTGCCCGTCGGCAGCGTTCTGGTGAGTCTGTACGAGGCCAGACTCCGAACATTCGTTTTTTTCATTCATGGACTCAAGAAGATATTCCTGTGTACTTTTTGTTCACCCTTTAAAGGGACAGCGCTGCATTTTAGTTGTTTCTAAATCATGTTCTCTAGTGTATTTTAAAGTTCAAGGGACAGTGCCACTTTTTGTGTGTAAATAAATCATGCCCTTGTTTTTTACTAAACTCTGAATACCTGTCTGTGTCATGCTATTGGGGTCGCATTACAAATCCCTAACAACAATAGTGTTAAGTGTCTAAAGTGAATGTTAAGGTGAATGTTTAAAGTAAGAGTGTGCATGTGGATATGTGTGCAATGAATGTAGAATGGGTGAGTTAGTGTTGCATAGAGTCATTGAGCATCCTGATGGCCTGGGGATAGAAGCTCTTTTTGAGTCCCTCTGTACCGGCCATGAGACTCCGGTAGCGCTTGCCTGACAGCAGCAGTGCAAAAAGGCAGTTGTTTGGGTGGCACAAGTAACGCATTTGTACACACACACACACACACACACACACACACACACACACACACACACACACACACACACACACACACACACACACACACACACACACACACACACACACACACACACACACACACACACACACACACACACACACACATACATTTTGATCAAGATAAAAATGTTACTTAAATGACTGGAATGGAATTGGTGGTTGGAATTCCTTAGTAGATTTCATTCAGACTGTAGTAAAACTCCTAAAAGGAATACCGCTCCTGACAGATCAAAGAAGAGATTACAGGGGAAAATACCTTTGTTGCTTTGATGATGAAGGCAAGTGCACCAGTCACCATCTGTGTGAGCCTGAATAGAATGTTATGAATACCAACCTCAGATCTACAGTGGTCACCAACCTTTTCCAACTCAAGATCACCTATGATGTCAACAGAGAAAGGCTAGATCTACCCACTCAAATATATATATATTTTTTGAATTACTTTTCAATTGATATAATTACATTTCCCCCACATTTAAGCCAATATATAGTGTTCAATCTCTCAAAGTGATAAAAGGGAAATAATGAAACACATAATGATAGTAGGATGAATGAATGAATGAATGAATGAGAACTTTATTTAACAGATTGCAGAATGGGTACAATACAGTACGGCTCAATACATACAATTGTTAAGGGGATGCAGACCTGAGAAAGACGTTTGTCTTGTTTCCATCAGGGTCCCCCATTTTCAATTCATATAGACATTTATGACATACACAACATACATGACATTTATGGCATAGGGACATATAGGTATTTAGTACTGATACATTTGTGACATAAGCGGTATTCAAATATACAGTACTGTTACCCCTAGATCCTGACAGAGTATATACATATGATGGGGAGGGGACTGTACATTAGGAGGGGGTGGGTGGGTGGGAGGGAAATATACATACGGCGGGGAGGGAATATATACATGCGGTGGGGAGGAGACTGTCTATTAGGAGGTGGTGGGGGTTTTGGGCATTTACGGTGGCCAGTTTCGAATTGCAGCCTCCCGTAGGTGCTCTTTAAGAGCGGTTTTGAATGTGGGCAGGGATTCACATTCCTTTACAGCTTTGGGTAGGGCGTTCCACATTGTTGTGGCATAATTGCGAAACGTGTTTAGTCCCTTGTTTGAGCCGAATCTGGGTTTAACATGATTTGTTGAGCTTCCTCTGGTGTAGTGGTTGTGGTATTCACTGACCTTTGGGAAGTATTTTGACATGTACATGGGCACCCCGGTCGTATAGTGTATCTTGTAGACCAGGCCCATTGCAAGTTGCTGTACTCTGTCGTCTACTCTAAGCCATCCTAGGTTGGCAAAGTGGGCAGGGGTGAGGTGGGTTCTGGATTTGGATTTCATTTTTGGTTCTGGTTCCATGGTTCTGGATTTCATTTTTAATCCTATTGTTATTAAAACCTGTTAAGCTGTAGCCCTATTTTCAGAAATCTCACCTAAAGGTACATGCCTAAGTAAATGGAAGATTGCTCCACTTCTTACGGGGCCAATTTGCATGTTCTTGGTATATCTAGGAACATCTAGGGAGCTGGGGGTATGTATTTCCAGTGTCAGAAATATTGTGTCTGTTACTAGGCTTGAGTAAATTGTAATGAAAAAAGGGAGAATATAAATTATGATTTATTTTTGCATCTGTGCCGGTGAATAACACCATGTTACAATTGTGAGCAAGCCAAGCTCGCTCACTGAGATCAAGTGTAAAAAAAATCTAAGTAAATGAATAAAGGGAAGATGATTAAACAGAAGGATTTGTAGATACAGTAATAAATGATAATCGATTTTAATTATAAATTCATATTTGACCTTGACCTTATTATGGCCAAATCATACATCTATGGATAGGGAAAAAGCTCCTCTTTCCAATGGCAGGGTTGTATCTGGATTTAGTAATTTCCTTGTGGTTTTACGATAAAAGAGATATAATTAGCATTTTTCTGATAAATTCGTATTTTCGGTAAATCGTATAAAACATCAGTAAAAATGAAAATATACACTTTGACTACTGTTTTGATAGGGTTATGGTATTTACTCTTGGCTACAAAAAGAATTATAAAAAAAACAGAACCTCTTAACATCCAAGGGCCCACATGGGGGCCCTCATGAGGACGATTCGCGACGCGCCACTTTGCCGACCTCTAGCGGCTTGGCTGTGCATTTCTTTTAATACAATATATAGATATAATTAAAGCCCTATTTGTTGCCTGTCAATTGCCCTCTCAGGTGACGAAATCCGTTCAGCGGTTCTCGAGTTACATGCCGATATGTGAGGTGTGCGCCAAAGTACACATTACCACCCTCGACCTTCGGGGTCTCTAGCTCCGTCAATCATTTGGCGATCTCGAAAAAATTTTGGACAGGGTTGTAGCCAATGAGTGTGGCTTTCCAATGATACCCCATGATATGATAATTGGGGATCTAATACGGTCTCTATTGATCGATTTATGATAAAGAAAATCAGGGTCACCCTAAAGGGGGACCTACAGGCTTAACAGGTTAAAGGTTTACATTTGTATGTTGATACAAACTTAAGAACTTTTGCAAGTATAAAATACATAAAAACCTTTTTGAAAATGATAAAGGTCACATTTGCATTTTTATTTGATGGGAGCTCTCTCTCTCTCCCCCTCCTTTGATTATTAGCATTTGGTTCTGTATTTACTTTCAATTGGTAGGCTAAAGTGAACAAGCGCAAAGGAGGCTAGCGTAAGCTCCAGCAAACCAGCTACCACCTGTAACATTAGATAGCTGACCAGCAAACCCTTATCTATCTGCCCATTGTTTAGGTTAACTTGTTTTCACTGATTCAACAACAATAATCTGAATCTAATAATCTAATCTAATAATAATCCCCGCTATGAAAACCAGAGACAAAAAATGCTTTGTAAAAGTCAGTCAAAGCTTACCAAAAGCAAGAGCAGTGAACTCTAAGCCCATGTTACTGAACTCAAACTGGAAAGAAACAGACTAAGAAATGACGTAAACTCCATGATCAAAACAGCAAAAAAAAATCCATCAATGACAAAACTAAGGAAAACAAAAACAAACCACGTGAACTTTGGAAATTACTCAATAATCAACTAGGCTGCAGTAAAAAACTTAATAGAAAGAAAGCAATACGCTTGGACCAGCACTCTCAGATTTTGGTAGATTTAATCGCAGCCTGAAACAAACATGTTTCGGAACTGTAATGTTCCTTCTTCAGTGTTGATGGCTAGCAAATGTTCTCACCGACAATATTGTTTTTATACCAAGAACAGCAGGAAGTGACATCATCCACAGGTGTGTTGAATTACTATAAGGTCTAGTTTGACCCAGGAAGTACTTTGAAGTCAAGAGTCCATTCTTAAGTCAAAATTACCTAAATATACAAATACAAAATGTAGATAATGGATACAAAAACATAAAATTGTTATACTAGAAACAAAACCAAAATTGACATCTAATATGTATGGCTAGATAGGTACATTCTAATGCCTTATTCATTTTCAATATAAACCATAAACAAGAACCCTAGGGTAAATAAGTCCGCCCTTTGGCTTACAGTCAAACTCTTTTTTTGAGCCTCGTAATAAAGAGGAAACCCGATGAAAAAACTAAAGTCAAAATTACCACGGAGAGACGCTGACCAAGTACTGGCAGGACGCCATCATCCCGAGAGGTTTGAGAGTGAACAAGGAACCTACCCTGGGACGTGATTCACCGGAATTTTGCGAGAAATGGTGTGCCATCCTAGATAAGTGCTCCTTAGACCTTCTACTGCTGATTATTGATAACGAAGGCTCTAAATTAATCAAGGTTAAAGCTGAGCTAACCTCGTTAGAGGAAGAAATGAAGAACATTTTAACTCCTGAGCAGCAGACCGAATTGCTAGAGTCTTTGAATCAGCAACTAGATAAGTACAAACTTGACATCTTGCAGCATAAAAGAGCGAAGAGACGCAGAGACGAGCAGGATTACGCGGCCCACAGGGTCTACCCATGGTTGCACCAACCACAAGCCCGGAGCCGGAGGCAGAACTGGCAGCCCAGAGATCGACAGAGACACTCGGACTCTTCTTCCACGGCTGTCAGCTCAGACGAGGCGCCCTCTCAAGAAAGGTATTCCCTCCGCAGCCAATCGAATTTTCAGGACCCGCGGGACGGCTCTCTCCCACCCAGACCGCCGCGAGTGGCCACCGGAAGACGCGGAGGAGCCAGAGAAAAAGGCCAACGGTTTCAGAGATGAGCACCATATCAAACCTTGTGAATATTTCTAACACACAGTTGAGCGACTTGCAACAAACTGTACTGTCCAAAGGGTTATCATTTGTCCCGGCACGGAGAGTGGACGCTTTCACTACTAAGGTAGAGCTTTTTAAGTTTTTTCGTAATATTAAGTTGAAGGCCTTTTATGCCAAAGGGATAGTTAACAGAACCCAATATGTTACTAACCTAAACGTGCCAGAAAATGTGGTTGTAGATACAGAAACGGAGCCCGATACCCACTCTTTACCTACTAGTAGAGTATTTAAGCCACGCAGCTTGTTTGTACCCCATCTTAACCCGCCTTCAGTGGATACTTTTTGTAGACTGGTACAGAATGAGGTCTTGAATTTATGTGATACCAGCCACAAGGCCCAACTTTACCCCAATTTACTGGAATCAGAGTCGAGAGCGCTCAAGGAGCTCATGGAAAAAGACGATTTAATTTTTAGAAAAGCGGATAAGGGTGCAGGAATAGTTCTCCAAAATAAGAGTACGTATGTGACTGAGATTATGAGACAATTGAATGACATGGAGGTGTATACCCAGTTAAATTCAGATCCAGTCTTCCGATTTTCTACGGAAATTAAAACGGTCCTAAAAAGCCTCAGATTAGCTGAGGTAATCACTGAAAATGAATTTAAATTTATGTTTGTAGAGCACCCAATTACGCCTATCATTTACACCTTACCCAAGATCCATAAAGATCTAGTTAACCCTCCAGGTAGACCTATAGTCTCTGGCATAGGCTCTGCCACAGAGAAAATATCGCAATATATAGACGCACATATTAAGGATTTGGCCTCTTCACAACGCGGGTATTTAAAAGACACTACTTCCTTCCTGAGTGGGCTTCTAGTCTGTAATATTAGTCCCACAGACTTTCTAGTTACAATGGATGTAGTCAGCTTGTACCCTAGCATTCCACATGCTGACGCGTTAGACGCATTGAGTTTTTATTTAAACTCGAGAGCAGAATTACTCCCCTCCACAGACGCGCTAGTTAGACTAGCCGATCTTGTGCTTACGAGGAACTACTTTAGATTTCAAGATATATATTATTTGCAGAACAGAGGACTCAGCATGGGCTCGCCAGCCGCAGTGAACCTTGCTAATCTTTTTATGTCGAAATTTGAATTAGAACATGTTTTTAATAATAACCCGTTTGAGAAACATGTCAAATCCTACATGCGCTATATAGATGACCTATTCTTTATTTGGTCAGGTACATCGTCTGAGCTCCATGACTTCCTTGAATATCTCAATTCTTGTAGAGTAACGATAAAATTTACTTTGAAGTTTGACTTACAAACGCTACCCTTTTTGGACGTTTTAATCAACAAAGCCCCAGGTGGGACTTCATTACATACAGAGGTCTTCAAAAAAGAGACAGACAGAAATTCGTTCCTACATTTCTCTAGCTACCATACCCCGGCTTTAAAAAATAGTCTACCTTTCAGCCAAATACTCAGGTATAAGAGAATCTGTGACACGGAGGTCAGATTCAAGGCCCAAGCCGAAACCCTACGGGAGAATTTTCATGACAGAGGATACAGTGCTATATTAACAGCTAAGGCCCTGCACAAAACTCAGCAGATTGACAGATCCTTGTTACTGGCCCCTAAGAAGAAAAAGGTACACTCTGACAAAGTGGCCTTTGTGTCTACTTACAGCCCGATTACTAGAGACATACGTACCATTGTCAATAAATACTGGCATATTTTACAGTCAGATCCTATAGTTGGAGCGGCGTTTCAGCATTCGCCCAATTACTATTACAAAAAGACAAGCGAATCTCTCAAATCTGCTGGTGAAAACGGATTTTCCCAAGGTAAAATCAACTCACTTTATGTCTAACATCCCAGATGGGAACTTTCCCTGTCAATCTTGTGTACATTGCCAAGGGATGATCAAAGACAAAAGTTATACACACCCAAAAACGGGCAAACGGTTATCGGTCAAAGGGCGTATTACCTGCAATTCCTCCAACATAGTGTACCTGCTGAAATGCCCTTGTGATTTTTCATATGTGGGCAAAACAACGAGACCATTCAAATTAAGAATCAGTGAACATAAGTGTTCAATCAGAAATGCAGACGTCAAATCGGCGGTAGCTAGACACTTCAATTCTTGCAAGCATGCTGTCAATGATCTCCGTTACATGGGTCTAGAGTTGGTACATAGGCCCGCCAGGGGAGGTGACAGACATAAGCTACTTTTGCAAAGGGAATGTTATTTTATTCACCTCTTTAATTGTATAGAACCAAGAGGTATGAATGAAGAGAACTTGTTGACCTGCTTCCTTTAAATACTTTTCCCATTAAGGCCGATTATTAGTTTTATAGTATCCTTAGAAAGAAGTATGCCGGGTTCAGTAAATACGAGTAAGATCAATTTAGCCCAACAAATAAGTTTATTTTAAGCAATAGTTATATACGTAACACAAGGGAGTATTAATGATTAGACTATAGATCTATTTTAAAGAGCCATTAGTAAGTCTAACAACCTTCAGACACACCGAACAGGTGGAGTTTTTTTCCTTATTTTCCTTTTTTTCCGCTTGATTACGAGGCTCAAAAAAAGAGTTTGAAGTTACGCCTAATGGCAGACTTATTTACCCAAGGGTTTCTGGTTTACTTTTGATTGTTTATGGTTTATTTATATAAAATGAATACGGTATTAGAGTGTATCTAGCTAGCCATACATAATGGCGGACGTATTTACCCAAGGGTTTTTATGGTTTATTGTTTATTTATATAAAATGAATTAGCCATTAGAGTGTATCTAGCCATACATAATGGCGGACTTATTTACCCAAGGGTCTCTGGTTTACTTTTTATTGTTTATTGTTTATTTATAAATGAATAAGGCATTAGAGTGTATCTATCTAGCCATATATAAATGCAGACTTATTTACCCAATGGGTTTCCTGTTTAGTTTTTGTTTTTGTTGTTTATGGCTTATATAAAATGAATAAGGCATTGTAGTGTATCTATCTAGCCAGACATACTAGATATTTTTGCTAATTTGATTTATGTTTTTTGTTTCCTGCACAATAATAATTTTAATTTTAATCTTATACCTACATTTACCATCTGTATATTGTGGTAATTTTGACTTTAGTTTTTTCATCGGGTTTCCTCTTTATTACGAGGCTCAAAAAAAGAGTTTGACTGTAAGCCAAAGGGCGGACTTATTTACCCTAGGGTTCTTGTTTATGGTTTATATTGAAAATGAATAAGGCATTAGAATGTACCTATCTAGCCATACATATTAGATGTCAATTTTGGTTTTGTTTCTAGTATAACAATTTTATGTTTTTGTATCTATTATCTACATTTTGTATTTGTATATTTAGGTAATTTTGACTTAAGAATGGACTCTTGACTTCAAAGTACTTCCTGGGTCAAACTAGACCTTATAGTAATTCAACACACCTGTGGATGATGTCACTTCCTGCTGTTCTTGGTATAAAAACAATATTGTCGGTGAGAACATTTGCTAGCCATCAACACTGAAGAAGGAACATTACAGTTCCGAAACATGTTTGTTTCAGGCTGCGATTAAATCTACCAAAATCTGAGAGTGCTGGTCCAAGCGTATTGCTTTCTTTCTATTATACTCGACGGGATTTCAGCACCCAGTGTTATAATTTGTGAGCGCAGTCTATCTTGACTTTTTGCAGTAAAAAACTTAAAACCAGATTCTCAAACATAAACATAAAGACGGACAACACGCTCATCACAGACAAGCTGGATGTAGCCAATTACTTAAACATTTTCTTCACAAACATAGCCACAACACTGGTAAACAAACTACCCTCCCACTCAGGGCATTATGGGGTAGAACACATAGTAGCATACTACAAGAACCTAGGGGTCCACAAAGATGACTTCAAACTGGAAATGGTAACAACAGATGAGGTACTCAAAAAAACTGAGCGCCCTCCAACCGAACAAGGCCACTGGCCATGACAACATCCCCTCCAAATTCCTCAGCAGCCGCCATCACCCCAGCCATCACACACATAATAAACCTCTCCATAAAACAGGGACACGTCCCCAAGGACTTCAAAATTGTGAGAGTAACACCCCTGCACAAAAAGGGCAGTAAATTAGACCCAGGCAACTACCGCCCTGTTTCTATCCTTACCTCCATCTCGAAAGTCATGGAAAAAATTGTATACGAACAGGTAGAAAAGTACCTCGCGAAAAAAAATCTAATCTACGAATTCCAATCTGGCTTCAGAACATCCCACTCCACTGACACATGCCTCCTCTATTTAAACGACCACATCAAACAAGAGGTGGACGCGGGCAAATACTGCGGCATGGTCATGCTGGACCTACAAAAGGCCTTCGACACTGTCAATCACACCATTCTGTTTGACAAGCTAAAAGCAATTGGTTTTGAAATTGCTTTTAGCTTGTCAATCAGTGCGCTGGATGCAATCCTACCTGGAGGGGAGAGAACAGATGGTGGAGGTAAACGGTACCCTACCCCCCCCCCCCCCCCCCTCACAGTGGGCTGTGGTGTTCCACAAGGAAGCATACTAGGTCCGCTACTGTTCCTAATTTATGCAAATGACATGTCGTCAGCTTGTGACTGCAACTTGTTCCTGTTTGCGGACGACTCAGCCCTGCTGGTCTCTGACAAGAACAAGTTACAGGTTGAAAAAACCCTCAGCTCGGAACTTGGCAAAATCTGCATATGGCTCGCTGATAACAAACTATCATTACACATGGGCAAAACAGAGTACATTCTCTTCGGTTCAAATAACAAACTCAGCATGACCGACGGCTTCTCAGTTCAGTGGGTGACAATATTGTCACAAGGAAAGAAGAAATTACCTACCTGGGCTCCATCCTAGAGGCAAATCTTTCCTGTGACAAAATGGCATCCAATGTAATAAAAAAAGGCAACCAACTAACTCGATTCTTGTACCGGATCTCCTCACTGGTAAACAAGAATACCCTGAAGACTCTGGCAGGAGCACTCATTCAAGGGTACTACGACTATGCGTGCACTTCATGGTACCAAAGCACCTCAAAGGCGCTAAAAACAAAATTACAAACATCTCAAAACAAACTGGTCAGACTACTGCTTGACCTTACTCCTAGAACCCACCTCACCCCTGCCCACTTTGACAAACTAGGATGGCTTAGAGTAGACGACAGAGTACAGCAACTTGCAATGGGCCTGGTCTACAAGATACACTACACGACCAAGGTACCCATGTACATGTCAAAATACTTCCCAAAGGTCAGTGAATACCACGATCACAACACCAGAGGGAGCTCCACAAATCTATGTTAAACCCAGATTCGGCTCAAACAAGGGACTAAACACGTTTCGCAATTATGCCACATCAATGTGGAACGCCCTACCCAAAGCTGTATCTAAATCAACATTCGATTTTTTTTTATTATTAAAAAAATATAATCTTTTTTTTATCTTTTTTGTATGTGTCTATTCATTCTGTTTATACCAATGGGTTTTTTCTTCACAGTTGCAGATACAACGTATAATGATGCTCTATGGATAAACCATGGCACACCCCTGACAAAACGTATAATGAAGCTCTATGGAGAAACCATGGCACACCCCTGACAAAACGTATAATGAAGCTCTATGGAGAAACCATGGCACACCCCTGACAAAACGTATAATGAAGCTCTATGGAGAAACCATGGCACTCCCCTGACAAAACGTATAATGAAGCTCTATGGAGAAACCATGGCACTCCCCTGACAAAACGTATAATGAAGCTCTATGGAGAAACCATGGCACTCCCCTGACAAAAAGTATAATGGAGCTCTATGGAGAAACCATGGCACTACCCTGACAAAAAGTATTGTATTGTGGAGCGAGGACAGAGAATAGGCGGCTTCTCCTTGATGACCCTCCCGGAGCTCGGATAGGAGTGGGTCTGAGGCGGTCATGAGGGTGTGTAGTTAGAGACCATTGACCGGAGGTAGGCAGGAGCCGTTCCCTTCGCCGCACGATATGCCGGGTCGAGGGCCTGGAAGCGGATTCGTGCAGCGATGGGGAGCCAATGCAGGTACCTAGGAAGCGGGGTAACATGGGCTGACTTTGGTAGGTTGGAGATCAGACGGGCGGCTGCGTTTCTGGCTGAGTTGAAGAGGCTTGGTAGCGGTGGTCAGTAGACCAGCAAGCAGTGCATTGCAGTAGTCGAGGCGAGACATGACTGTTGATTGGACAAGGAGTTGAGTGACTTCTTTTGTCAGGAAGGGGGCGGATCCTTCTGACATTGCTCAGGAGGAACCTGCAGGTTTTGGTCGTTGCGGCGATGTGAGCGGAGAAGTTCAGCCGGTCGTCAAGGACTACACCAAGGTTACCAAGGGGACGAGGCACTCAACACTGTTACTCAGCTGAGAGAGTTTTACCCTTCCTGCTGACTTGTTGTACAGAACTCGTAAGTCACTTTGGATAAAACTAAAAGTGTCAGTTAAATGTAAATGTACAATTACATCTATTACATCTACTTGTTTGATACCTGTACAGCGGAGAGAAGCCACGTGATGTGGTATTTCGTTGAAATGTCTGGCAACATGGCAATATTTTTTCCTCTACATAATTTCATGGAGCTGTAAGTAATTAACACAACAGAAGGATCCAATGTCCCAGATGACATCACTGGTGGCCGTATTCAAACTAATTTACTCTCAATAACTGTCAAACTATAAATGAAAGTGTGCAAAACTGTTTGGATGTGTGTGCGATTATGTGCAAAATAAATCAGCACTGTTTTGACGAAGTGCCCCTCTAACACACATTATTGTTAAAATAGGTACACTAGCCACATCATTACTCTGAATAACTTGGTATTAAGGCTTATTTTATGATTATGATGAACAAAATACTGTAAGATAAGATACGATATTCCTTTATTGATCCCCTTGGGGAAATTCAGGCATGTCGGCTACATTCGAAAACAAGGGACCACACACACGCACGCGCGCTCTCGCTCTCTCGCACACACACAACATGCCCACCAGTGATATAGTTCAGGGGTTCCCAAAGTGGGGGCGGTCGCCAGATGATTTATAAAAAAAAATAATAATAATAATCCTACATTTTATTTTTATTTTTTTTATGCAGTCAGGCCACTGAACTTAGAAGCAGGCCAGGCCAGTGTTTCTAGTTGCAGCAGCGCAATAGTTAGATAACCTAGGTGGGGAACAACCAGGAGATCACTGCAACTCACACAAGTTGGAGAACTATCTCTCTCTCTCTCTCTTGCTCTCACACACACACACACACAAAGGGAGCTGCATGTGATTGGTGGAGGCGGGACCCTTACAAAAAACTGTTGTTGCTAATCATTGACACATGCTAGCCTGTAATAATCCCCCCCAGAAAAATCTACTTTGCATTTGATATATTGCAAATATATGCCATCACACACACTGGCATTTAAAGGGTTAGAATTATAAAATGAATATGTGGTGTTATGATCAGGGCTGAAGTTGAATAAAATATTGTATTATTTTCAATCTGACATTACAAAAAAACAGAAAATCCATCAAAATCAGTGTTGTTGCTAATCATACATATGCTAGCCTGTTTTTTAACAATAATTTGTGATGCCATCACAAACACTGGCATTTAAAGTGCAAATAAAAAATAATCCCCCCCCCCCTCCTATAATAGTGGGGGTCGCGGCTCTCTGACACCGTTATATGGGGGTCGCGGCCTTGACCCAACAAATCAGAACTCATAAGAACAGGGTACAGTAAATATTACTACATACATACATATTACTACAGTAAATATTCACGAACAGAATATCTTGACAACTCTGCACCCATGAAGACCCAATTAGCCAACAGAACAGAACAACTGTGTAGTGTACCGACTCTTCCTCCTCCTCCCCCTCTTCCTCCTCCTGCCTCTTCCTCCTCCTCTCTCCTCCTGCTCCCTCCTCCCCTCCTCCTCCTCCTCTCCCTCCTCTCTCCTCCTCCTCTGCCTGCTCTTTCTCCTCCCCCTCCTCCTCCTCCTCCTCCCCTCCTCCACCTCCTCCTCCCCATCTTCCTCCTCTTCCTCCTCCTCCTTCTCCCCATCCTCCTCTTCCTCCTCCTCCTCCTCTTTCTCCTCCTCCTCCTCTCTCCTCTCTCCAGCCAATGAGCTCCCTCCCCGCGTGCTGTTGTTTTCACTCTGACAGCAGAGAGGCTCCGCGCGCCACTCTCTCCACGACTTCACTCACGAGCCCAACACAACCGACCGAGCCGTGAACTGAACACCGTCGGTCCGGTTTATGTTTTGACTCCCGGGAGTCAAAGTCAGGAATTCAGGAATTTGAGAAGCGAGGAGAGAAGGAGGAAGAGAGGAGCGGTAAATACAGGAGAGGAGCGGTAAGAGGAGCGGTAAATACAGGAGAGGAGCGGTAGGAGGAGAGGAGCTGAGAGGAAGAGAGGAGCGGTAAGAGGAGGAGAGGAGCGGTAAATACAGGAGAGGAGCGGTAAGAGGAGCGGCAAGAGGAGCGGTAAATACAGGAGGAGGCGGCGCGCGCACGTTTCGATAGCAACGGTTCATTTCTAGGTGAGTTCAGTTCAACTGAAAGTTGTGTTTTTATTAAGTCATATAAGTTGTAAACTCTACCCTAGTTAGGTGACTGACAAGGTGAATACTGTCTGGTGTCTGTAGGTTAGAATGTAGTTCTTCTCAGGCTGCAGCTGAAATATATAAAACAGTCTCCATGTCTTCATGTCAGTCAGGACTGGAGGCACTCAGGTAGGATAACATGAGCTAGGTCCCATTATAGTCGACTATAAGCGTTCATGTCTGCCAACTGGTTGGAGATACAGTGAAGACCTCTTAGCAGTAATGCTACCTCTACCTGGGTGTATTTTAAAGCTGTCAGTCCTCAGAGCCCATGGGATTGTAGTGTTTCATGCTAGACAACCCTACCTTATACAACCCTGCCTTATACCAGACAAGTCTGAGACAACCATACATTATACCAGACAACCCTGCCATATACCAGACAAGTCTGAGACAAGTTCAACCATACATTATACCAGACAACTCTACCTTATACAACCCTACCTTATACCAGACAACCCTGCCATATACCAGACAAGTCTGAGACAACCATACCTTATACCAGACAACCCTACTTTGTACCAGACAACCCTATTATACCATTATATATTTGTAAATCTGGTATGTCATAAATGTATAGATGTAGCAGTACTGTCTATCTGTATGTCATGTATGTCATAAATGTTATGATGAATTGAAAATGGGCGACCCTGATGTAAACAAGACGAAAGTCTTTCTCTGGTCTGCATCCCCTTAACAATTGTGTGTATTGAGCCGTACTGTATTATTGTACCCATTCTGCAATCTGTTAATAAAATGTTCAATCAATCAATCAATACCAGACAACCATACCGTATACCAGACAACCCTGCCTTATAGTGTACTCTTTAGAGTTCAACTAGAACAAGATTTCCAGCAATGTCAGATGCTTTTGATAAGAACAAGGTCGACAGATGGAACAAAAATCTCCCATGTTTCTTATTGACAGAGTGATCTTTCTCTCTCTCTCTGGGCCCTGTTTCTTGTACCTGGATAACTGAGTTAGCCGGATAACTTTAACTGGATAACTGGGTTAGCCGGACTTTCCGGTTTCATGTACGTGGATTTTCCAAATCACCATGACAACATATCCAAAAGTTTGAGCCTGGTCGAAAGCAGAGTTCAAGTTCAACTTAGCCTGAACCAGCGCCACGCCCCCGCAAAGAAGTGACGGCCCGTTTCCTGAAACTATTCCCACAGTCTACGATCTGCATTATACCATTCTGAATTACGTTCTTGTGCTCCATTCTTCCAGAGGGGGCTTTTGAAATGTAAAATAGACCCAAAATGCTGATACTAAATTCACTTTGTCCTAAATAATGCACGTTATATATACCGTGGCGACGGTGGCGCTCGCTCGTGCGATGTACACATTATGTGGTTATTTTAATTGTAACTGGGATTAAGATGTCTGATGAGATGCGCTGTTTGACGGATTTGAGAAATTGAATGAGCCGTTGACGTCACATTAATGAATGAGGATAAAGAGATAAACTTCATTCATAACAAAGGATATTCTAAACACGGGTCTCTCGTTCATTAATGTATAAACAATGAATTTATCCCATCTGGCACAGTGGTCCAGCGGTAGTGCTCAAGCCTGCCAACCCAGCGACCGGTCTTTCCAATATGATTTTTTTGAATATAATATTAATGATTATACGCCAAAGTAGCCTGGTTTTAAGTTAAAATATTATAAATCTACATGCATTGAGGATGTCATTCTTTATATAGCTCTCAACGTGCACCAAATTGAATTATTCCTATATTGCAAAAAGAAGGAGACGACTAGGGTCTTGAACCCCGGTCGTCTGTGTGAAAGTCAAAAGAACAACCCATTAGACCACATTGGAGATAAGTTAAAGATTGACTATACATTAATCAATGGGTAAGAGAGCCGTATCGTAATTCTGTATAACAGTTAACTAATTATTTTCGCTAGCAAGATCTCATTTGATTATTCAATCCAGCAGGCAAGTTTAAAGAAATATAATCTGATTGATTGAGGTAATGAGGGACTTAAAATTAGCCTATAGATAACGCATTTAACTTGTCGGCGAGGCGATTGAGCCGTACTGCAATATGTTAATAAAGTTTTAAATCAATTAATCAATCAATGCCGCTAGAGAATCAGGATTTCTGCGATCGACACCTGCTGTCTTCTCAGCTGAGGCGGGCGCGCGCACTGATCCTGAGAATCAAGTCTGGCTTGAGTTAACGAGACTGAATCCACCTTCTTGGAACAGGAAAATCCCGGCTTCAAACATCGGGTTAACTGAAGCTGGATAATGACATCTTGATCGACTTAGTTGAACCACGTACAAGAAACAGGGCCCTGATGTGTTAGACGCTGAACTAATAAATCTTTGTCAACCTTTCTGTCCGTATCTCTTACCAAAACAAAAGCGTCAGACCAAACGATGAAACAACTTCTGGACTTGGCAACTGTAGCAGTTCGGTATAATCTTTGTTGATATAATGAGATGAAATGTGTGACTTTGTTGCAGATGAAAATTAGATGCAGGAGATAATCTGTGTTCTTCTCTGACAGAATCTGAAACGAGCGACAGATGGATAAAACTGCAGTGAGGAAAAGTGTTTCTGCTGTGTTTAGCCAGGTGGCCCACTCTTCACATTCCACTGTTCACTTCTGGATGAGACACTACTGCCACCGAGAGAGAGAGAGAGAGAGAGAGAGGGAGGGAGGGAGGGAGGGAGGGAGGGAGGGAGGGAGGGAGAGAAAGAGAGCGAGAGAGAGAGTTCCCTCAAAAACCATGTGCACACAGATGCACACACACACACTTCCACAGTCTTTCACAAACACACACACTAGGGCTGTCACTAACGATTATTTTGTTATTGATTAATCTGTCGATTAACAACAATTGATTCTATTTGCAATTGAATATTTCACAATGTTTTACTAGTATCCTCAGGTCACACGGTTAGTTGCCTCTTTGACATCACCTATACTGAATACCCAGAGTAGGAGATGAGCCATGAAGTTTATTTAAGTCTAAATGCTGTGTAGTGTGGATGCCTACTGTACATGAGTAGGGTGAGTAACCTACATGCCATTACTGCTTTTTATCTATTGACTCATTATAGCTACTTTATTATCTTGAAATAATATAACACCGCCTGTTACTATGACATTGTTTATCATTACATGATACAATGTATCCATGCATATAGCTAAAATGCTAAATGCTGAAAAACAGGGAAATTGTTTTTACTTTTTAGCTTTAGATTTGACCTCTTAAGCCCTAGCCATATTTTCTGAAATCATCATCATTAGGTGGCTTCTTCGTTCCGAAGGTTGCCTATCACTCTCCAACCCATTCTGTCCCCACTTCTTCTCTCCAACTCCGTGACTCCGCCTCTCACTCCGCTCCAATCACAGACGTCGTCTACCCAGCCTCTTCTTGGTCTTCCACTTCCTCTCTTTCCACCTAAAAATACATACCAAAGTAAATGGAATTGATTGATTGATTGATTGAAAACTTTATTAACAGATTGCAGAATGGGTACAATACAGTACGGCTCAACACACAATTGTTAAGGGGATGCAGACCAGAGAAAGACTTTCGTCTTGTTTACATCAGGGTCCCCCATTTTCAATTCATAATGACATTTATGACATACGCAACATACAGATATATATCATGACATTTCTGACATACATGACATACAGGTATACAGTACTGTTACATTTGTGACATACAAGATATGCAAATATACAGTACTGTTAAACATCCTAACAGAAACTATATACATACGAGGGGGAGGAAACTGTACATTAGGAGGGGGTGGGTGGGTGGGAGGGGGGGTTTGGACATTTACGGGGGTCATACAGATATATATCATGACATTTATGACAATACATGACATACAGTACTGTTACATTTGTGACATACAAGACATGCAAATATACAGTACTGTTAAACAGAGATCCTAACAGGTAGTAGGGCTGTACCGAATGTCATTTTTTTACATTCAAAGCTTCTATTGAAGTATTCGAACGAAGCTTCGAATGTCTGTCATCATATTTTATGACATAATCAAAAAAAAAATATCCTCAAACTAAATCCTCAATTTGAATAAAGTAATTAATCTGATTAAATTATTTTTTCTTTTTTTCTTTTTATTAAATCAACTTATAACTCGTCAGTTTCGTCAACATAAATAATCCAATAAGGGCACGGTTGGTACGAAAGTGATGGTGACATCTTGATTTGATGGAGCGCCAAGTGCCAAGCGGAGGCAGATAGGCTACATCACAGTCGAGAATGCAGCTGTGACCGCGTCCCCGACCGCCAAGAACCTTGGTGTTGTCCTCGATGACCAGTTGAACTTCTCTGCTCACATCGCAGCGACAACCAGAACCTGCAGATTCCTCCTGAGCAACGTCAGAAGGATCCGCCCCTTCCTGACAAAAGAAGCCACCCAACTCCTCGTCCAATCAACAGTCATCTCCCGCCTCGACTACTGCAACGCACTGCTAGCTGGCCTCCCGGCCACTGCCACCAAGCCTCTTCAACTCATTCAAAACGCAGCGGCCCGCCTGATCTCAAACCTACCGAAGTCGGCCCATGTCACCCCACTTCTTAGGGACCTGCACTGGCTCCCCATTGCTGCACGTATCCGCTTCAAGGCCCTCGATTTAGCATACCGTGCGGCAAAGGGAACCGCTCCCGCCTACCTCCGGTCAATGGTCTCTAACTACACACCCTCAAGACCCCTACGCTCTGCATCTTCTGGCCGCCTCAGACCTACTCCTATCCAAGCTCCGGGAGAGTCATCAAAGAGAAGTCGCCTATTCTCAGTCCTTGCCCCACAATGGTGGAATGAACTACCCACCCCAGTTAGGACAGCCGAATCCCGTCAAATCTTTCGCCGTCGACTAAAGACTCACTTCTTCAACCATTATCTGAAATGATAATAATAAAAAAAAAAAAAAAAAAAAAAAAAATCTAACCCTGACTAACCTTACTGTCATGCACTAATAAACTAACCTACACTGTAACACGCAACACTTTGATAAACATTGTTACTCAGCTGATAGAGTTGTACCCTTCTTGCTGTCTTGTCGTACAGAACTTGTAAGTCGCTTTGGATAAAAGCGTCAGCTAAATGACTAAATGTAAATGTAAATGTACATAATTTATGATAAATGTTTTATTTAAATTTGTATGACTAGTCATTATACTATAATATATACATATATAGCATAATAATATAATACTATAATATTAGTGTAGCCTAATCTTTATCTGCAACTGTGAAGAAAAAACCCATTGGTATAAACAGAATGAATAGACACATACAAAAAAGATAAAAAAAAGATTACATTTTTTTAATAATAAAAAAAAAATCAAATGTTGATTTAGAGGGGGGGCAGGTGGCGCACGGAGATTACGTTCGTCACCAACACCGGGAGACACTAGGATTCGCCTGTTCGAATCCAGCTTCCGGCGTTGCTATCAGCTTGGCTGTCCTCTCACGCTGATACAATTGGCTGTATCAGGGGGTGGGAAGCTGAAGGGTGGATCCTGGGCGTTGTGGACAGCGACCCCTACAGTTCGGTCGGGGCGCCTGCTCAGCGAGGGTTGGATCTGAGGAGAGATAGTGTGGCCTCCCACACGCTACACTCTCCCCGGTGAGAACCTGCGCGGCCAGGTTGGCCTGCCCCAGCCTGCACATGCGTCGGAGGAAAGCATGTGACAGTCTCCGGTCTCCCGGACCAACAGTAGGGGAAAGTACGCAACAACCAGGAAGGGTGGGATGGGAGAAAAATCGGGAAAAAGGAGGGGAAGAAAGATAATATAAAAAAAAAAAAAAATTGATTTAGAACAGGGGTAGGCAACCCTAGGCACGCGTGCCTTCATAGGCACGCGGGGGCATTTTCATAGGCACAGGGGGCAGCATAAAAAATAAAATAAAAAAGTATAATTTTTTTTAATTAATTTATTTTTTTTGCTTTGAAATATTATAGTGAAATATTTCGCATTTATCTTGTTGAAGTCCTCCCACAGGTTCTTTTTACTACCACATATTTAATTGAGACCCTTTATTTGTTTATTATTTCAATTTAGCTGGAAATACATTGCTACATCATTCAGTAACATTTGCAGAGCCTTATAACAAAAACATTATTACGGTCACTGTAACTGAGGGGTACAATTCCCTGACTGTATTACTAGATATGATACTTACTACCACTACCTTTGTACTTAATATTCGGCCACCCAGTACACGGCATAAATATATTATCATAAACACTCTCACGTAGATGAAACGGATCCAACACAAATGTACGAAGTCGAAGTATGCGTTTATTACTACACAGCAATGGTGTGTAGAGCAAGCACTTAATCACTTAATTACATTTATGAATTGAAATAGTATGCACTTTTATGGCAAAGAGTATTCGTCGGTATATCAATAGATAATGTCCAATCTCTGATGGCGCAGTTCGTAAATATACGACCTGGAATAGTTAAGGAATAACAGCAATGATACTTTAATGATTATAAGACTGGATACACTAAGGGGGGGGTTAATCCGGTCGCTTGTAAGCCGACAGGAGTAGGAGGGGGGGGGGGGGTAGAATCCGGCTGCCTCGTCCGGCCAAGGGTATCCCAGGTGAACCCACTGTAGTGCCGTTCAATGCGCCGGCGATCCTTGGACCACAGATGAAAGCAGGTGGACTCTTTGTGGGCCGGCTCTCTCCGGTCCACGGGGGAGAGACGTGAAGCGACCTCGTCTTGCAGAGCGTCTCCTCACCTTGCGTCCTCTCCAGGGGGGGGGGTTCCAACACACGGCAGTGTCGGGGGTCTTTATCCATGGAATAATCAAAGTATACAAAGCATAATCCGTGCCTGGGAAGGCGGGCTGTCGTCGGTAGAATAATCCGGTATACAGGTCCACTCGCTCGTCGGCTCTGGGGCTCCTCGGGTGCAGCTTCACATGGGGTCAACCACCCTGGGTAAGCAGCCAGTTCTCTGCCCGAAACGATGGGGTACTGACTACGGTAGTATTCTCACCGCACGAAGCACTATATATTAACAGACTATTATTAGCTTAATAGACTACGTCCAACTCGACGATATAGTGCCAAATATGACTATTCAAATATTAATATACACGATGTCTCAATACCGATGGTAGGCGAACTTGGCCTTACTCCCACACGTGGCGTCGCGGGGAGGCTTTACGTCTGTGACTCTATTGGAGGGTAAGAAACTGGACTGAAAAGAAAGTCCTACTTTAGTAGCGCAGTATATATACGCACTATGAACAAATAGTCCCATTAGTGGTGCGGTAGCCAGATTCCTACGCGGAACTAGGACTTGTTCGTACATGTGGAGCGGTACGTTTGAACTGGGTCTGAGGGGTATGGCAGCCTGGCACCAAGGTCTCGACCAATAGTAGAATGGAGACTATTATGGGATGTTCAGTAGGCTAGAATGGATATTCAATGCATATTGTACAAGGAATATACAAGGGATATCAGGGAATATTAGAGAATATACAAATACAATTAAATATATATATATAAATAAATATATATATTCGGTTTAATCTGGCCCTTCACAACAGCCACCCCCTGATTGGTCCCAGACCTAATCAGTTAAACAGAGACAGATTAATCGCGTTGTCTATTTACACATAAGGGTTTGCTGTAGGGGTCAGTCAACTTCACAAAGTCATAGGGTTGTAGGGTCATGGTCATCATCGATTGTGTCTGGGAGTCGAGGCAGTTCTATGAGCCTCGCCACGGGACGGGTGTAAGTGCGACCCTGGACGAGCACTTCAGCTGCTCGGACCTTGCCGTCGGCACCGGTGATCACTTTGCTTACGCGGCCGGCCGGCCACATAGCTCTGGGCAGTGATTGATCAATAATCATGACGACTGTTCCTTCTGTCAAATTGTCTCTCTCCTTTACCCACTTCTGGCGGGTCTGTAGAGACGGTAGGTAGTGCAGTAGGAAACTGTTCCAAAACTTGTCGGCTAATACTTGGCTGTACCTCCACATTCGTCGGCCGTTCGCTTCTTCAGGCCGGTACATTGTCTGGGGTAATGCAGGATCTAGCCGCCCCATCAGGAGTGTGTTGGGGGTAACTGGGTCGATATCCGCCACATCACTGGAGACATATCCGAGGGGCTTCGAGTTAAGTACTCCCTCAATCTCCGTGAGGACTGTCATTAGGACTTCTTCCGCCACAGTCTGGGCCCCAAGTACTGCGTACAGGGCTGTCTTTATGGAGCGCACTTCTCGTTCCCAAGTGCCACCGAAGTGGGGTGCGTTTGGGGGGTTGAATTGGAAATCAACCTGTGCTGGAGCGAGGTGGGTCTTAAGTTCTGGGCCCATAGCTTGGAAGCTCTCTCTCAGCTCTCTTTCGCCGCCTTTGAAGTTTGTCCCATGATCGGACAATAGGGTAGACGGTCTTCCTTTCCGTGATGTGAATCTACGGAAGGCCATAAGGAATGAGTCTGTGCTCATGGTCGGGAGAAGCTCGATGTGTATCGCTCTGGTGGTCATGCATTTGAATACAATACCCCACCGCTTCTCGGTTCCTCTTCCTTTCTTTATGTGCAGCGGGCCAAAGCAGTCCATACCCGTTGAGTGGAATGGCTTGTCACCGATTCGGAGGCGACATGGAGGAAGGTCAGCCATCCTTGGTATGCTGGGCTGCGCGCGCCACTTGCGGCAGTCTAGACATGTTCGCTGGAAGCGTCGTACCGCCTCTCTTCCTTGTAGGATCCAGTAACGACGTCTGATTTCCGCAAAGACTCTTTCTGCTCCTGCGTGATGTACATCCTCATCGTATTTCTTTATAATCAGCTCTGTGACCTTGTGTCGGCTGTTCAATACGATCGGGTATTTAATGTCATCCGGTAGATTGGGGGCTCTGCGTAGGCGACCACCCACTCTGATGAGGGTATGAGCGTCGCTCTCGGGGGCCAGATGAATTAATCTGCTGTCGGATGGGACGGGCTTTCCTCCCTGTAGACAGGCCAATTCATCGGGGAACGAGTCTCTCTGGGCTCGCTGCAGTAGAAGCAATTCTGCTTCCTCGTAGTTAGCTGCTGACATATCAGCGGGGGACTTGCACTCCGGGTGGTACCGCAGGAATGTTCTTTGTTGTGCACTCTCTATGGACGTGCAATCGTCTATGTTAGGGTCGGTGGAGGCTACGGTGCTCAATCCACAGAACACAGACTTCTTATTTTCCACCTCCTCTGGACTTGCTTCCCTCGGGATAGGCATGGGCCACTGTCCTTCCGGGAGTCTTAGGAATGCGGGGCCGTCACTGTAGACATTGCGACGGGTGAGGTCATCCAGGGGCATCCCCCGGGTGATGACGTCAGCTGGGTTCTGTTTTGTATCAACGTAGCGCCACTCTGTTTCTCCGGTTAACTCTTCGGTTAAGTCTTGAATCTCGGTGACTCTGACTCCCACGAAGACTTTGTACTTGCATGAGTCCGATTTGATCCAGGCGAGTACCGTCGTGGAATCTGACCACAGGATTGTTCTAGACACCGGTATGGTGAGCTCACGTTGGATGAGCGTGGCTAGGTGCGCTCCGGCTAGGGCTGCGCAGAGCTCTAGGCGTGGGATAGATTGTTGCTTGCGTGGGGCTATTCTCGAGCGGGCGAGGACAAATGCTGTGTAGATCTCTCCCCCCTGGTCTTGGGCCCGCAAGTAGGCTACTGATCCGTATGCGACCTCTGAGGCGTCACTGAAGACGTGTAAGTCCATTTTACATGTCTCTGGCCTCACCGTGGGTGGGAAGTAGCTTCGGCGCATATTAACGCCTGGGAGTGAGTGGAGCTCCATCTCCCACTCTCTCCAGGTGGATGCAAGGTGTGCGGGAATGGGGTCGTCCCAGCCCTGGTCCTTGTCCCACAATGCTCGTACAATCATTTTTGCCCTGGTGGTGTACGGTAGAATACATCCTAGCGGGTCATATTGTCGGGCGAGTGTTGTGTACACACTCCGTCTGGTGGTCGGCGCCGCCGCTGGCCTTCCCTGCTCCGTAGTCAGGGGCTTGTGTCTGTAGTGAAGCGAATCTGTTTTGAATCGCCACACCAATCCCAGGGTCATCTCCTGGGCTTCTCCCGGGATTGTAGCCATCCAGGTCTCGCTGCTGGCTGCCTTGTCCTCGGAGGAGAGGCTGCGCAGTACTTGCGGATCGCTGCTGGCCCACTGCCTGAGATCAAAGCCGCCTTTGATCAATGAGGCGCGGAGTTTAATCAGGAGAGCCTCGGCTTCTTCCTGGGTTGAAAGGCTTTGTAGACAGTTGTCTACGTAGAAGCTGTTCTTTACGCTGTGTCGGACCTCTTCGTCCGCTGCTGGGTCCTCTGCTACATGTTTCTGTAGTGCAAATGTAGCACAGCAGGGGCTGCACGTCGTTCCGAAGGGGAGGACTTCCCATTGGTAGATGGCTGGGTGCTCATCTCCTGGCTTCTCTCTCCATAGGAACCGTAACAGGGGCTTGTCCGCCTCTACTAATCTCACCTGCAGGAACATTCCTTTAATGTCCCCGCTGATGGCCACCTTTTCCTGGCGGAAGCGGAGTAGAACGCCGAGTAGGGAGGGGCCGAGTGTGGGACCGGGCAGTAACTCTTTATTCAGATTTTGGGATCCGATCTGGTAGCTGCAGTTAAATACTATGCGGTCTTTACCGTTGTGATGGACCTTGTGGTGGGGCACGTACCACGATTCAGTGGTCTGGTCAGCCTCTTTAATGTCCATCTTTGTGACGTGTCCCGCTGTGATGAGCTTCTCAATCTCAGCGCGGTATACACTCTCTTGGGCGGGGTTCTTGGCTAAGCGCCGCTCCGTGTTCAGCAGGTACCGTTCTGTGGCGTCTGTCTTGGCGTGGAAAGTAGGCATTCCTTCTCGCCGCAGGAGTGGCGTGGCGTATCTCAACACGCCGTTGACCGGGACTCTCTTGGTCCCTGTCTCGAGGAGGTGAATGGCGTAAATGTCATCTTTAGAGCGAATGTCTTTCTTTCCGTTCTTAAAGGGCATTTGTTCCAAGGTCCATAGCCGCTCTACGTGTTGCAGGAGTGCGGTTTCTCCCTCTGTTACTCGGGAGTGGAGACATCTAGTGGCTGTACTTCGGTTGAGAGATTTGGCGAGCGGGCCTTGGAGAGTCCATCCCAAACGGGTCTCGACTGCTGCAGGACAGCCTCGGGGTCCGGTATGAACCCGGTCTATCGGGACAATGAGGTCTGCATGGTCGGAGCCTATCAACAGGGTCGGCATAGCATTGTCTATGAGCGGGATCGGTAACTTGCGCAGATGTGCATATTTCTCCATCAGCTTGGCGACGGGGTATGTGTACCGCGACAGCCCTATTTCTTGGCTGGTGAAAGCGTCTGCAATCTGGTACCGTCGCTCAGGCTGGCCGCTCTCTGCGATAGAGAATGAGACATTCTCGCCCTTTATCGTCTTCAAATCTCGTCTTATTGTCCGAATTGTCATTTGGGTTTCGCTTCCCCGCAGCCCTAGCTGGGCCGCAGCGGAGGCGAGCAGCAGGGTCTTCTCTGACCCGTCATCGAGGACGGCGTAAGTGTCCAGGACTTTATTCTGGCAGCTTAGTGTCACACGCACTACTTTTAGGAGTACTCGGGCTCCACTGCTGCTGGCGGGATCGATGTACATGACGCTCGCTTTGCGGCTGGATGGTGCAGGTGAAGGGCGCCGTCTGTTACTGTCGTGAAGTATGTCCAGATGGGTTCCATCGCACTTGGTGCACCTTTTCTTTAAGCGGCATTCGGCTGCCATGTGTGAGCGCGCACAGCGAAAGCAGCGCTTGTTGGACTTTATCCATTGACCTGCTTCCTCCGCGTTCAGCTTGGGGAAGGAGTCACATTGCGCTAGCCAGTGTTCTTTCTCACAGTAGGGGCACACTATCTTCCACTTCTCCGTTCTGGAGGGGGTACTGTGGCTCCTGCTGCTCGGTACTGACTCCGATTGGTGCATCACAGTCACCGATCTTCTTCCATCATTTAGTCGTCTGGTTCCTTCTCTGGAGCCAGGGGTGCTCCGTCCGAATGTATCTAGCCGTAGGCTGCTGACTTCTCTCGCCAGGAAGTCTGCTAGATCGAGGAGGTTCGGTTCGGGGCCATTCGGGTCTCTGTGGTCCCTCTGCCGCCTAAAGCGCTCCTGACGAGCGGGCGGCAGCTTCTCCAGAATCCTTTCCACATTTGAGTTGGCGTAAAGTTCATGCCTCCCCTTCTCTCTTTGCGCTCCCAACATCCCTACCAGGGACTGCACTCTGATGGACAGGTCGTCCAGTGCTCGATTGTCTATTGCTGGGGGTAAGCGGTCGATGTGTCGGATCTCCTGGATCACGTAATCCCATATGCGCCCATACCTCTGGTCCAATGCTACCAGCGCTGCTGTGTATGGGGTGGTGGAAGTCGCGTAGGCGAGCGCTATATTATGTGCGCGGGGCACCTTTAAGTGCTTCAGTAGGATGGCGTATTTGTGGCGTTCATCCAATACATCCACCAACATGGTCTCCAGACACATGCGGAGTTCTGTATACTGGGCCCGGTTCTCTTGGGTGAAGTCGGGTACCATAGGCGTGCCAATGTATGACGCTGACTGTGGATACATCGGCGAGCGTTGGGGGAGAGGCCTCCTAGGCGAGTCTCCTCCCGCTCCTTGGTATGGGCTGGTACCGGCAGTGTACCATGGCCCGCTTGTCCAGGTGCTGTTCCTCGGTGCGGGTCGTGCGTCGTGCTCACCCGGGTATAGAGTCGGGGGTCTGTAGCGCAGCTCCGCGGGAGTATAGCCTGGGCTGTACCGGACCTCCTGGTCCGGTAGAGTACTGTGCTGTCGTCGGGCGTGGTTCTCCTCCTCTTCCTCTTCGTCTTCAGTTAGGTCATCCAGTGCTTGTAGTCTCTGGTTTAGCCTCTCCACAGGATATGCTGCTCCTTCCCGGTTGCTAGGTCTCGCTTGGACCGGTGGGGGGAGGTGGTCTGTGGGGGGTATAGACCTCGTCTGTTGGTCAAGTTCAGGGTTGTTTACTCGGCTAGGGGATGCCGCCCTGGAGGTGTGTCTAGACAAGTTCCTGGAGCCTCTGGCGGAGGGAGAGGGTGTTGTCCGTCTGATCAGCTGTTCTATTAGTTGCGACTGCTGTCTGTCGCGCGCTGCGTCCCGTTGAGCACCGGCTCGTTCTCGGGCCACATTCTCTTCCATCTGAATGCGTCTTATTTCTAGACGTATCTGCTCGTGTTCGCTTCGCTGCTGGATCTGCAGTCGGTCGCGTTCAGCAGCGGCGTTCAGGCTGATGAGGAAGGCCTGCTGTAGGGTCCTCTCTGCCTCGCTGGGAGAAGGCGGTTGTATAGGGGAGCCTTCCCTCGGGGTACTCCTTGCAGAGCCTTGGAGCTCTATCTCCACGGTGCTCTCCCCGTCTTCTTCCGTGCCGAGTTCTCTCTCGGTAGCGTTGTATTCCTCCCGGGACTCATCGGGGACTACTTCTTCAGTACTGGCGGGGTGTGAAGTCATGTCTGGTTCCCACTGGTCCCCACCGTGAACTTGGTCAGTTACATTAGAGCCCGTAGGGGCCTCTATGGTCGGGGTAGTCTGGGCGTTGGGGTTAGACATACTTTTACTTTCTAGTTTTACCGCGTTTACTGTTAGTAGAAGACTAGGTTGTTGACTGACAGCGTAAGCCTCTAAGTACTGAGGGAGCCGTCGTTCGCGCTGCGGGCGTTGGTTAGGAGGATCGTTTCGTGGAGTGTTCATCATAGGCCATTTCAATATTAATAACACTATATTAATATTACACTGATTACCATCCGGCTCGAAGGACCAATTGTAACTGAGGGGTACAATTCCCTGACTGTATTACTAGAGATGATACTTACTACCACTACCTTTGTACTTAATATTCGGCCACCCAGTACACGGCATAAATATATTATCATAAACACTCTCACGTAGATGAAACGGATCCAACACAAATGTACGAAGTCGAAGTATGCGTTTATTACTACACAGCAATGGTGTGTAGAGCAAGCACTTAATCACTTAATTACATTTATGAATTGAAATAGTATGCACTTTTATGGCAAAGAGTATTCGTCGGTATATCAATAGATAATGTCCAATCTCTGATGGCGCAGGTGGTAAATATACGACCTGGAATAGTTAAGGAATAACAGCAATGATACTTTAATGATTATAAGACTGGATACACTAAGGGGGGGGTTAATCCGGTCGCTTGTAAGCCGACAGGAGTAGGAGGGGGGGGGGGGGTAGAATCCGGCTGCCTCGTCCGGCCAAGGGTATCCCAGGTGAACCCACTGTAGTGCCGTTCAATGCGCCGGCGATCCTTGGACCACAGATGAAAGCAGGTGGACTCTTTGTGGGCCGGCTCTCTCCGGTCCACGGGGGAGAGACGTGAAGCGACCTCGTCTTGCAGAGCGTCTCCTCACCTTGCGTCCTCTCCAGGGGGGGGGGTTCCAACACACGGCAGTGTCGGGGGTCTTTATCCATGGAATAATCAAAGTATACAAAGCATAATCCGTGCCTGGGAAGGCGGGCTGTCGTCGGTAGAATAATCCGGTATACAGGTCCACTCGCTCGTCGGCTCTGGGGCTCCTCGGGTGCAGCTTCACATGGGGTCAACCACCCTGGGTAAGCAGCCAGTTCTCTGCCCGAAACGATGGGGTACTGACTACGGTAGTATTCTCACCGCACGAAGCACTATATATTAACAGACTATTATTAGCTTAATAGACTACGTCCAACTCGACGATATAGTGCCAAATATGACTATTCAAATATTAATATACACGATGTCTCAATACCGATGGTAGGCGAACTTGGCCTTACTCCCACACGTGGCGTCGCGGGGAGGCTTTACGTCTGTGACTCTATTGGAGGGTAAGAAACTGGACTGAAAAGAAAGTCCTACTTTAGTAGCGCAGTATATATACGCACTATGAACAAATAGTCCCATTAGTGGTGCGGTAGCCAGATTCCTACGCGGAACTAGGACTTGTTCGTACATGTGGAGCGGTACGTTTGAACTGGGTCTGAGGGGTATGGCAGCCTGGCACCAAGGTCTCGACCAATAGTAGAATGGAGACTATTATGGGATGTTCAGTAGGCTAGAATGGATATTCAATGCATATTGTACAAGGAATATACAAGGGATATCAGGGAATATTAGAGAATATACAAATACAATTAAATATATATATATAAATAAATATATATATTCGGTTTAATCTGGCCCTTCACAACAGTCACCATTGTGGGATTAATCAACACATTTTATTATTTATTTTTCTATTACATTGAACAGTGCACATGTTAAAAGCCATTTTTTTACTCAAAATGTATTACCAAGTCATCTTGTGTTCTTAAAACAATGACAATAAACATAGTTTTATTAGGTTGAAATAATGTGGTTGTGTACTTATTTTTCTGTTAACTAATTATGGATTGAAAACTGAAAACCTTAATGCACAGTAACTGAACTCAATATTTTTAAGTTCTGGTAACTTATTATTATAAATTTTTTTACAGTGTAGTCTTGCGATCAATCAAAACGTATTTACACGATATATAGGCCTGCCGCGATAAGCAATAAATCGATTAATTGCTGCGATAATTAAAATGAATGCAATGATTTTGACGGGCGCGATTAATTGCTATTTGCGCGTTTGTTTTAATGAGGCGGAACCAGTGCCCCTTGTCAGTCACTGTCCGTGTTGGGAGGCGGGCCGCTGACGTTACTAGAGTACAGCACGGGAGCTCCGTGGGGCAACGCCACATAGCTTAACTACATTTCTCAATAGTGTTGCTCCTTTTAACCAAGTAGCATTATTTGTAGTGTAACGTTAGCTATTTTTAGACCCAAGTAGTTACTCGCTACTGCCCGGAGAAACTGGACTGCTAAATAAAGATGAAAGATAGAGCTTTGATTCTCATTCCATGCTAACAACATTAGCTAAATAGCTAACAAACGAAATACAACGTATAGCATAGCTACAAGTACAACACAGAATAACGTTAATACAATTACATGCATCATTGTTTACAATGAACGGGTGGGGCTAGTCAAAGGACTGGACACGGGGACAAGTTAAACATGAATTAATTTATTATAACACTCCGGTAGTTTCGAGTCGTGCTGCAGTGCTTACGCACCACAGCTATTCTATTATATACTGCTTTGACGCTTCCTCCTCATCGTTGATTGCCTGTAGTAGCTGCATCTAACGTTAGTAGCTAACGTTAAAACTAACCTAAAGTTAGTTGTTCACCAACAATTTGTTTTATCATTAGCTCAAAAACAGAACCGGACGAGACAAGTTGTCGGCTCATAGGTTCTGCTTAGGATAATCACAACAGTACTTCCGGTCCGGTCGGTGGGCTTCAAAATAAAAGTCTAAAACACCGGAAAAGACGGAGCGGTGGGCTTCAAAATAAAAGTTTTGGGAAATACATTTCTCAAAAAAAATTCTCTAACCGGTCGCAATAATATCGCTTATCGCGATATTTTCGGGGGCAATTAATCGCCCAGCAAAATGTGTTATCGTGGCAGGCCTAACGATATACCTCACATTCACCCTCCATTCACATCCTGGTGTTCTCCTGGTGTTCTCCATTAAGCCTGTAGGTGGAGCTATGACAGCACACGTACAGTACACACACCGATGTGATGTGTCCAAAAATGAATGGGCAAATGTGAGTGAAATGGTCGCACTGTATGCAGCTGTTTGTCTGCATTGCAATCCCCCCCCCCCCAACTCAGATTTAGGGTTGATACAACCATCATAATAATATTGTTAATAATAACAATAACAATAATGATGTAATAATGTAAAAATTATCATTAAAAAGACCTGATTATAAGAAGAAAAAAATTACGATGAATGGAATATTGTTGAGGCACACTAGTTACAACTATATTTCAAACAGGCACTCCATGTCAAAAACGTTGCTGACCCCTGATTTAGAATGTCAACATTATGATCGAAGCTTCGAAGCATTCGGTACAGCCTTACTAACATAATATATACATACGAGGGGGAGGAAACTGTACATTAGGAGGGGGAAGATTGCACCACTTCTACAAGGTCCATTTGCATGTTCTTGGTATCTAGGGACATCTATGGATCTCAGGGAATGTATTCCCAGTGTCATAAATATTGTGTCTGTTACTAGGCTTGAGTAAATTGTAATGAACCAAAGGAGAATATACATTTTCATTTTTTATTTTTATTTTTTTTATCTTTGACGGTGAATAACACCATGCTAAAATTGACCAGACATGAAAAATTCAGCACTTTCTTGAGATCACGTGTACAAGAAATCTAAGCAAATTAATAAAGAGAAGATGATTAAACAGAAGGTTTTGTAGATAAAGTACTGAATTCTGCCATCCGGACACATGTAATTTGAAATATGATTATAGAATATAGAATATCAGGCCTATAAATGACCTTATTATGGCCAAGTCGCACATCTGTAGTATCACCAGGCGTGATTCACAAACCGTGAGTTCTGTCTAGTACTTATCTACTGTAAGTACAGTTACTTTTTTATAATAAAAATGTCTAGGTCTTCATAAGATTGCAACGCTGTTTCTTGCTAGACGTTTACAGAAATGTTAGGATTGAGGGAAGTGAGGGAAGGAGAGTAGAACCCAATTTGCAGGAAAGGAATGGAGGGAGGCAGAGACAGCAGGATACGTGTAGATAAGGACTTTACTAGTACAACTTAACACTACACGAAACAAAAAGAACATAAACGTTGCAGCCGAGCTGGCACTAATAACATCTAACTGAGAGCACGGAAAATAACAGGCAATAAAACAAAACGCCAACAAAACTTACTTCGAACAAATAACAGCAGTGCAAGACGACAAGGACAGGAACAAGCGGTAACCGGAAGTATGATGCCACAACGAGGTGAAGACAGAACCACACTTAAATACAACACTAATTCTAATTGGTAACAGAAAACAAAACACAGAATAACCCAAACTAGACACAAAAGCATTATACAAATAACACAACCAGACAGGGGAACAACATCACACAAGGGAAGGGAAAGTCATCAACAACACACACAATGAAATCACATTAATCATACTATTAATCATATTAATCACATTTGCCAACAAAGGTAATGTGAAGGCCTGCCCCATCTGCTGGTGACCACTAGAGGGTGGTATGAGACCATAGTTTCTCTTCTCAACACAGCCCCACCCAGGGCTGGGTCTTGGATCGTTACACAGAAAGGTAGATAAACTAACTGCGTTCTGTTTTATGGCAATAACTCAGGTTTGTGGGATATGATCCGGAAAAATAAGAGAAATAAAAAAGTCAATCTAGAAGTCAGATGATTGACAGGGGCTGGTGTGAGCTGGGAAGTGTAGTTTTTAGAAATTCGCCCTGAGTTTCTTTTCTCAAAAGACTACACTCAAGTTAGGTTGCGCCAAATCCTTGCGTCAATCCTCGCCTTTTTCCGACATGATGCCCTGAGATTTCTATAATCTTATATTTCACTAATAACAGTTAAAATCATTGGTAAACAAATGTAGTTTGTCTACGTAGTCACTGTATGCTTGTATGCCTTGACAAATAAAACTCTTGACTCTTGACTTGTAGTGCTGAAAATATACACTTTGACTGCTGTTTTGACAGGGTTAGGGTTTTTACTCTTGGCTACATTTGAAAAAAAATTCAACATTAATTCATATATTCTGTAGAGATGGATTTATGGCCTGATGTCATTGTCGGTCTGGTACCGGACCGCTCGGGCTTAAGAGGTTGAAAAACTACCAGCCAGAGAGATTTTTACCGGACAAAATTATAAATCGCTTTTTAGTATATCTCCATGAATTATTATATGTATTGTGTGTTATCTCTCCATTCCACGCTATGGTAGTGCTTGTGCCAGCACAGAAGATACGATTACATTTCTAATAATCTTTTTTATATATACATATTTAAATCAATATCTTCCTTTTCAATAAAATAGGGTCAGGAATCAGGATTGTTAAAGCTAATTAACCTAATCCATGTCAAAAAGAGTAGCCTATAGTACATTTATAGACACACACAAGAGAGAGGGGGAATAGCTTATAGCAGACTTAATTATTTTACAATATTTTTGTTAATGAAGTGAAATATTTATTATATATTATTTATTTAGTTTTTAGCTACTTCATTGATCATCATCATTGAACGTACAGAGAGAAAGAGAGAGGGAGAGAGAGAGAGACGGGCTCAGCCCCCCCCCTCCCCACTTCCTCACTATTGGAACTCCACGAAACCGATTTCTTCTGTGCCTGCAAGCTATTTAGCTTAGGTTAGTTAGCGTTAGCGTTAGCAGCTAACGTTAGTTAAAGTTTTTACTCACAACATGGGCATACAGGAATGGCGAGGATGTAAAGCATGTTAGACGCATTTATTGGACCCGTTGCTCGCAGAGTTTATATAGAAACAGCGCGACTTGCGAGAGGAGTTGTCACAGGCTGTAGAACGCAGGGCTGAAGAGCTGTCATAGCTTCTAAAATTGAAGGTGGGGGTATCTGGCTCAGCCCCTCCCTTCCAGCTGGAGTTGACGTGAAACACGGAAGTTATCAAATGCGAGCGAAACACGCACTGTCAAGTCCTGGCTCTAGGCAGAATCATCAATCATGAATATGCAAATCGACGAAATTTCAATCGTGACAGCCCTAACACACACATGCAGGCACGCACGTACGCACGCACGCGCACACACACACACACACACACACACTACCAAATGTCTCCTCTGTCGGTCTGGGGAGGGTGTAGACTACCACATGCCTCCTCTGTCGGTCTGAGGAGGGTGTAGACTACCCTCTGTCGGAGAGCTAGGAGTTTCAGTGGGAGTGCGTAACGTGTGCAGAGGTTCACACTATCTCCCCCAAATCGCCTCCTTGCTGAACAGGCGCCCAGTAGGACCAGGACTCGTACCACACTGGCTTCCCACCCACGATCATAGCCAATTGTCTTCGTTGGAACATTATCTCTACTGGGAATTGAACCTGGGTCTCTGGTGGTAGGAGAGTACTTTTACCTCTACATCCAGACACCCTGGGTCTCTGTTGTGGTAGGAGAGTACTTTTACCTCTACATCCAGACACCCTGGGTCTCTGTTGTGGTAGGAGAGTACTTTTACCTCTACATCCAGACACCCTGGGTCTCTGTGGTGGTAGGAGAGTACTTTTACCTCTACATCCAGACACCCTGGGTCTCTGTGGTGGTAGGAGAGTACTTTTACCTCTACATCCAGACACCCTGGGTCTCTGTTGTGGTAGGAGAGTACTTTTACCTCTACATCCAGACACCCTGGGTCTCTGTGGTGGTAGGAGAGTACTTTTACCTCTACATCCAGACACCCTGGGTCTCTGTTGTGGTAGGAGAGTACTTTTACCTCTACATCCAGACACCCTGGGTCTCTGTGGTGGTAGGAGAGTACTTTTACCTCTACATCCAGACACCCTGGGTCTCTGTGGTGGTAGGAGAGTACTTTTACCTCTACATCCAGACACCCTGGGTCTCTGTGGTGGTAGGAGAGTACTTTTACCTCTACATCCAGACACCCTGGGTCTCTGTGGTGGTAGGAGAGTACTTTTACCTCTACATCCAGACACCCTGGGTCTCTGTGGTGGTAGGAGAGTACTTTTACCTCTACATCCAGACACCCTGGGTCTCTGTTGTGGTAGGAGAGTACTTTTACCTCTACATCCAGACACCCTGGGTCTCTGTGGTGGTAGGAGAGTACTTTTACCTCTACATCCAGACACCCTGGGTCTCTGTGGTGGTAGGAGAGTACTTTTACCTCTACATCCAGACACCCTGGGTCTCTGTGGTGGTAGGAGAGTACTTTTACCTCTACATCCAGACACCCTGGGTCTCTGTGGTGGTAGGAGAGTACTTTTACCTCTACATCCAGACACCCTGGGTCTCGAGTACTTTTACCTCTACATCCAGACGCCTCTCCTCTTTTTTATTATTTGATGCTTTGGCGATATTGTCTTTGTTAATCCATGCCAATAAAGCATATTGAATTTAGACAGAGAGAGATGGAGCTAGAGAGGCAAAAATGAGAGAGAGAGAGAGAGAGAGAGAGAGAGAGATGTGAGTCTTCTATCTTCATGCTAGATCATATCATTTACAGTATAGCACAGTATGGAATCTAGGCCAGACTCTCCCTCTCTCTCTCTCTCTCTCTCTCTCTCTCTCTCACTCTCGATAAGATAATATATTGCTTTATTGATCTCATTGGGGGAAATTCAGGCATCATAGCAGCACAGTGGAGGGGGAGGGGAGGTTCAGGTATGGGCAGGGTAATAGTAGAAAGACATAAAATTAATGCAATATATAAAATTAATATAAAATATGAGAACAATTAAACAAGGCGAGGGTCTGTATACCCGATATGTATACCTGAATTAAAGTAAACAACAGTATATACAAAGGTGCAGATAAGGGTCTGTATACCCTATTGGTCATAATATATGTAATGGTCTGTGCAGGATTTAGGCCCCGTTTAGACGGAAACGCTAGCAGGTGAATCCGCAAAAATATTTTTTCGGATGTGCCTTTCGTTTATACGGAAACAGCGTTTTACGGGGTGAAACCGCAAAAAAGTGAGACTACCTTCCAGGGTGGAATTCCTAGAAACGATAAACCTTTGCGCTCTCATCTAAACTGTCAAACTGCATAAAACGATGACGAAAGGGTTGTCAAGGCTCTCGTCGCGTGTACTGCTTACATCACAGGCATGCGTCAGTAGCCTAGAAGCGTAAACAAAGCATGTCTGATTCTATCCATGGCGATCACCTGAAGGCTACATTGGCAGTACTTTTAAATACACAAGAATCTGTCCCGCGGCGTGACTGGACCCACTATCTGTGAGTGACTCTGCTTTGGTCCAATCACATTCCCCACCCACAGTCTGCGAATCAGAGGCAGAGTAGGGCGGGTCTTCACAGCACGTCATGTGACATATGCGCCAATCGTTTGACAGCGGGGCTCAGTCGTCTGGAGTCGTTACAGCCTCGTCTGCACGGAGAATTCCATCCCAAAACGATAGTCTAAACGCAAAATTAAAAGTGAAACCGTAAGACGACTTTTGCGGTTTCTGTTCAGACTCTCTCCGTCTAAACGTAGCCTTAGTTAAGGCTGAGACCACTTATTGATATATCTATAATTATCGATAACTGCGTGATATCGATAAGTGGCATCACATATCGATATATTTGCAATCGCATATGTAAATATTTTTTTATAAAATAAAAATACTTAATTAATAAAAAATAAAAAAAGTATACTTTATACCAGGGGTCAGCAACCTTTTTGACATGAGTGTCTGTTTGAAATATAGTTGTAACTAGTGTGCCTCAACAATATTCCATGCATTGTACATTTTTTCCCCTCATAATCAGGTATTTTTAATGATAATTTTTACATTATTACACCATTATTGTTATTCATTAAATAAATTGAATTGAATTGTTATTATTAACAATGCAATGCAGACAAACAGCTGCATACAGTGCAACCATCATTTTTGGACACATCACACACCATCGGTGTGTGTACTGTACGTGTGCTGTCATAGCTCCACCTACAAGCCTAATGGAGAACACCAGGATGTGAATGGAGGGTGAATGTGAGGTATATCGTGTAAATAAGTTTTGATTGATCGCAAGACTACACTGTAAAAAAAATTATAATAATAAGTTGCAATGTAATTGCAATGTAATAAATGCAATGTTCAATGAAATAGAAAAATAAATAATAAAATTTGTTGATTAATCCCACTGGTCACAATGGTGACCGTAATAATGTTTTTGTTATAAGGCTCTGCAAATGTTACTGAATGATGTAGCAATGTATTTACAGCTAAATTGAAATAATAAACACTGTTGTGGCACTAGCAATGGTACTCTCTCCACCTTCAAAAAGAAAAAAGCAAGAGCACAACATATTTTTCTATTTACTATTATAATACAGTTAACCACTCTCTCCACCTATTCAAACAAGTCAAGAGCACAATACCATATTCACTTTACTGATGCACTACCCATCAACAGTTAAAATAGCCCTTTACACAAACATTAAATAACAGACCTTTCATTACAATACTATAATAACAGTAGCCACAGCCAGTATAGTATAATAATAATGCAGGACCTGTTGCAGAGGTGACACATGTATCACGTGTGGTGAGCACACGTATGCATGCACAACGAAGACAGAAGATTGCGTTGTCTCAATCATTTTAACTATAAAATTAGCTCAAAGTATGAGCTCACTGACTGAAATTTCCAACAAAAAGCATCAATTGTCAAATAATATTGATCACATTAACTAGACTAGATGTTTTTGAGGAAATTAGAAAGGGAACAACAACTTAACCCTTGTGTCTGATCAGATTCGTATTTGTTTGATAACTTTGCAGTGATTATGTTTGTAGCCAATGTGGCAAAGGTGTGTAATCTTTGAATTATCTTGGAATTATTTTGACTCTCTCTTTCATAAATTGTTTATTCAACTTCAGCCCCAATCATAACCACCACATATTGTTTTTTGTAATGTCAGATTTAACAACTCCTTTTGGGAGTGTGCCATCTGCCATTCCATTCGCCGTCTCCACTGTCAATCAGTTGTATCGCCTGGTCCCGCCTCCACCAATCACAAGCGGCAGCACAACTCCATTGTGTGTGTGTGTGTCCGCGTGAGGGAGAGAGAGTCAGATAGTTCTCCAACTCTGTCGCAGACAGTGAAATCCTGGTTGTTCCCCACCCACCTGGTTATCTAAAAACTATCGCGCCGCGCCGCGCCGCGCCGCCGCCACAACTAGAAACAATGGCCTGGCAAAAAATAAATAAAAAATTATAATAAAAAAAATATATAATATTTTTTTTTTTATATAATTTTTTTTTTTTTTTATCTGTGCAGGCCAGGCCACCGGGAACACTCCCGGTGCTCCCAATGGCCAGTCCGGGCCTGGCTCCGGCAGCTAACAACGTTCGGTTCATATCGATACTCTTATTTTGAAAATCCCGTGGAGTCTACTCGTATCCGCTCGGCTCCACAGCACAGCAGTAGCGTCTGGAATGCGGACATTGAAACAGAGCAAGGCTAGTGTGCCTATTTCGCGACCCAAAACAAATCCCTGTTTTATTCCGCAACGGGTCAAATGCATCTAACATGCTTTGCAATCCTTGCCATTCCTTTATGACCACGTCGTGTTAAAGACCGAAAGACCATTAGCGTAAGCTAACAACAAGCTAACCCTCTTCAGAGCCATAGAGAGAACAGCAGACGGGCAGAGTGAGGAGGGGGGGGGGGGGGGGGGGGGGGGGGGGCAGGCATTCTCCCTTCTGTGTGTGTGTGTGCGTTTGAAAAGATCAGATGAAGTCAGACGAGTATATTATATTGATAGTAAATGTACTGAGGGTGGACAGATAATGTTGATATTTAAATATAAAAAATACAATACATAATAAATGTATTCATGATCATCATGCAACATAAAACAATTGCACGAACGGTTTGGGAGAGGAAGGGGGTTTAGGTTGCGTGTTGTGAGTTCCAAATAAAAGTTTAAAGCTCAATATATCAAAACGTGGCACTTTACAGTGAACAGGAGGTCTGTTTGTGTCTTTGTGTGGACTTTGAGTGCCAGCCACGAGAAATCTCGTTAGTTCATGCCATGTGTTGAGTGCCAAGAACGAGAAATCTTGTTATTTAATCGTTATTTTTTGTATTATCGATTTCCATTCATTTTTCATCAATCTAGCCTCACGTTACCAGTGGGGATCTGGCTGAGCTCGAACAGGGAAAATACCGCCCCCTATCGTCTCTCTGGATGGTATTGCACCCATTGGATTGGACTGAATGAAATGGATGGGAAAAAAAGAGTCCGGAATCCACATTTTACTTGTCAGGCATGTAACCGGAGACGATCCCATTCATTGCCGCAGAACAGAACAGCGTGGAATATGTGTTTCCAGTACTCGGAGTTGGATCAATAAACACGATCGATATTTGGAATGGCGATCAGGAATTGGAATAATCTTTTTGGAGAACATCTGATCTGAGGTAAGGAATCTATTTTACCAGTCTTGGGATAATCAGAGTTTTTTTCACCTATATCTCAGCGTGTCCCATATGTGTGTGTGTGGCTGTGAGTGTGTGTGTGCTGATCAGGAAATAAGAGAATCGATTTTTCAGCCCACTTCTCTAGCGTGCATAAGTACACATATACTATCGATTATCTAGCGTTTATTTGAAAACGATTCATAAATAGGCAGAAAAATTACAACGTGTTTTGTGTATTCCAGTAAAGTGCGATTCCTGCAGAATCTTTTATTTTTTTTTAAGTTTAAAAAAACAAGCGTTTTTCAAAATGGTATAAAATGGAAATTAACCGATTAAAAAACAATCCGTTTCAACAATGTTGACTGCAAACAAGTCATTGATAAGCGACAGGCGTATTAGACACATAGCCATAATTTAAGATATAGTTTATGGGTTCGCAAATGTGATCGCCCTCCCATTGACTACAGCGCTGGCACTCAAGCGCTATTTCTGGCGCCCCCTGCTGGCACTCAAAGTGTTAAAAGTCTGGAAGAGGTAAATAAATTTTTTTCAAATTATATTTCCGTTACCTTTTTTGAGTTGATCTAAATGTTACTGATTGTGTTAAATGGGCTTATGATATCGTCTCATATCGATTGCAGGCACCTGCATCGTATCGTGGCAGATATTGGCAAATATCGTATCGTTGTCCAAAGAATCTATATCGTATCGTGATGAAACTGGTGATTCCCACCCCTAGTAGAGTCCATACATCCAACACCAAATCCCATAATTCCTTACACGTAATGTGTCTGGCTGTGTGACGTCAACTTGTCAGCATGAAAATGACAGCCAAACATGGCACTGCAACTAAATAACACAAATACAATAGGCATTAGGCACATTTGTGACTGTTACAAATATAACATGTTTTATACTTGTGCTACAAGATTTTGGCCTGTGCTACAAAACAATCAACCTCTGTAGCACCAGTGCTATGTGCAAAAAAAGTTTACGTACAGCCCTGCATATCGTCTCAGCCTTAGATTTTGTGGTTAACACTTTCTATGCCACTCACGAGATTTCTCGGAATTTTTATTTTATTTTAGCGATCTGAAATCATATTGCATCACGCGAGCCTACCCTAGTCTACCCGAGCGCCGCCGGCGATCAGATGTGGAAAAAAGCGCCCCCTATCGTCTCCCAGATGACATAAGGGATTTTGGAATGGACTCAATGAAAATGGATCGGGAAACAAATCCTGTACTCCACATTTTCCAGTCCACTGATGCAGCCGGGGTTATCAGAGTTCATTCTGGATCCTCTGAGCCCCGCGGAATGTGTACTACTGTATCACGTTGGATCTATACACTTATCGATTTTTTCGAATGGTGATCAGGAATTGGAATATACCAGTTGGATACCATCTGATGTCGGGTAAGGAATCTATGTTATCAGTGTTAGGATAATCAGACTCATTTTGATGAAGATATAAGCTGTTTTGTGAAATGGGCTCTATCGGTTTCACTGTAAAAATCCAAGAGGAAATGAACACGGCGATTATCCGTGCGCGGCTCGAATGGGCGTGCGTGCACGTATAATATTGATCATCTAGCGTTTATTTGAAAACGATTCATAAATAGGCCGACAAATATCAACGTTCTGGAATATTCCAGTAAAAGACGATTATCATAGAATGCTCCAGAATGGACTGTTTTTTACCTCAAAACGGGTGCTTTTCAAAATGCTCTCAAACGGAAATGAAGCGATACAAAACCAATCTGCCTTGACAGCACTGACTGGAAAAGGATTCTTTGATAAGCGACGGGCAGATTAGACACATAGCCATAATTTAAAACATAGATTAGGCGATATTAAGCGTAACATTGGCGCCGATGGTGGCATTCAAGAGCTAACTCTGGCGCCACCTCGTGGGACTGAAAGTGTTAAGAGTCAGACATTTCTAATAGTTCTCAAGTTCTGCCAGTTAGTTCTCCAGCTGCTGACTGAGGCGGTTAGTGGAGTATTGGGGGGGGGGGGGGGGGGGGGGGGTATGAGTCTGTGGCTGACTGTGCTCCTCATCTTGGCTGCTCCTCATAGAGGGGGTGGGAGGGTTTTCTCCAGGATAGCGGCCAGCTTCTTCCTCATCCCCCTCTCTGCCATCACCTCTAGTCTGACCAGCTCGACTCCCACCACGGAGCAGGCCTTCCTCACCAGCTTGTTCAGTTTGTTGGTGTCCCTTGAGTTGATGTAGCTCTCCCAGCATACAACCGCAAACGAAAAGGACAATGCAGCAGTCTATTGCACATAATTGGACCTGAGTCTCCTCAGGAAGAACAGCCTGCTCTGTCCCTTCCTATAGAGGGCCTCTGTGTTGTCCGACAAGTCTAATTAGTTGTTCAGGTGTACTCCAAGTTACTTATACAGTATGTCTCCACCATCCCCACCTCCTCCTTTCGGATGGTGATGGGAGTTGGGGGCCTCTTCATGCCTCTCCTAAAGTTCACCACCAGCTTCTTGGTCTTGAGGGACACACATAGTGCGTGAAAAACACATGCCTGAGGGTGTCTGAGCGTGGAGAACACAAACAGAGGTTGTGGGACTGGGGGGCATGAGAATGGGTTGAGAGACGTCAATCTGTATCTGTATCTGGTAAACCAACAAAATGATCTGTATCTGTATTCGGATAGACGACCAGAAGTGGGTGTGGTTTATACTGTAAATTTTGCATTTATTTTTTGCAATTTTGTTTTCCGGATAGACGACCAGAAGTGGGTGTGGTTTATACTGTACATTTTGCATTTATTTTTTGCAATTTTGTTTTGTTGTACAATACAATATGGGCACAGACATAATCAAATGAACAAATTAACATTAGTCACGTTAAATCCAGCAAATGTTGTATTTTCGAACCTAATATTCATTGGCAATGCAATTGTCGTGCCTTCAAAGCATCAAATTGATTTAATATTGGCATGTAATCTATTATGAATATATATTTCTATCTCCTCATACTGTGCTTTTCTTTTTCTCTCTTTTTTATTAAAATTTTTAACTAAACTAAGGTTTATGAACGGTCTGCGTAAATGCTCGGGCCAAGACCTCCAAGAGGTTGAGTTCACCCAGCTAGGGACACAACTCTTATCTTGTCTAATTGAAATAAAATGCCATTTTATTAAAAATAGTATTCAAGAAAAGACGGTATGCAGCTGAGCACATGCATATTAGTTGATGCTGTTTATATTATTTCCCCAAGGGGATCAATAAAGGAATATCTTATCTTATCTTATCTTATCTTATCATTGGTTTCGATGCATTTGTAATGACCAATAGACCAGGCATTGATTAAAAGGGGATTTTCTTTTTCGAATAATCACGAGCATATTCAAGTATAAACATATCTGTGTCCATTGTATTACCCAGCATAATTCACACCCCTAGTTGTTTGACATGTGTGAAGCAACAATGTTATATCTTTAAAACATGAACTATCGGGTAATAGATTTGCCCCTTTGGCTTCTTCACATATATAGAACATGTATTATCAGTGGTCTGGCTTGGACCCAGTCCGGTTCTGTAGGAGCTCTCTCTAGTCACTAATATTCACATGTGTTTTACACCTGTACTGGTTCTGACAGGATCAAGACATGGAAGCGCTAAGGAAGTGTAACGTTTTATAATAATTAATCACTTAATGAGCAGCACAGATGTGAGAGAACCGTACACACAAATACTCTCTCTGTCTCTAACTCTCCTCTCTTTCTTTCTCTCTCTCTGTCTGTCTGTCTGTCTGTCTGTCTGTCTGTCTGTCTGTCTGTCTGTCTGTCTGTCTGTCTGTCTCTCTGTTTCTAACTCTCATTCTCTCTTTCTTTCTGTCTTTC
>NC_140169.1:8866430-8968930 GCF_963971535.1 Notolepis coatsorum
CAGTATATGTGTGTAGGTGTGTGTGTGTGTGTGTGTGTGTCAGTATTGTACAGTATATATGTGTGTGTGTGTGTGTCAGTATTGTACAGTAGGTGTGTGTGTGTCAGTGGTGTACAGTAGATGTGTGTGTGTGTCAGTTAGGGCTGTCTGTCACTAGCAACAATTTAGTTATCGATTTAAATCAGTTGATTATTTTATCGATTAGTCTATTAATCCAGGGGTTCCCAAACTTTTCAGGCCAGGGCCCAGAAAATAAGGCGTCAGAGAGCCGCGGCCCAATGCACATCGTCTGGCTTTTTTTTTTTTTTTTTTTGCCAGGCGACCGATTTTTTAACCAAATATCACTTCAATCCTATTAAGTTAGTTCAAGTTAGTTATTCATTTATATGTGCTATTTATGAGAGGGCTAACTTGTTGCAAAATAATAATAATGATAATAATAATAGCCTCATTAAAATACTATTGTTGCTTCGGTTGTTTTCAGCGTTTTATGTGCATAATCTGTTATTTAGTTTGAAATGTTCGTTGAAATAAGTAGATTTTTCGTTTTTGTTTATTTATTAAGTTAATATAAAACCATATAGTCACATTTTAGAATACAATAGAATAGAATTTTAGAATACAACTAGAAACACTGTCCTGGCCTGCTTCTAAGTTCAGTGGCCTGACAAAAAAAAATTATAAAAAAAAATAAATAATTTTTTTTTTTTTTTTTTTTTACATCATCTCGCGGCCCACCCGTGGCTTCTCGCGGCCCACCTTTGGGTCGCGACCCCGACTTTGGGAACCACTGTATTAATCTACACCAGGGGTCAGCAACCTTTTTGACATGGAGTGCCTGTTTGAAATATAGTTGTAACTAGTGTGCCTCAACAATATTCCATGCATCGTAATTTTTTTTCTCATAATCAGGTATTTTTAATGATAATTTTTACATTATTACATCATTATTGTTATTGTTATTATTAACAATATTATTATGATGGTTGTATCAACCCTAAATCTGAGTTGGGGGGGGGGGGGGGTGCAATGCAGATAAACAGCTGCATACAGTGCGACCATTTCACTCACATTTGCCCATTCATTTTTGGACACATCACACATATGCTGTCATAGCTCCACCTACAGGCCTAATGGAGAACACCAGGAGAACACCAGGATGTGAATGGAAGGTGAATGTGAGGTATATCGTGTAAATAAGTTTTGATTGATCGCAAGACTACACTGTAAAAAAAAAATAATAATAAGTTACCAGAACTTAAAAATATTGAGTTCAGTTACTGTGCATTAAGGTTTTCAGTTTTTAATCCATAATAAGTTAAAAACAAACAAACAAAAAAGAACCTGTGGGAGGATTTCAACAAGATAAATGCGACAACAGTGCAAAATATTTCACTATAATATTTCAAAGCAAAAAAAAATGTAAGAAAAATAAAAAATAATATATATATATTTTTTTATGCTGCCCCCTGTGCCAATGAAAATGCCCCTGCGTGCCTATGCAGGCACGCATGCCTAGGGTTGCCTACCCCTGATCTAAACCATTAATTTACCAGAAAAATCAACAAATCTTTTTTGCAATTGACTATTTCAAAATGTTTAATGAGTATCCTCATCCTTTTTAGCTTTAGATTTAAAAAACTACCAGCCTGAGAGATTTTTACCGGCCATAAATAGCTTTTTAGTATATTTCCATGAATTATTATATGTATTGTGTGTTATCTCTTAACTCCACCCTATGGTAGTGCTTGTGCCAGCACAGGAGATACGATTAAAATGTATTTTTTATATAAGCTATATACATATTTAAATCAATATCTTCCTTTTGAATAAAATAGGCTCAGGAATCAGGATTGTTAGAGCTAATTAACCTAATCCATGTAAAAAAGAGTAACATAATATAGTAAATGTATGCGCACGCACGCACGCACGCATGCGCACACACACACACACACACACACACACACACACACGAGAGGGAGAATAGCTTATAGCAGACTTAATGATTTTACAATATTTTTGCTAATGAAGTGAAATATTTATTTCAATTCTTAGGGAGAAAAATCGTGATGAATCACATTTGAGCAAGAATTGTGCAGCCCTACTCTCATGGAACTATGACAGTGTTAGAAGAGAGGTCCTCTTTTTACCTGTTCTACTGCTGCTGGGTTGTTTGTTGCTCTATAACAAAGAGGAAATGTTTGGAAAATCCTGCAGTATTAAGGCACGATAGATGCCAGATGGAGGGACTATGCCAGATAGCTACGTAAACCTTTATCCATGAAACAAAATATGAGCATGTTTTCAGAGGAAACAGGCTCGGCTGCTGTTGTTATCTCCTGGTGTTGCTTTTAGAAGGAAACTGTCACTGTTCAAATATGCTGCTAGTGTGTCAATTCCTCTCCTGGCAGTATTCACTGCCTTAAATGGATTAAAAATGCACTGGTATAACAAGTGGTGTTTTCTTTGCCAGACCTGGTAGAATTGGGGGGTGGTGACCAATACGAGTCTCAGTCGCTTACTAAGTGAGTGACTGGCTGGGTGACTGACTGACTGACTGACTGACTGACTGACTGACTGACTGACTGACTGACTGACTGACTGACTGACTGACTGACTGACTGACTGACTGACTGACTGACTGACTGACTGACTGACTGACTGACTGACTGACTGACTGACTGGCTGACTGACTGACTGACTGACTGACTGACTGACTAGCTGGCTGGGTGACTGACTGACTGACTGACTGGCTGACTAGCTGGCTGGGTGACTGACTGACTGACTGACTGGCTGACTGACTGACTGGCTGAATGATGGACTGACTGACTGACTGACTGACTGACTGACTGACTGACTGGCTGAATGATGGACTGACTGACTGACTGACTGACTGACTGACTGACTGACTGACTGACTGACTGACTGACTGACTGACTGAATGATGGACTGGCTGGGTGACTGGCTGAATGATGGACTGACTGACTGACTGACTGACTGACTGACTGGCTGAATGATGGACTGACTGACTGACTGACTGACTGACTGACTGACTGACTGACTGACTGACTGACTGACTGACTGACTGAATGATGGACTGGCTGGGTGACTGGCTGAATGATGGACTGAATGATGGACTGGCTGGGTGACTTGACTGACTGACTGACTGACTGACTGACTGACTGACTGACTGACTGACTGACTGACTGACTGACTGACTGACTGACTGACTGACTGACTGACTGACTGACTGACTGACTGACTGACTGACTGAATGATGGACTGGCTGCGTGACTGACTGACTGACTGACTGAATGATGGACTGGCTGGATGACTGACTGACTGACTGACTGACTGAATGACGGACTGGCTGGGTGACCGACTGACGGACTGGCTGGGTGACCGACTGACTGACTGACTGAATGATGGACTGGCTGGGTGACCGACTGACTGACTGACTGACTGACTGAATGATGGACTGGCTGGGTGACTGACTGACTGACTGACTGATGGACTGGCTGGGTGACTGGCTGAATGATGGGCTGAATGATGGACTGGCTGCGTGACTTGACTGACGGACTGGCTGGGTGACTGACTGACTGACTGACTGATGGACTGGCTGGGTGACTGGCTGAATGATGGGCTGAATGATGGACTGGCTGCGTGACTTGACTGACTGACTGACTGAATGATGGACTGGCTGCGTGACTTGACTGACGGACTGGCTGGGTGACTGACTGACTGACTGACTGACTGAATGATGGACTGGCTGGGTGACCGACTGACGGACTGGCTGGGTGACCGACTGACGGACTGGCTGGGTGACCGACTGACGGACTGGCTGGGTGACTGACTGACTGACTGACTGACTGAATGATGGACTGGCTGGATGACTGACTGACTGACTGAATGATGGACTGGCTGGGTGACCGACTGACGGACTGGCTGGGTGACCGACTGACGGACTGGCTGGGTGACCGACTGATGGACTGGCTGGGTGACCGACTGACGGACTGGCTGGGTGACCGACTGACGGACTGGCTGGGTGACTGACTCCCCATTGTTGAAACACGCATGCGTGAGTGTTGTAGTCTACTGACCAGACCAGAGCATCTGAGAGGCTGCAGCGGCACAAAGCCTTGACAACAGCATGTTCAGTATAATAGTGGACCACATGAACAACATGCCAACTTTGGTTGAGGCAAAATAAAGCAAGATGCACGTCACGTTAACTTAGCTACGTTAACTTGTAGTGCATTTCGGACAGTATCTAACAACACTACATTCACTCTGCATCGTCTGATCAGCTGCTTGTATTGGAGTAATGTTACTATCAGCTGCTTGTATTGGAGTAATGTTACTATCAGATGCTTGTATTGGAGTAATATTACTACTACCAGATGCTTGTATTGGAGTAATGTTACTATCAGATGCTTGTATTGGAGTAATGTTACTATCAGCTGCTTGCATTGGAGTAATGTTACTATCAGCTGCTTGCATTGGAGTATCGTTACTATCAGTTGCTTGCGTTGGAGTAATGTTACTACCAGCTGCTTGTATTGGAGTAATGTTACTACCAGCTGCTTGTATTGGAGTAATATTACTATCAGCTACTTGTATGGGAGTATCGTTACTATCAGTTGCTTGCGTTGGAGTAATGTTACTATCAGCTGCTTGCGTTGGAGTAACATTACTATCATTTGCTTGCGTTGTATATCAATTCATCATCGATTTCATAGCTTTGTTTCCTTTTACAACTTAGCTTAGTCAACTTGTGTGTTTGACGCTATTTACTTGCCCTTACTGAATGAAAGATACAGGGCTGTACGCTAAGCTTTTTCACTAGGGGCACACTTGCCCCTAAATGAGAAATTTAGGGGCAAAAAATATTTTTTAGGGGCAAATTTTTAAATAACAATTTTACCATTATTTATATCGATTGTTCTTTATTTAAAAAAATATATATTTTTTTTAATAAAATATATATATTATATAATCATACTTGTAGTTGTATTATCTGCGAGACATCGCCACCACGCAACAAGTCAAAATGCTCGCTATATGCAACCAGCTCCACTGTCTGTGTGTACTGAGTAGCCTCCAGCTACGGCCAGGATTTTCCGGAGCTGCAGCTGGACCCTATACTGTAGCCTCCAGCTACGGCCAGGATTCTCCGGCGCTGCAGCTGGCCCCTATTGACTATATTCAGCGTGCCCTCAGCTCGAATAGGCATCAACTCAGTGTTATAACTTATAAGACATTGATATCAGGAGCTATCTGAACTATTTAGTTTAATGGGACGTTTCGTTTTGAACAGTAAGCTAACGCGAGCTATCATGCACTACTAGACTTGCTGGAGGATTTGTTGATATCAGTAGCTAGCCGGCTGGCAGGCTCACCGAGGTCCCAGTGTCCCACTAGAGACTAGTGTTTACAACAGCCACGGGTGCGGGAGGGAGGAGGAGCAGACGCCGCAGCTCTCTCCGTGTGTCTGAGTTCAGTTCAGTTCACTATAGGAGGTCGAACGCGTCGAAAATATGAAGCAATACTAACTTTACTTTTCTTCATAGCTAAATCAGACAGTCAGCCAGTCTATCAGAGTGAGTGCTCAGTCGATTGTTCCCGCTGATCATACCTGCTGAGTGCTCACTGCTCAGCTCGCGTGAGTGGCGTCATCACACGCCTTGGATAATTTAGGAGTGAAATGCGAATGCAAGGCTTGAAAGCACTGCTCGCAAGCCCGCCCCCAGATAATATTTACCAATCGCAACGGCCAATTAAAGGGGCAATTCGCGACCATCTCGTCGCACTGTACAGCCCTGAGATATGGCTGGTTTTTGTTATGATTAGGCATAAAATTAAATATTGTTTGGTTCCTGTTGGTTGTCAGTTAAGGCCATGGGTAGGTAGGGAATTTATTTTTTATTTTTTTTTTCACGGCGACTATGGATAGGGAATTTCTTTATTTAATTAAAATGTTCATGACAACATGGATGCATGTACTCTGCCAGCATGTTTAATATCCATAATACTAATGTATTTTTTTATCCTCTTTTTCTCTGCCTGATTTTCTATTTTTCTCCCCATCCCAATTTAGTCGTTGTGCCAATTCCCCCCATCCCCTACCTGGTTGTTGTGCGCATGTTCCTCCTACTGGTCGGTACAAGGGAACCCTGAAGTCCACCACATGCTTCCTCCGACACATGTGGAGACAGCCAGTGGCTCTCTTCTCACCTGGCAGCGAGGACTCTCATTGGTGAAGCGTAACACGTGGAAGGTCACACTGCCTTCACCATTTCCTGCCTTTTGCTGAGCAGGCACCCAGACCTGACCTGTAGGCGTCGCTGTCCACAACGCCAGATTACCACCTACGACTTCCCTCCCCCTAACTCAGCCAAACGAGTTAGAATGACGACCGGCCCAAGCCGCAGGGCAATGCTGACTCCGGGAGTCGAGACCGCAGCCTCTTGCATTGGTGACGAGCGCAATCTCTGCTACGCCACCCGACCGCCCACTAATACTAAAGGTTTGACTAAGATTTTTATGAAAATGTATTGGGTCGCACCTAAATCGGCAGGGTCGGTCGGCAACCGGAACCAACAAATTTTTTCTTTTAGGCCTTATAGCAGGATAAGTACGTATGTTAAATACCTATGGCCTGCAACGTGGTGTTTAGTCTTTTACACCGAAGGTGGTAGGTGTAAAACGGTTGACAGCTCAGTTCTGGGGGAGAGAGAACCGTTCGATATGGGTCAAAGGGCCGGTCGCGTAGCAACACCCATTGAAAGACAGAGAACACTGTGACCTCATTTTCTTCTTCTAAATTCATGCTATATTATGTTATTATGTTATTTGATACTATCTTGTCTAGCACAGTCTCTGGAGCGTAACAGTAAGAAGCATTTTGTATGAAAGTATTCTGTACTTCTGTATGACAACTATTAAAGAACTTGAACTTGAGAACTTGAACAGAGAGAGACAGAGTTTAGACAGAGCTTCAAGGTCGGATAGCGTTCCTGAAAAAATAACAACCATGCTCATAATCCTTTTTGATACAAACAGTCTGACTTCAGCGTATGATTGTTCAAAATGCACCAGGGAAGAGAATAGGGGTGTCTCAGCCAGTGAGCCATGGGAGGACGGAATTCCACCACGAACGATTGCCTCGATGAAACGAACAACACAACACAGATGGCACGGGCAGAGGCGGTGAAGGCTGAAACTACCAGAATCTTACACTGAAACAAAGATGCAGGCTGGGGGTAATGTTAGCTTTAGCTTTGCCTAGAGGTAGATGCTAGCTGCTAGCCTCTAGCCTCTTGCAGTTTGACGTTAGTGATGGTGGATGCTAGCTGCCAACGTTAACACCAGCAGTGTTGAGGGAGCCACGCCGCGTTTTTTCTGTTATTTTGAAGCGTCTTTGGTAACTTGTATAAGATGACAGAAAGGTAAAACGAATTCAGTCGTCGTCATTTGATGTTCCCAAATCAATGAGTACACGTGTTTAATAATCATGATTTCAATATTAATAAAAAATAATCATGATTAATGATTATATAATAATCGAGTAGCGCTAGCTCCTATCACCATGGCTAGATAGATACTGAGGTCAAGGGTCATACCTCCTATCCTCATGGCTAGATAGATACTGAGGTCAAGGGTCATACCTCCTATCACCATGGCTAGATAGATACTGAGGTCAAGGGTCATACCTCCTATCCTCATGGCTACATAGATACTGAGGTCAAGGGTCATACCTCCTATCCTCAAGGCTAGATAGATACTGAGGTCAAGGGTCATACCATACCTCCTATCCTCATGGCTAGATAGATACTGAGGTCAAGGGTCATACCTCCTATCACCATGGCTAGATAGATACTGAGGTCAAGGGTCATACCTCCTATCCTCATGGCGACATAGATACTGAGGTCAAGGGTCATACCTCCTATCACCATGGCTAGATAGATACTGAGGTCAAGGGTCATACCTCCTATCCTCATGGCTACATAGATACTGAGGTCAAGGGTCATACCTCCTATCCCCATGGCTAGATAGATACTGAGGTCAAGGGTCATACCTCCTATCCTCATGGCTACATAGATACTGAGGTCAAGGGTCATACCTCCTATCCTCATGGCTAGATAGATACTGAGGTCAAGGGTCATACCTCCTATCACCATGGCTAGATAGATACTGAGGTCAAGGGGTCATACCCCCCCCCCCCCACCCACCCACCCAACCACCTCCAATGTACAGTCCCCACCCACCCCTCCTACCCAACCCCCCCCCCCCCCACTCCTACCCAACCCCCCCCCCCCCCCCCACTCCTACCCCCCCCCCCCCCCCCAACCACCTCCAATGTACAGTCCCACCCCCACCTACCCAATCCAATGTACAGTTTCTACACCTAATGTATATACTCTTTTCTTTCTGGACTCTTTTTGTATCACAAACAGTACTGTAATTGCAAATCTGGTATGTCATAAATGTATAGATGTAGCAGTACTGTCTATCTGTATGTCATGTATGTCATATATGTTACGATGAATTGGAAATGGGGGACCCTGGTGTAAACAAGACGAAAGTCTTTCTCTGGTCTGCATCCCCTTAACAATTGTATGTATTGAGCTGTACTGCACTGTACCCATTCTGCAATCTGTTAATAAAGTTTTCATTCATTCATTCATTCACCTCCACCGGTCCAAACCCAACATGCGTCACTGCCCTGACACAGCTCTACTACCCTACATGGCTTACTGGCTTCAACACAGAGGATTAGTGGCACTCAGCGATGGAGCACCTGGTTGGTTCAACAGGCAGGTGGTTGTTTGAAGTGAAGGGAACAAGGAGGGAACAGGTTCAATCACAGCGCAGGATTTGTCTGGTTATTTTGTCAATACTGAAATCAGAACTAAACTGAATGTAATATAATCTATTTAAAATCCCATGTTATAGAATGTATTTAAAATCCCATGTTATAGAATCTATTGTAAATCACATTTTTATTTATCCTTTATTTATCCAGGAATGTCCCATTGAGATACAAGATATCTTCTTCCAGGGAGTCCTGAACATGTTATAGAATCTATTTAAAATCCCATGTTATAGAATCTATTGTAAATCACATGTTATAGAATATATTTTAAATCACATGTTATAGAATATATTTAAAATCACATGTTATAGAATATATATTTTAAACCCCATCACTGTGTTACAAAATCTGGTATTTTAAAGCTTTTTAGTACATTTCCTTAAACTGTGCACCGCACGCATCAGCCCTGGCTACAGGCAGAGACATACATCAGCTACAGGCAGAGACACACATCAGCCCTGGCTACAGGCAGAGACACACATCAGCTACAGGCAGAGACACACATCAGCCCTGGCTACAGGCAGAGACACACATCAGCTACAGGCAGAGACACACATCAGCCCTGGCTACAGGCAGAGACATACATCAGCTACAAGCAGAGACATACATCAGCCCTGGCTACAGGCAGAGACATACATCAGCTACAGGCAGAGACATACATCAGCCCTGGCTACAAGCAGAGACATACATCAGCTACAGGCAGAGACATACATCAGCTACAGGCAGAGACACACATCAGCCCTGGCTACAAGCAGAGACATACATCAGCTACAAGCAGAGACATACATCAGCTACAGGCAGAGACATACATCAGCTACAGGCAGAGACATACATCAGCTACAGGCAGAGACATACATCAGCTACAGGCAGAGACATACATCAGCTACAAGCAGAGACATACATCAGCCCTGGCTACAGGCAGAGACATACATCAGCTACAAGCAGAGACATACATCAGCTACAGGCAGAGACATACATCAGCTACAGGCAGATACATACATCAGCTACAAGCAGAGACATGCATCAGCCCTGGCTACAAGCAGAGACATACATCAGCTACAGGCAGAGACATACATCAGCTACAGGCAGAGACATACATCAGCTACAAGCAGAGACATACATCAGCCCTGGCTACAAGCAGAGACATACATCAGCTACAGGCAGAGACATACATCAGCTACAGGCAGAGACATACATCAGCTACAGGCAGAGACATACATCAGCTACAGGCAGAGACATACATCAGCTACAGGCAGAGACACACATCAGCTACAAGCAGAGACATACATCAGCCCTGGCTACAAGCAGAGACATACATCAGCTACAGGCAGAGACATACATCAGCTACAGGCAGAGACATACATCAGCTACAGGCAGAGACATACATCAGCTACAGGCAGAGACATACATCAGCTACAGGCAGAGACATACATCAGCTACAGGCAGAGACACACATCAGCTACAGGCAGAGACATACATCAGCTACAGGCAGAGACATACATCAGCTACAGGCAGAGACACACATCAGCCCTGGCTACAGGCAGAGACATACATCAGCCCTGGCTACAGGCAGAGCCATAGAGAAACTAGGAGTTTGTCCAGTACACGTGAATACTTTCGGCAGCCCACTTGTCCTTCCGCGTTGCTCTGATTGGCCGAGCGTGTGCATGCGCATGAGCCGCGATAAGCTCCTCAGGAGGGCAGGAATAATAAGCTCCCCTTAACGCAATTTATACAAATGGAAGTATTGATTTTGCCGTAACGAATCATTAAAAAAATATACCGTTAACTGGAATATGTTGTGCCTTTACACATATGTTGGATTATGTAATTGGTTTGTCATGACAAACCAATAAAAAAATCGCGAATTAACCGGTGGCTACAACAACACACAGTAACTACATGCCAGGGTTTCCGTTAGAATTTTCTTTTGCAGGTCTGAGTGTCCGGTAGATTTCAATCTACCGGACAAATGGGATAAATTCCGGTCAGAGTTTATTGAGCTTAAAAACAATTGATAGGCCTATATAAAGAATGACATCATCAAGGCATTTATAATATTTTAACTTAAAACTAGGCTACTTTTGCGTATATACAGTCATTAATATATTCCAAATAAAATAAGTCCCTCGAGACTTTGTGCTGCTGCCGACTTGAGGTGTCGGTGGGCAGTCTGCCCGACATTAATAAACAGCAGTCTGTTATAATCACATTTTTATGAGCTAACGAATTCCGTTATATTGGACATTTGTATTAATTATATCAAGCGAAGAACTGAGAAATTTGGCAGAGAGAGACGGCAACATTATCGTGGGTTTGCGTGATGACTCCACCTCCCAACGACTTGGTGCTGGTCATAATGTCCTGTGAAAATAATTCCCTCTAAGCACAATTATTTGAATTGTATTAAAATAGGCTAAAATGAAATAGCCTATGCGATGACCGAAACAATCATTACATTTGTTTCATCGTTGCTTCACCAAGCAGCCGGTCTAATAATGACATCGCTGTTGTCAGCGCGAGCTGGTTGCTGCAAGATTTACGTGAAGCATCCATCTGCAGACACACAGAGCAGCGGTGTTTTTAGGTCCGGTCTGGGGACCGCTCAGCAGCGCCCCCCACCCAACAGCTGAATTGCCAATGGCTGAATTGGAGTTCTGCACCTTGCCGGCAAAGTTGGTGGGTTCTGTGTGTCTGCAGATGGATGCTTCACGTAAATCTTGCAGCAGCCAGCTCGCGCTGACAACAGCGATGTCATTATTAGACCGGCTGCTTGGTGAAGCAACGATGAAACAAATGTAATGATTGTTTCGTTCATCGCATAGGCTATTTAATTTTAGCCTATTTTAATACAATTCAAATAATCGAATTGTGTTTAGAGGGAATTATTTTCACCGGACATTATGACCGGAGAGATTAAATATGTCGGACTTCAACAGATTTTGCCGGTCAAATACCGGTAATTACCGGCTAACGGAAACGCTGCTACATATGTGTGTTGGTTAATGTGTGTTGTTGTAGCCACCGGTTAATTCGCGATTTTTTTATTGGTTTGTCATGACAAACCAATTACATAATCCAATGTGTAATGTAATGACTGTAGATTAGCGGTGGACTGATGGCCGACGCTGATATTGATATGTATGTAGAGAGCAGGGCAGCTGATGGCAGACATAATATAGATAGAATATGATGCTGATATAATTTTTTTGGCATCTGATAAAATACAACTCAATTATTATACGTATTATTTTAAATCAACAAATGTATCAAATACAATAAATAGATTGAAAGAATATATTTTTAAACATTTACATTTTAAAAAGCAAAATTGTTTGTAAATCTGCTATGTGGGCGTGGTTATCGCGGTTTAAAAATGGCAGATATTGGCCCGATTAATGGATCTATCACTATTGTAAATATCTAACAACATCCTTCATGACATCACCATAGTGAGATACCAACATGCAAAAAATCACCTCACATAAAAATTGCCTGTTGCTGTTTGATTTTATTTTATTGACAACAAACATAACAACATTGACAGATCAACATTTGTATTTGCCTTGTCAGGGATAAAACAAAAAGTCAAGGGCCCTCATTTATCAACGTTGCTTACGCACAGATATGTACGATAATTTTTTTTTTTTTTTTACCAAATCTTTTTATTTTCATATTTTCAAACAAGAAACAACACAGCACAATAATGACAATATTACATAACAGACATCCAAGAACACAAACTAACACAACAATGACTAGACAATAAATTAGACCTATTATATATCGGATACACAACCAGTCAATACAATTTGTCACAAAGAAAAAGGATAACAAAATAAAATCTTTACTATAAAAAGTGCTTACCAAGCCCCCTCCACCTCCAGGTCCAGCAACCGCAAGCCACAGTCCCGGAGGACCCACAGCCCGGCCCCCCCGCGAGCCAAAGCACCACGCCTCTTTAGCGCCTCGACCCGCAGAGACCCCGAACCGTGGCCCACCCCAGCCAGAGCCCACGATCACCAGACCCAGATCAGAAGGGGGTCAGAAAATATACATAGGACCAATATTGAATGAAAAATAATAAACAAAACAAAATTAAAAATACAAAAACACCATAACCATCAACATACATGAATATTCACTCTATCTCCCCCCCCCCCCCCCCCCCCTCTCGCCCCAGGACCCCAACGTGAGCCATCAATATAATACCTTATCCAGTACTTCCAGTACTTTCCAGAGTCATATGTGTTCTTTTAGTTTTTCCACCATTGGCCTAATTTTTTTTTATCAAATTTTTTCATAACATGAAAACCAGACAACACAATACAATAACCATAATAACAATACACAAAACTTCACAGGGAGATAACAGAGCAATAATAATAAAAGAAATAACAATTTATAAAAACAGAGTACAACATTTTAATTTAAAGGGGTACTATCTTACAATTGGCCTTTCCCAGTATTCAGTACCGTTTCCCGGCCGTGTGGCTCTATATCAATAAGACTTATGTCTCTAATTCTCATATTGGCGCACTCTTCCAATTCCCCTCACAACCCGCACCCTCACCAATCTGAGTCATCTCAAAACGTGCATATCAGTGATGTCAGAGATTCCCAGCTGCATAACAATGTGGCAATTGTCACCAGGCCACACAGTGGTTGGAGCCCAGCCTCAAAACGGCTTAAGATCCTGAGGTAGAAAAAACGCTGCCCCTGAGTACCCGACCAGAAATACAAAACAATGAACCTTTTCGAAAAACAAAAACCTACAGAGTGTTCCATAGACTCACAGGAACCGTGCAAAAGTGCCCAAACAGTGAAGAAATAGCAAAATAACAAAATAGCTCCCCCCCAATAAAATTCCCCCAGTTATTCCCCCAGTTAAAGTTAAGAAGGACAAGACAAAAGACAAGACAGACAAGACATTTCCTCCTCCCCCTCCCACGAGACCGGCGGACTCCCCCGAACAAGCACCTCAACCCCGCTCAGCCGCACACGGCGGTCCTGACCTTCTCAGCTGTTGCAAACCACAGGTCAATACCAGCCTGCCCCACCCCAATCACCCGCGCCGTGGATATCTCAAGATAAATCACATCCAACAGTGTTAGGGACCAGCTAATCACTGTGAGCTTCTCAGGCTCCTTCCATCTCAATGCTATTAGCTTCTTCGCTGATGTGACGCCCGCTAGGACAACCCTTTTTAGTTGTACGGACGCGGGTAGTGTCGTTATATCGTTCAGGAGAAGCGTAACAGCTGTGAATGGGATAGTTAAGCCACACAAATCTGAAAGTTTGTCCGTTATTGACCTCCAGAAGCGGGCCACTGGTGGGCAATCCCAATACATATGCATATAAGTGCCAGCGGCCCTTTGAGAGCACAAAGTGCACCGAGAGTCGGTTACCAGTCCCATAGCAAATAGCTTCCTAGGTGTAAGATAGGTCCTATGAATATAATTAAAATTTATTTGCTGGTGATTGGGGTTGCGGGAAGACAATGCCACATTTGCCCAAACATCATCCCAGTCAAACTCGGGGTCCAACTCCGGGATATCCACACGCCAGATTGTATCCAATGACAAATTTGTATACGTGGATTGAATTAAGAGCGTATAAAAGTCTGAGACAAACCCTCTGGAGGTCGTCCTGTCCACTATGAGCCTGAGGAAGGGGTGTGGTTGCAAAGCTTGAGCCCACGGCACGCCATGCGCCCTCAGCGCTGACCTTAGTTGAAGGTAAAGAAAGAAGGACTCGCCGGGAAGATCATAAAATTCTCTTAAGTCCTGAAACGCCCGAAGGCCGTTCTTATCATAAATATCCTCCAGAGTATGAACTCCCCTCCTTTGCCATTGAGGAATACTAACCGGCTTGTGCCCAACAAGTAGTTGCTGATTATTAAAAATTGGAGAGTCCAGGTGCCATGGGCATTTAACCCCACACGACTTCTGTACATTACGCCACGTTTGGATCACGTGAGTTATGATCGGTCCATACCTCAGTCGGCATTTCGAAATAGGGACAGTGGAGTACACTACATCCTGCAATCTTAGCGGTGAAACCGCCGCCGCTTCTAAGGAGCGCCAAGATACAGCCTCTACAGGGTCTAGCCAGCACATCAGAGGTCTCAGTGAAAAGGACCAGAAATAAAGCTTAAAATCAGGGATTGCGAGGCCCCCATCTTGTTTCCTACGTTGAGTAGTAGCTCTTTTGATTCTCGGGCGTTTGTTATTCCAGATAAACTTAGATACCATCGATTGTACCTTGCGCCAGTGGTCTATTGGAGGGGGCAGGGGGAGCATTGAGCTAACAAAATGTATCCTAGGCAGGACGTTCATTTTGATTATGGAAGCCCGGGCTTGTAAGGAGTTAGGAAGGGACGACCACCTGTCTAGATCCTGGCGTATTTTCTCATAAGTACCCGTGAAGTTAGGCGGTTAGGTGGCCGAGCGGAGATTGCGTTCGTCACCAACCCCGGAGCTGTGAGCTGGATTCGCCTGTTCGAATCCAGCTCACAGCTCCGGGGTTGTCACCAGCTTGGCTGGCCGTCTGCACTAATACAATTGGCTGTATTAGAGGGTGGGAGAAGCTGGCGGGGTGGGTCCGGGTCGTTGTAAACAGCGACTCCTACAGTTCGGTCGGGGCGCCTGCTAAGCGCGGATAGGACTTGAGGGGGATAGTGTGATCCTCCCACACGCTACGCCCTCTCGATGAGAATCCGCGCTGCCAGGTGAAAAGAAGCGGTGATTGGCTGGACGTGTGTCGGAGGAAGCACGTGGTAGCCTCCACTCTCCCAGATGATCTGACTGTGGGGGGTAAGTGCGCAGCGACCAGGAAGGGACTGGGAATTGGCATACGACTAACATTGGGATGGGAGAAAATCGGAGGAAAATGGAGGGGAAAAAAGATTAAAAAAAAAAAAAAAAAAGTACCCGTGAAGTTGTACTTAGTAGTTTGACTCAGCGTGGGGAATATCTCTATGCCCAAGTATTTAAAATGTTCCACTATGGGGATATCAGCTGGTAGTCGCACCGCCTTGGCCAACTCATTAAGAGGTAGGCAGGCTGATTTGTTCCAGTTAATCTTAAAGCCTGACAATTTACCAAAGTCGTCGATTATTCCCAGTAATTTTGTGGCCGACCGGCGTACGATCATTTCTAAGCAAAGTGTGGGACTTATCAATTTGAACTTGTGCTTGACTTTGTGCGTATATTTACGCACAGCTCGGAGCATGCGTAGCTGGCGCCCGTTGGTAGAATATATTATTAAAACAAGGAAATAAGCTTCTGTGCATTAGTTTCAACACTGGCGTGTTCTGTATGAACCGTAATTCATTATAGTTCATTGTAAAATAGCAACAGTAGTGTAATTATGGTCAAAACCCTATAAATAGCATTTGGAATAATAGGTCTTTCTCTCCGAATGAATGCAGCATGGTTTATATAGTGTTATCGGAATATACGGGGTGTACTGACTGACTGCGCTCCGCGTAGCTCAACTCGTTATTATTTTGAGCACAGACCGCAGAAACACGGGAACGTTTTGATTATATATATTTTTTTTATCCACTTTTTCTCCCATTTTCTATATTTTTCTCCCATCCCAATTTCGTATCATCCAATTCAACCCTCCCCTGTCACGAACGCTGTTTCTTGCCTCCCACAAGCCGGCTGCAATGTGGACTAAGTCATACATAGCACAAGTCCCCTCCGGTACTTGAGGTAACAGCAGTCGCATCTTTTCACCTGCGCAGCTCGATCTCTCAGTGGCGAGGAGTAACGCGTGGGAGGCTCACGCTGCCCCCGACACTTCCTGATTCTACTGCGCAGGCGCACCAACCGACCTGTAGGAGTCGCTGTCCACAACGCCCGATCCCCACCCATCAGTTTCCCACCCCCTAATACGGCCAATGTGTATTAGTATGAACGACCAGCTAAACTGAAAGCAATGTGGAGCGCTGGGCTCGAACAGGCGAGCCCAGCGTCTCCGCATTCGTGGCGAGTGCCTTGCCCACTACGCCACGTAGCCGCCCACATTTTGATTATATTTAAAAGGCTTTACGTTAAACGAAACAAGTGGAATTTCGAAGCTGTAAGCAGAATAAAAGTCATATGAACACCCACGATATAGTGTTCTTCCCCCTTCCTACTGTATAAGAAAGAATAAAAAACGCATTGCAATGAGAACAGAGGGTGTATGTGTATTACAAAACCCTTGCAATAATGTGTCTTAAATGAATGAAAAGCATACATGTTCTGGACACAGAGCATATATAGTGTGGGTGATATGACTGGGTATTATGCTTACAGAATTCCACGTATTTAGTTTTACAATGTCAAAGCCTTTTAATATAAATCAAAACGTTCCCGTATTTCTGCAATCTATGCGCAAAATAATAACGAGTTGAGTTCTAACAAAGAACTTATTACATGCTGGTATGCTGATAGAGTAAACTATTATATGAATATGAATAGGAATATGATATAAGGTATACACTGGTCCGTCCGCGAGGATAGCGACGAGGAGTCATTAAATGCCATTTGAGAATATAGGCTATTAATGCAATGAAAACATATTATTTAATGTTTTCATAAAGATACAACAGCTAGATTAATGATCAAGTTAGTTTACTGTGCAGGGTTCGCAGGGCTGTGCATTGTGCTATTATATATGCGCAAGTTACTGTTGCATAATGTAGGCTATGGCTGCTATTATATGTAATTCATAAGCTACCTAATAGTATATGATTTTTAGAGGCATCTATTTTGTTGTCGGTATTAGGCTAATACCGACAACAAAATAGATGCCTCTAAAAATCATATTATAGCCAATCGTATATTATAACTGTGCTGTAATATGAATGCCTAATAAAGGCATTCATATTACAGCACAGTTATAATGACACACCACCAACGCCAAACAGTGGTCAACGAACGGTCTTTATTAGTATTTTGAGCTGTCCAGGCTGATGGCAGCAATGGTCTTAGGGAGCTGTTGATATCTGACATCACCGTGTACAAGTCAGCCTTTTATTTATCCCATAACACGGGTTGTGTCTTCTTGGTTCGACAACGCCTCAGTTAGGGGTGGACGGTATGGTCTAAAATTTATATCACGGTATAATTTGAAGCATAGACGGTAACGGTATATATCACGGTATCATCGTTTTTGATAAAAAAAGTTTTTATTTTATTTTATATAATTTTTTTTTTTATAAAATATATATATTATATAATTAGACTTGTACTTGTATTATCTGCGAGACATCGCCACCACGCAACAAGCTCCACTGTCTGTGTGTACTCTAGTAGCCTCCAGCTACGGCCAGGATTCTCCGGAGCTGCACCTGGACCTATACTCGAGTAGCCTCGAGCAGAGCTACGGCCAGGATTCTCCGGCGCTGCACCTGGACCCTATTGGTATAACGTTACTTAACTGTGCTCAGCAAGCCCTCAGCTCGAATACGCATCGAATCAGTGTTATAAGACATTGATATCAGGAGCTATCTGTAGCTACTGCTAGCCGGATATATAACGTTAATACAACGCCTCAGTGAATTATTTAGTTCAATGGGACATTTCGTTTTGAACGGTGAACTAACTTGCGTTAACGTGAGCTAACAGCTAACAGGTAGCACACACGTCTCTACTAGACTTTGTGGAGCGTTTGTTGATGTCAGGAGCTATCGGTAGCTGGCCGACTAGATACCGTTCGGTTAGACAATGCCTCATCATGTATTAAACAAAAAGTGAATAGTTGACTGGGTCATTTTGTAACGGTAGCTAAGCTAACGTTAGCTCAGGGAGACGCCGCCGTCCTCCCGTGTCCCGTCCCACTAGACTACTAGACCCGTGTTTACATGCGTGCGGTAGGGGCTGGCACGCCCACTGCGCGAAGCCTCCTAAATAACTTTTTCCAGTTCGCACATATCTATTATCTATGACTAATTCTATCTATTTTTAGGGGCAAATGCGAGTGAAATAGTCGCGCTGTGGTTACATGACGTCATTGCTATTTTAGAGCTGCCCTACCGGTTACACGGTATAGTCAAAATCCATACCGTAGAGCAAATTCATACCGTTTATACCGTATACCGTTTTTACCGTCCACCCCTAGCCTCAGTGAACAATCTCTCGTGGAGTTTCTCAGAGTTCGCTCGGGTCAGTCCATTATTTCACATCCCATGGGGGGTGTTTCATGACCATATATGGATAATCATGCATGACCATTGACGGTAGAACAAAGAGGTATTTATCAACACGGAGGAGCGTAGGACCAGTGTACGCACGGTTGATAAATCCCAATATTTCTGTGCGTGCACACATTCTAAATTCTGTGCTTACGTATGAAAATAGAACATTTTCTAAGAAGTGTTAATAAATGAGGGCCCAGGACTTACTTCCATCGTTGTCCCTGTTGTTACTGGTTGCAAGTGGCACGATGGCATCTGAAGTGCATCGAGCATTCTTAGCACATAATCTAAAGTGCATTCGTAGTAGTATTCATGTTTCAGTTTAAATTTTTTCTTCACTGCATAATGTGGTGTTATATTTTATATTTTTAACTTGACCTTCTCTGCCCAGCGACCTCCTGCGGAGCCTCACCTTCCATCCTCTTTCTGCCTCTTTACCCTACCCTCCAATCTCCCCCAATCCCATTCAATCTAGTTTGCTGCAGCTCAAATGTATCCCCTTGTCCCACTTTGCCTTTTATGTCTCTGTCTGTGTTTTGTGTATTTGTATGTTTGTTTTAGTTTTGCTGCCATTTTGGCCAGGTCTTGCTCGAAAAAGAGATCTTTGATCTCAAGTGACTACCTGGTAAAATAAAGGTTAAATAAAAAAATAAAACATTACAGTGGCAGGTTGCTAAACAGCTGCTCCCTTATCCTTGATTTGAACACTGCAGCGCTCTCGGTTTCCTTGATATTGAGTGCTGTTGCTTAGCAATGGCCTAGCCCCTTTCGTGACTTTCGGTTTGCAAGCCTGTGGCTTTTGTGACCGGAGTCACTTGCCCACCCGCCCCGATCACCCAGTAGCGAAACGACCAAGCGTCGTCAAGGGGCTCGCGGTGTGTCAAGAATACATCAGATCTGAATTTCAAAGATACCCAGCGTACAATATGGGTCTAACACAGCTTCACGATGGGGTCTGGAAGCTCGGAGTTGCTAATAAACAGTTTAAAACATTGTTACTCGACGAGTGGTATTTACAGACCGAACGTCCATCTCCGCCGTTGGTGTCACAGCGCATGCGCACCATGCCGCGTTCACGTTACTGGGAAGAAGCGGAAGAACCAGTTTCCGACTGGGAAAAACCATTCACGTCAGCCTCCTAGTGGTAATTCCTACTAGGACATATGGGATTCTTTTATAGACCCCATATCTCCCACTTCGCGTCACGAATTGCGGAAGTATGGATGTGGGCGTTTCATCCATAGATATATATAGAGTCAAAGCGTGAAGGCTTCCTAGTTGTAGCAACCACTATGGTAGCAACGAGATGTCCTCTGGTTCTTCCGCTTCTTCCCAGTAACGTGAACGCGGCATGGTGCACATGCGCTGTGACACCAACGGCGGAGATGGACGTTCGGTCTGTAAATACCACTCGTCGAGTAACAATGTTTTAAACTGTTTATTAGCAACTCCGAGCTTCCAGACCCCATCGTGAAGCTGTGTTAGACCCATATTGTACACTGGGTATCTTTGAAATTCAGATCTGATGTATTCTTGACACACCGCGAGCCCCTTGACGACGCTTGGTCGTTTCGCTACTGGGTGATCGGGGCGGGTGGGCAAGTGACTCCGGTCACAAAAGCCACAGGCTTGCAAACCGAAAGTCACGAAAGGGGCTAGCAATGGCCATGAGCAGGGCTCCCACTTAAAACTACAGTGGCCAAAGTTTGTCCATGTACAGTATTACACTGGGCTGTGGTCAAACTCTGTCCATGTATGGTTCTGGGCAGTGGTCAAACTCTGGTCATGTATGGCTCTGGGCTGTGGTCAAACTGTGCCTGTACACTTCTGGGTTGTGCAGAACTGGTTGGGTGCCATTCTAAACCGGTGTGCTGATCTACCGTTGGCCACAGAATAACTGACCGTGCTGACCGTCTACTGGACCAACAACAATACTACACATACCAATGAGAGAGAGAGAGAGCAAGAGAGAGGCTGCCCAATATGTCACTAGACGTTCTGAGAAATCTTGACCTATTGTAACAACAATTCTATCAGGATTCTATTGTTACATTTGACCTATTGTAACAATTGTATCACAATTATATTGTTACATTTACCTATTGTAACACTTGTATCATGATTCTATTGTTACATTTACCTATTGTAACGATTGTATCACAATTCTATTGTTACATTTACCTATTGTAACAATTGTATCACCATTTTGATTGGGTCCCCTACTATTCACCATTTACATGCTCCCCCTCGGTCAGATCATACGTCACTACGGACTTAACTTTCACTGCTACGCTGATGATACTCAGCTCTATCTCAGCACCTCACCATCCTCCCAGCTCCCCCCACAGTCTTTAGTCAACTGCCTCCACGCCATAAAAACCTGGATGTCAACCAAACTACTCAAACTGAACAGCAAAAAGACAGAGCTCATGGTTGTGGCCCCCAAGGCACTGCTCCGGAAGGTTGGAGATCTCCTCCTCCACGTTGACGGCTGTTCCATCTCCCCGTCTCTCGAAGTCCGTAACCTGGGCGTCACCCTCGACTCCACACTTTCATTTCACTCCCACATCAAATCTGTTACCAAGTCTACCTTCTACCACCTCAGAAACATGTCCCGTCTCTGACCCTCACTCTCAGATTCTATGGCTGAGACCCTGATCCACTCATTCGTCACCTCCCGGTTGGACTACTGCAACGGAGTCCTGTTCGGGGTACCCAGCAAAGCCCTGGACAGGCTCCAGTATGTACAAAACTCAGCTGCCAGGGTTCTCACTCACACCAAGCCCTGGCAGCACATCACCCCCACCCTCATCCACCTCCACTGGCTCCCAGTCAAGTTCCGTATCTCTTTCAAACTCCTGCTCCTCACCTACAAGTCCCTCCATGCCCTCGCCCCCCGATACCTGTCTGATCTCCTCCACCAGCACACTCCATCCCGGAACCTCCGATCCTCCGATCTGGGTCTCCTCTCCATCCCTCGCACCAGGTTGCAGACTTTCGCTGACACAGCCTTCAGCGTGGCGTCCCCTACCCTCTGGAACTCTCTCCCCCCTGAAATCCGCAACGCCCCAACCCTGGACACCTTCAAAACTGCTCTCAAAACACACCTCTTCACCAAGGCTTTTCCCCATTAGTTAGTTTAGATTAGATTAGGTTCATTATCCCTTACCTGCCCACATCCTCCCCTTTTTTCCCTTTCCCCTATTGCCCCCTTTCCCTAGCCCTCTTGATCGTAAAGCAACCGTGGGTTTTAGGGGTGCACCGATATATCGGTCGGGTATCGGTATCGGCCGATAAGTGCCTTGTTTACTGCTATCGGCCTATCGGCCGATAAGCTCAAATGTGCCGATAGCAGTCGCCGATAACTAACCATCCATTTGTGTAGCGTCAAAAGGCAAAAAAAAAAAAGTTCACTCGCGACCCACCTGCACAACGCCCGCCGTCCCCCCCACACACACACAAGCTACTGCATCAAAGTTACTATTTATGATTAACAAGGCATTCGTTTTGTGGCATTAACGTTATATAGTTAGTGTTACACGGACAATAACATCAGCATATTATTATTACCCATAGCAGCAAGGCATTACTCCGAGTCCGTTCATTAGCTCGGTTCCATTCCGTTGCTCATTCCGTACCCAACTACACATTCTGCAATCTGTTAATAAAGTTTTCAACCAGACAAATGTATAGAAAGGCTTTGTTTTATTATAACATTTGTTGCAGTAAAATCATTATGTCTCATTTGGTCATGCGTGGATCGCCGGGCAGCTAACGTAGCTACGTTATTAGCTATTCGATGCAAGACTAACGTTACTGGTGAAAATGTGATTTACGTTGGAATACTCCTTTGCCAACTTGCTGTACTTTGCTTGCAGGTCTGCAGCCATTATTACTGGATTAAGAATAGCCCCAACTTTAGCCAACGTAACGTTATGGCTAAACCTTTAACATTAGTTAACCCTAGCTTTCGGTTAGCTGTTCAATGCTATTAATAACACAACCAAGCGAATCCATCAGAGCTCCCCATCAACACCGCTCTGTCGGGAGGATGGCATTTAAGAAAGTATCTGCTGTTAAAATGACAAACATTCGTTTTGTGGCATTAACGTTATTATAGTTAGTTACACGTTCAATTACATCAGCATAGTATTTACCCGAAGATAGCAAGCAAGCCGTGCATAGCTCGGTTACATTCCGTTGCTCATTCCGTACCCAACTACACATTCTGCAATCTGTTAATAAAGTTTTCAACCAGACAAATGTATAGAAAGGCTTTGTTTTATTATAACATTTGTTGCAGTAAAATCATTGTGTCTCGTTTGGCCATCCTGTGGAGCGCGCTGGTCGGCGGGCACTGCCGGGCAGCTAACGTATTAGCTTGTTGTGGTTCTGAGTTTGACTCGCAAGCAGAATAGCAGATCAATGGCGGCATGCCCCGAAGTAGAAAAATGAATAAACGCTTGGTGGTAAGCAGGAGGTGGGTGCTAGCGGTGTGGCGTAATTGGCCGAATCGACTGTCAATCAAAATGGTTCCATTGCATTGGTTGAAAGCTCTGGTTGAGAGAATAGTATCCCGCTGCAGGCCGCCAGAATGGTTCCATTGCATTGGTTGAAAGCTCTGGTTGAGAAAATAGTATCCCTCTGCAGGCCGCCAGACGATACTGGGAGAGGGATCAGTGATACCATAAACATATTTCTTGATGTTTCCTTTTTTTAAGTAAGTAAAGAGGCCTACAAATACAAACACACATACAAATATACAGTAGTTTCATTAAAAAAAAATTAAAAATAAAAAAAAAATATTAAAAAAAATATTAAATTAAAAAAAAAAAAAAAAAAAAAAAAAAGACTTATTTTTTGCCACAATTATCGGTATCGGTATCGGCCGATTGTGTTAGTTGAACAATCGGTATCGGTATCGGTGGCCAATTTTCATATCGGTGCACCCCTAGTGGGTTTCATGAAAGGCGCTATAGAATCTTTTTTTATTATTATTATTATTATTTATCAGGATTCTATTTTTACATTTGACCTAGTCGTGTAACAATTGCATCATGATTCTATTGCTACATTTGCCTATTGTAACAATTGTATCAGGAATCTATTGTTACATTTGACCCATTGTAACAAATAGTAACAGAAACTTCACAGACTAAACACTGGATCACATGTGCTTTGTAGAAACAAGGACTATCCCTTTCAATCAGACTCCAGGCCACAAAATCAGTCCTGAGAAGAAAAAGATCTTTAGAAAATCTCCTCAGAGAACAGACTTGAAAAGCCACTGCTGGAGTCCATAACAGTGACATAAATATTCCTCCTGGTTGTGATGAAGAACATGTCGGTTGAAAGCTAATTAAGAGCAGGACGAACAGCACGCTAGGACTGATGAGGCCCAGCCTGACGGAAACATAGAGCCAGTTGGCTGCATGAAGAGAATCATAAAAATATAGTTTATTGAGACACTGAATAGACTCAAGGAACCCCCCTACAATGGACTCTAATGCCTCTCCTGTATGCTCTTGTTTTGTTCATTGAGAATGAAACTCTTACATCGGAATAGCCAGGATCTGATCTCTCCCCCTCTTTAAAAATAGAATGCCCCAGAGAAAGGTTTGGATACATTTACATTTAGTCATTTAGCTGACGCTTTTATCCAAAGCGACTTACAAGTTCTGTACGACAAGACAGCAAGAAGGGCACAACTCTATCAGCCGAGTAACAATGTTCATCAAAGTGTTGAGTGCTACAGTGTAGGTTAGTTTATTAGGACAAGTGCATGACAGTAAGGTTAGTTAGGGTTAGATTTTTTTTAATAAAATCTTTTTTAATAAAAAATTATAATTATTTCAGATAATGGTTGAAGAAGTGCGTCTTTAGTCGACAGCGAAAGATTGGACGTGTTTCGGCTGTCCTAACTGGGGTGGGTAGTTCATTCCACCATTGTAGGGCAAGGACTGAGAAAAGGCAGGTTCTCCTTGATGACTCTCCCGGAGCTTGGATAGGAGTGGGTCTGAGGCGGCCAGAAGATGCAGAGTGTAGGGATCTTGAGCGTGTGTAGTTAGAGACCATTGACCGGAGGTAGGCGGGAGCGGTTTACTTTGCCACACGGTATGCCAGGTCGAGGGCCTTTAAGCGGATTCGTGCAGCAATGGGGAGCCAGTGCAGGTCCCTAAGAAGTGGGGTGACATGGGCCGACTTTGGTAGGTTTGAGATCAGGCGGGCCGCTGCGTTCTGAATGAGTTGAAGAGGCTTAGTGGCGGTGGCCGGGAGGCCAGCAAGCAGTGCGTTGCAGTAGTCGAGGCGGGAGATGATGACTGGGTGGCTTCTTTTGTCAGGAAGGGAGCGGAGAAGTTCAACTGGTTGTCAAGGACGACACCAAGGTTCTTGGCGGTCGGGGACGTGGTCACAGCTGCATTCTCGACTGTGATGGAAAGGTCGGTCAGGGGGGAGGATTTGGCCGGCAGGTGGAGCAATTCTGTTTTGCTTAGGTTCAGTTTGAGGTGGTTGGTCGGATACTTAACATACTGTATACCTTTTAGTGGCGCATTGGGAATCAAACTCCTAACCATGACAATATTAGTGCCTTGCTCTATCAAGTGAGCTATACAGGGAATGGAACCCCTAACCCTGGCAGTGTTAGTGCCTTGCTCTACCCATTGAGCTACACAGGGAATGGAACCCCTAACCCTGGTAGTGTTAGTGCCTTGCTCTACCCATTGAGCTACACAGGGAATGGAACCCCTAACCCTGGTAGTGTTAGTGCCTTGCTCTACCCATTGAGCTACACAGGGAATGGAACCCCTAACCCTGGTAGTGTTAGTGCCTCACTCTAGACATTGATCTACACAGGGAATTGAACCCCTAACCCTGGCAGTGTTATGTGGTAAAGTTTATAATGGGTAAAGGACACTCCCAAAACCTTATTTTCTACCTACAAATTAAATTATTCAAGAAAGGATGTGGATATCTCACATTTTTATGTTCAGAAATATATATGTATATATTGTGTCTCTCTAGTGTATCCAAACATCACTTGTACTTCCCATCACAAGTCTGGCTCTGGAGTATTTCTCCCAGCAGTGTTCCTCCCAGAGAGAGATCAGTTTCTACATGGGTGATGGCCCTGCCACAAACACTTAACCCTCACATAGCTTTGATCTTCCATCTGTAAGTCTGACTGTACTAAAGAGGTCTGCATGAACACATTGCTCAGACACTGCTGTTCCATATTTTACAAAAGCTGCATGTGTTCATGTTATATAGGGTATAGAGTTTGTCCCCCTTGGACATGTAAGACATCTGAGTGTTAGGCAGGTCTACCTGAGACCTCTAGTACTGTGGACTAGGGATGGGTACCTTTCACATTTGAACCGATACGGTACCTGGTACCTGTGAATCGATACCGGTACCCAACGGTACCTTTTTTCCGGTACTTTAGTCTCAAGAAATTTAATTTACCTACCTCAGTTGTGAAAAAAATAATCCAAACTTCAAAATTTCGACAGTTTTCGGCTTGCCATTGCTCCGACTGCTTTGTTGTTGAATCAAGTCAAATCCTAGGTAGGCATATTGTGCGTGTGAACGTTGACATGAAAAGAAAAAAGGTAAAAAAAAAAGCAAAAAAAGTATATATATAAAAAAAATTAAATAAAAAAATCGGTATCTCACTTGAATCGATACTCGGTAGTACCGACGTGTTTCGGTTCGGTACCTCAAAAGTACCGCATTCGGTACCCATCCCTACTGTGGACACATCTCGGGTCTACCTGAGACCTCTAGTGCTGTGGACACATCTACCTGAGACCTCTAGTGCTGTGGACACATCTACCTGAGACCTCTAGTGCTGTGGACACGTCTACCTGAGACCTCTAGTGCTGTGGACACATCTACCTGAGACCTCTAGTGCTGTGGACACATCTACCTGAGACCTCTAGTGCTGTGGACACATCTACCTGAGACCTCTAGTGCTGTGGACACATCTACCTGAGACCTCTAGTGCTGTGGACACATCTACCTGAGACCTCTAGTGCTGTGGACACGTCTACCTGAGACCTCTAGTGCTGTGGACACATCTACCTGAGACCTCTAGTGCTGTGGACACGTCTACCTGAGACCTCTAGTGCTGTGGACACATCTACCTGAGACCTCTAGTGCTGTGGACACGTCTACCTGAGACCTCTAGTGCTGTGGACACATCTACCTGAGACCTCTAGTGCTGTGGACACATCTACCTGAGACCTCTAGTGCTGTGGACACATCTACCTGAGACCTCTAGTGCTGTGGACACATCTACCTGAGACCTCTAGTGCTGTGGACACATCTACCTGAGACCTCTAGTGCTGTGGACACATCTACCTGAGACCTCTAGTGCTGTGGACACATCTACCTGAGACCTCTAGTGCTGTGGACACATCTACCTGAGACCTCTAGTGCTGTGGACACATCTACCTGAGACCTCTAGTGCTGTGGACACGTCTACCTGAGACCTCTAGTGCTGTGGACACGTCTACCTGAGACCTCTAGTGCTGTGGACACATCTACCTGAGACCTCTAGTGCTGTGGACACGTCTACCTGAGACCTCTAGTGCTGTGGACACATCTACCTGAGACCTCTAGTGCTGTGGACACATCTACCTGAGACCTCTAGTGCTGTGGACACGTCTCAACTTTCTTCCTACTGACTTCCACCTGCTGGATTCTAAGGTTCTACTAGCGTCATTACTTTTACCAACTGATTTCCAGTTCCGCGTTCGCGTTCTGCGATCTGATTGGCCACTGACGTTTCTGGTCATGTGACATCTGCGCCAATCGTGTGACGCCTGTTTCTATCACTGGTTAAGCTTGGCGACTCTTTCGAAGTTGGTTAAGGTTAGAGTTTGTCTTAGAGCAGGGCGATAGAACACCAGCCCTGATTCCAAACTCTAACCATAACCAACTTCGAAAGAGTCGCCTAAGCTTAACCAGTGATAAACTAGGCGTTAGGTAGTTTGCAGGCTGTTCGGGGCGGAAATAGGCCCAGAAACGGGCGTCACGCGATTGGCGCACATGTCACATGACCAGAAACGTCAGTGGCCAATCAGATCGCAGAACGCGAACGCGGAACTGGAAATCCGTTGGTAAAAGTATAGACGCGTTCTACTAACTGCCACCTGCTGGATTCTAAGGTGCTACTAACTGCCACCTGCTGGATTCTAAGGTTCTACTAACTGCCCCTGGCCCCTACTAGATTCTAAGGTGCTACTAACTGCCACCTTCTGGATTCTAAGGTGCTACTAACTGCCACCTTCTGGATTCTAAGGTGCTACTAACTGCCACCTTCTGGATTCTAAGGTGCTACTAACTGCCACCTGCTGGATTCTAAGGTTCTACTAACTGCCCCTGGCCCCTACTAGATTCTAAGGTGCTACTAACTGCCACCTTCTGGATTCTAAGGTGCTACTAACTGCCACCTTCTGGATTCTAAGGTGCTACTAACTGCCACCTTCTGGATTCTAAGGTGCTACTAACTGCCACCTTCTGGATTCTAAGGTGCTACTAACTGCCACCTGCTGGATTCTAAGGTGCTACTAACTTCCACCTTCTGGATTCTAAGGTGCTACTAACTGCCACCTTCTGGATTCTAAGGTGCTACTAACTGCCACCTTCTGGATTCTAAGGTGCTACTAACTGCCACCTTCTGGATTCTAAGGTGCTACTAACTGCCACCTGCTGGATTCTAAGGTGCTACTAACTGCCACCTTCTGGATTCTAAGGTGCTACTAACTGCCACCTTCTGGATTCTAAGGTGCTACTAACTGCCCCCTACTAGATTCTAAGGTGCTACTAACTGCCACCTGCTGGATTCTAAGGTTCTACTAACTGCCCCCTACTAGATTCTAAGGTGCTACTAACTGCCACCTTCTGGATTATAAGGTGCTACTAACTGCCACCTTCTGGATTCTAAGGTGCTACTAACTGCCACCTGCTGGATTATAAAGTGCTACTAACTGCCACCTGCTGGATTATAAAGTGCTACTAACTGCCACCTTCTGGATTATAAAGTGCTACTAACTGCCACCTTCTGGATTCTAAAGTGCTACTAACTGCCACCTTCTGGATTCTAAGGTGCTACTAACTGCCACCTTCTGGATTCTAAGGTGCTACTAACTGCCACCTTCTGGATTCTAAGGTGCTACTAACTGCCACCTGCTGGATTCTAAGGTGCTACTAACTGCCACCTGCTGGATTCTAAGGTGCTACTAACTGCCACCTTCTGGATTCTAAGGTGCTACTAACTGCCACCTTCTGGATTCTAAGGCGCTCACATACCTAAGTTTGAATGAAACTGTTTGAATCAGAGATCAAAATGTTACTGTACATGTGTTGCATTTCTTCATTGGTTCGGTTTTGTTTCACATTGTCAATTGTCAAACCATTCTATATAAACAAAGTCAAGTGATCATGCAGGTCATCCTTTTATTGGACATGACATGGGCATTTATTGGACACGTCTTTTTCTGACAGAATATAATACCTTTAATCAATTTCTATCGGTTCCTTGATGGATCAGTGTCAGCCTTTTGACGTGGTCATTCATTATGCACCTATTGCACCTTTTCTGATTAGACAAAAACAAGCTTGCTAGTTAATATGGATCTCGCCTACTGCATGTAGTTGACGTTACAAAGCTAATGTTGAGAATAAAAGGCTTATTAGTCCCTGTGAAAATTCCAGCACCATACAGCATCCCATTGAAAGTGGACAGCTCCCCTAGCCCCACACAAGCACACGCACACGCACACACACACACACATCTAGAAAAAAACGGGGTAGGTAAATAAAGTCAAACCCACTTTTTTTGCTTTTGATTATGGTTTATTATATCGTAATACAACTTGAAACCATAGGGCCACCTCTCATTTCTAAATGTTTCATTTCTTGACACACCCTCCCTTCTTTTGAAGGTTTTCTTCTTTTAGCTTTATATATATTTAAGTGTTCTGATTTTTGGGTTTGAAAATATGGTCACCCTGTCACTAACTAAGTAGTGTTTAAAAGTGTTACCAAAGGTTTGGGGACGTGTGTAACTGAGTGTGTTCCATCTATTCAGACAACAGGATGAGTGACATCCAGCTGGCTACAGCCTCCAGGATCTCCAAGACGACCAGCATGTCGCTAGGACGCAGTTCCCTTGGCAACGAGCCCCCCACCTTTACTCTGACCCCCCGCAGCGCCCGGGTCCATCTGGGAGGCACTGCTCGGCTGGATGGGAAGGTAGGACTGACACACACACAAGCCATAACACAGTATACTAATGTCAGGATCATAGACGTACTCTAGACATGTACATATTGTGCCAAAAGTTTGGCTTTTTGCATTGAAACAGAGTTAGCTTCCCAATGATTAGCAGAACGAGAGTTGTTACGGAGATGTTATTTATAGATATGCAGCGGCTTCCACTCTTAAGCCCCTAGACCAGGGGTGGGCAATTATTTTTCCCAGGGGGCCAAATGAGCAACTGAAAATATTTTGGAGGGCCGGGCCAAAATTCCGAACTCAATTATGCATAATATACATTCTATTTCTATATAAAAAGCAGTAAATGGCATTGTTTTGACCGCTGGTAAGAGTGTATGTTATTATTTGGCAATTAAAAGGTGAGGTTAGCTTTAAGAAATATCATTTATTGGGGGCGGCTACGTGGCGTAGTGGGCAAGGCGCTCGCCACGAATGCGGAGACGCTGGGCTCGCCTGTTCGAGCCCAGCGCTCCACATTGCTTTCAGTTTAGCTGGTCGTTCATACTAATACACATTGGCCGTATTAGGGGGTGAGAAACTGATGGGTGGGGATCGGGCGTTGTGGACAGCGACTCCTACAGGTCGGTTGGTGCGCCTGCGCAGTAGAATCAGGAAGTGTCGGGGGCAGCGTGAGCCTCCCACGCGTTACTCCTCGCCACTGAGAGATCGAGCTGCGCAGGTGAAAAGATGCGACTGCTGTTACCTCAAGTACCGGAGGGGACTTGTGCTATGTATGACTTAGTCCACATTGCAGCCGGCTTGTGGGAGGCAAGAAACAGCGTTCGTGACAGGGGAGGGTTGAATTGGATGATACGAAATTGGGATGGGAGAAAATATAGAAAAAAAATTGGAGAAAAAGTGGATAAAAAAATATATATATAATTTATTCAAATAGAATTTCCAAAATGATAAACAAAATGTGAAACATTTAACTCGTTTTCAGTCACATTAATAAAAAAAAATATCTCCGTTATATGGGTCTAGAGTTAGTTCATAGGCCCGCCAGGGGAGGTGACAGACATAAGCTACTTTTGCAAAGGGAATGTTATTTTATTCACCTCTTTAACTGTATAGAACCAAGAGGTATGAATGAAGAGAACTTGTTAACCTGCTTCCTTTAATTACTTTTCCCATTAAGGCCGATTATTAGTTTTAGTATCCTTAGAAAGAAGTATGCTGGGTTCAGTAAATACGAGTAAGATCAATTTAGCCCAACAAATACGTTTATTTTAAGCAACAAGTATCTAAGTATACAAGGGAGTATTAATGATTAGACTACAGATCTATTTTAAAGAGCCATTAGTAAGTCTAATAACCTTCAGACACACCGAACAGGTGTAGTTTTTTCCTTTTTTCCTTTTTTTCCGCTTTATTACGAGGCTAAAAAAAAAAAAAAAAAAAAAGAGTTTGAATTTACGCCTAATGGCGGACTTATTTACCCAAGGGTTTCTTGTTTACTTTTTATTGTTTATTGTTTATCTATATAAAATGAATAAGGCATTAGAGTGTATCTATCTAGCCATACATAATGGCAGACTTATTTACCCAAGGGTTTCTTGTTTACTTTTGATTGTTTATTGTTTATTTATATAAAATGAATAAGGCATTAGAGTGTATCTATCTAGCCATACATAATGGCGGACTTATTTACCCAATGGGTTTCTTGTTTACTTTTTATTGTTGATTGTTTATTTATATATAATGAATAAGGCATTAGAGTGTATCTATCTAGCCATACATACTAGATGTTATTGCTATTTTGATTTATGTTTTTTGTTTCCAGTATAACAACAATTTTACTTTTAATTTTACTTTTAATCATATATCTACATTTACCATTTGTATATTGTGGTAATTTCGACTTTAGTTTTTTCATCGGTTTTTCCTCTTTATTACGAGGCTCAATAAAAGAGTTTGACTTGACGCCAAAGGGCGGACTTATTTACCCTAGGGTTCTTGTTTAATGTTTATTGTTTATATTTAAAATGAATAAGGCATTAGAATGTACCTATCTAGCCATACATACTAGATGTTAATTTTGGTTTTGTTTCTAGTATAACAATTTTATGTTTATGTATCTATTATCTACATTTAGATCTACATTTTTTATTTGTATATTTAGGTAATTTTGACTTAAGAATGGACTCTTGGCATCAAAGTACTTCCTGGGTCAAATTAGACCTTATAGCAATTCTCAACACACCTGTGGATGATGTCACTTCCTGCTTTTCTTGGTATAAAAACAATATTGTCGGTGAGAACATTTGCTAGCCATCAACACTGAGGAAGGAACATAATTGTTCCGAAACATGTTTGTTTCAGGCTGCCATTAAATATACCAAAATCTGTGAGTGCTGGTCCAAGCGTATTGCTTTCTTTTTCTATTCAGTCACATTAATAACAAAGGGCATTTTGAGTTTCATATACTATTGAAACAAGGATTTTCTTAGCTTTCTAAAGACATCACATCATCTTTGTAGCCAAAATAAACAAGACATGTGACTGAACTGTGTAAAGAAAAGTGTCCCAGTTTTGTAGCCTTTTTGACTTTACATGCCTATATTAAACATTTAATGTTTTCAGAACTGTGCTAAAAAATATATATGTATCATGTGTCCCATTTCACTTGTTATATTTCCACATTTTAGTGTTCTTCAGTTCTTTTTTTTTCATTCAGTGTGAGAAATCCAGTCTCTTTTGAGCTTTAACAAGTCCATCAAAGTCAGGTTGAATGTCTGAGGTGGAGATGCGAAGCACAGCTGCCAGATGTTCATCAGTGAGAGAGGATCTGTACCTGGATTTGGTAAACGTCATGACTGAGAATGTCTGTTCACATATGTAGGTGGATCCAAAGAGAACCAACATCTTCTGAGCATGTCTCCTCATGTTTGGAAAGTTATCCTCCTTGAGAGCAGAGTAGAACTCTAGCAGTGATGCTGACTTAAAGTGCTCTTTCAGTAGTAAATCAGACTGCAGGTCAATGAGTTCAAGCTGAACAACTATCAACACTGCAGGTAAAGGGAGAGGAAACCAGCTGCATTTCATCCTCAACCTTTTTTAAATCTTGAAAACGCCTTGAAAATTCATCATGCAGTGCTCCCAACATGGATGAGTTTTGCCGGTGATCAGCTGATTGTTCGACTTCTTTCAGGGCTTTCATGTGTTCGAGATTGTTGCTGCCTAGTTGCCTTGAAATTAATTGCAACTTTGTCATGAAGGCTTTCACATGGCTATGCATTTCATGAGCAAAAATGCCCTTGCCCTGCAGTTGTGTGTTCAGTAGGGATGGGTACTGTTCACATTTGAACCGATACGGTACCGGTACCTGTGAATCGATACCGGTACCCAACGGTACCTTTTTTCTGTACTTTAGTCTCTAAAAATCTAATCTACCTACCTCAGTTGTGAAAAAAGAAATCCAAACCAAAATCACCATTGTATCCTTTATAATAAGGTCTGGTGGTCCTCTCTGGTACAGAGACGTGAGTTGCATTGTAATCTGTTTCTTTATAAAGCTGTATAAGTAGAGACTGTCCAAATTATATTCCTTCATTATTGGAATGGACCATTATTATACATGATCCAGTGATCGTCTTACACTTAAGGTGCTCCCATAGTCGAGTGGACCGTACACGGAGCGGACCCAAAGCGGACCCAAAGCGGACTCAAAGCGGACCCAAAGCGGACTCAAAGCGGACTCCAAGTGCGAAGCTCCAATTTTCTAATGCGCGGACGTCCGCGCCGCTCACTTGGTGTCACACAAAAGGCTGCTCGGCGTTTTGATTGACATCCAACTGCATTTAATGCGACACCTATCTGCATTTTACTCTGACCACTCGCTCCGTGCCAAGTGAGAGTAGGGCTTGAGATGTTTGAATGGCTTTTCTAAATGAAGTGTGTAAAACTGCCAGTTTTATTTCGAAATATAGAGTCTATGTTATCTCCATTTCCAATATTTCGAAATAAAACTGGTGTTTTTATTTCATGCAATGCGTGTTTTGTCATTTCAGCGCCACGCGCTGTCCACCTCATGTCGAGCAAGCCTATACGGTACATTGTACCTCGCTGCCTATATACCTGTTATTCAAGTGTGTAAAACTGCCCGTTTTATTATCGAAATATTGGAAACGGAGATAACATACTCTTTATTTTGAAATCGGATGACGACGACGACATGACAGAAGTTGAACAGCGTGGGAAACTTTTTTTAAACTGCCGCGAGACATGTAGGAAATTGGTCTGCGGAGGTCCGCTTGACTATGAAAGCTCAGAGTCCACGCGGACCTCCGCAGAGTCCAGTCCATGTAGAGTCCGCTCGACCATGGGAGCACCTTTAGAGTGCCTTGAGTTTGTACTGAACTTGAGCCAGTGATCATCTTACACTTAGAGTGCCTAGAGTTTGTACTGAACTTGATCCAGTGATTGTCTTTCACTTAGAGTGCCTAGAGTTTGTACTAAACTCGACAGAGAGGGTCAAGTCCATTTGCATCTTCTTGGTATCTAGGGCAGCGGTTCTCAAACTATGGGTGGCAACCCAAATTGGGGTCGCGGGTAGGTGACAGTGGGGTCGCGTATTGGCAAAAGAAAAAGAAAAAAGCGATTATTTGCCATGTCTCGCCCCTGCATCAACGGAGGCACAGTATTCCAATACACATCTCATACATCCTGTGCAGGTATAATCACTGAGGCCACGTCTGGTCTTTTGTGAGTCAGTGGAGCGCAAAGTGCCGTGACGTGCATGCGATACGTAGTACTACGAGCACTACTATGAAACAGAGTAAAAGAAGTTATGATCCTAAATACTTGGCATATGGATTTACTTGGACTGGCCAAGAAGATGACCCGAGACCACAGTGCGTTTTGTGTTACGAGATCCTTGCTAACGAGAGCTTTAAACCAAGTAATTACAGCGGCACTAAGCATCCTGAATTTAAAACGGAACCGTTAGCTTTCTTTCAGAAAGAAAACTACGGTTTTAGAGCAGAGAAAACTGTGCTGAAAACGAAAAAGGACTACATGCTTCGTTTATTGTTGCCAATTGGATCGCAAAGACTGCGAAACCCCACACACTTGCAGAGAGCTTTTGGTTACAGATCTCGCCTCAGAGTAGAAGCGGATCTGCGCCTCTTTCTCAGCACAACGCAGCCACGTATCATGGAACTATGTTCAAATGTACAAGCACACCCTTCCCATTAAGTCTCGTTTTTGTTTATTCTTGAAAAGCGCATGTGAACGCATTTAAAAAAAATTTAAAAAGTTCTGCCAACATATTTTGGCTAAATATGTGAGGTTTGGTCCGCTCCCCGCCACACGCTCCGTTCCTTTAAGGTACTATGTTGATTGATGCGTTCCCCGCCACGCGCTCCGTTCCTTTAAGGTGCCGTGTTGATTGGTGCATTCCCCGCCACACGCTTTTGGAGCAAGTATCAATCTCATCCCGCAGCTGTGGAGAACCTGGTTCCCCGTTTGGAGCTGCGCCTCGTTATCTGCCCGCTTTACGCGTTGCGCTCTGGTGAGTTTTTGGAAAACAGTCCTTTTGGATTATCAATTTTTTGTGTGTTTGGTGAACACTGAAGAAATACCGTTTTTGTTTTGTACTGGACTCAGCTAATTTGTGTGTTAGGATAACACTGAAGAATTCCGTTTTGTTTTGCACTGGACTCAGCTAATTTGTGTGTTAGAATAACACTGAAGAATACCGTGTTGTTTTTCACTGGACTCAGCTAACTTGTGTGTGGTACACCGAAGATCAAGTCACTTGGGATTAATACTGGACTCAGTCACCTCTCTGCCTCTGTGTGTTCGTTGGGCTGTTTCTGATCTCTCTCTCTCTCCGTTTTCCACCGTGAGTGAAAGCTGGGAGGATCTGCAGAGCCGCTACAACGTCACATGCCAATTCCTCACCACTATCTACTGGGAGTATCTGCAGAGCCGCTACATCGTCACATGCCAGATCCCCGTTTGTTTGATTCCTGTACCTCATCCATCTTGTGACTCTGTAAATAAATACGCCCTAGCTTTTGGCTAACTCTGAACTTCCTGTCTGTGCCGTTGCGTTTGAGGTCGGTTACAAACCATAACATTACGACCCAACCATGACGACCTCAGCCGACGCAGACAGGGTCAGAACAGCGTTGGCGGTCCAGATTGAGTTAACCAACGACCACAGCCTACAGCTAGGTGCGGCTGCGGTTGCTGTACAGGAGCTCCGAGACCAGGTCCTGCCTATTCAGGAGTCCCTTGGCTCTCTGGCTAGCCAGCAGTCTAATATTCTCCACCAATTACAAGCGCTAAGTGAAACCGTTAACACCTTGCTTGTAACCCCACTTACTTCAGGAGCCTCGGCCGGAGCATCACCCGCAGCCCTGGCAGGCCCCGCGCCTCCCGATCCCGCACCTCGGGAGCCCCGTCTCTCCGAACCACGGTTGTTCGATGGTAACTTCGAGGATTGTGCCACATTCATCATGCAATGTGAGTTGGTTTTTCGTCATCAACCCAGCCGATTCACTTCAAGGGGAGCCCGAGTGGCTTACATGACTAACTTGCTGTCAGGCCGGGCAGCCCAGTGGGTCACTGCCTCCTGGGCAATGTGGGCTGATTTCTGTTTTTCCTACTCAGACTTTGTGGCTGAGCTCTGCAGGGTTTTCCACCACCCAGCCCGTGGCCAGGACCCTGGAGCCCGGTTGGGCACCTTCCGGCAGGGCAGTGGCGGGGTCACCGACTACGTGCTGGAGTTCAGACTGGCGGCAACGGAGAGCGGTTGGAACGATCAAGCGCTTCGTCTCACCTTCATGAGGGGGCTCAACGATGCTGTCAGGGACCAGCTCGCGACCCGTGAGGAACCTGAGTCCCTCGAGGACCTATTCAGCCTCGCCATTCGCATCGACGGACGCCTCCAGGAGAGAAGACGTGAGAGAACCCGACAGGGACCTCCAGAGGTTCTCCAGACCCCCCGTACTCGTGACGGTACTGCGGTCCGCCCTGCTCCCAACACGACTGGTGGCCCTTTCCCCTCCCGTTCGGTGCCCGGGGAGGAACCCATGCAGCTGGGACGTTCACATCTTAGCCAAGCTGAACGGGAGGCGAGGTTCAGGTCCGGCCTTTGCCTCTACTGCGGTCGGGATGGACACCGTATCGCCAACTGCCCTACCCGGCCAAAAGACCAGGCTCGCCGGGACCCCGGGAGATCCTGGTGAGCCGTTTTTCTCGTTCCCAGAGCCGTGCACCACCTAGCCGTCTGATGAGCGTCACCCTGGGCGGACCAACGGGCCACGGTGGAGGCACTCATTGACTCGGGGGCTGACGAGAGTTTCCTAGACTTCGAGTTTGCTACCCGGGCCAACATTCCACTTGAGGACCTCGTGAGGCCATTGGAGGTATTCGCATTGGAACAACACCGCCTGGCTGACATCACTCAACGCACCTGTCCTGTCCTGCTCACCATTGCTGGTAACCACGTTGAGAGACTCCAGTTTTTTATCACCAGATCCCCTCTTGTCCCAGTAGTCCTGGGCCGGCCCTGGCTCGCGCTGCACAAGCCCCACATCGCCTGGTCCTCCGGTACCATCAGGGGGTGGAGCTCCTCCTGTCATGCCCAGTGTCTTCAGGCGGCGTCCTGTCCCTCGCCCCGGAGATCCGTTTGTGAGCCGCCTCCGGACCTCTCGACCATACCCCCTGAGTACCACGACCTCAAGGAGGTTTTCAGTAAGTCCAGGGCTCAGGCCCTTCCGCCTCACCGGCCTTACGACTGTGCCATCGACCTCCGCTCAGGGGCTCCCCTTCCCGGCAGCCGCCTCTACAGACTGACCGTCCCGGAGAAGGCAGCGATGGATCAATATATCTCTGAGTCCTTGGAAGCAGGACTCATTCGGCCTTCCTCCTCTCCTGTGGCGGCCGGTTTCTTCTTTGTTGGGAAGAAGGACGGAGACCTTCGACCCTGCATCGACTATCGCCAGCTCAACGAGATCACCATTAAGAACAAGTACCCTCTTCCTCTCATGAACTCCACCTGCGAGCCTCTCACCCAGGCTACCGTCTTTACCAAGCTGGACCTCCGGAGTGCCTACCATCTAGTCCGTATCCGAGAGGGCGATGAGTGGAAGACCGCCTTCAAGACTCCCAGGGGCCACTACGAGTACCTGGTAATGCTGTTCGGCCTCACCAACGCTCCGGCGGTATTCCAGGCGCTCATGAACGACGTCCTTCGTGACATGCTGGAGGAGTTTGTGGTAGTATACCTAGACGACATCCTCATTTTCTCCAAGACCCTCGAGGAACACATCCAGCATGTCCGCCGTGTGCTGGAGTGCCTCCTCCACAATCGGCTCTTCGTCAAGGCAGAGAAGTGCCGATTCCACTCCGACTCCGTCGATTACCTGGGCTTCATCGTGGAGAGAGGCTTGACCCGAGCTGACCCTCACAAGATCCGGGCCGTGGAGGAGTGGCCGGAACCCACCTCTCGGAAGGAGTTACAGAGCTTCCTCGGGTTCGCCAACTTGTACCGAAGATTCATCCGGAACTACAGTCAAGTGGCGGAACCGCTTACCAGGCTGACCTCTCCCGCCCTGCCGTTCGACTGGTCCCCAGCGGCGTGTGCTGCGTTCCGCTCCCTCAAGAAGAGGTTCACTTCCGCCCCGATCTTGCTCCATCCAAACCCCAAGAGACAGTTCATCGTAGAGGTGGACGCCTCGGATACTGGACTAGGAGCTATCTTATCCCAGCGGTCGGCAACAGAACAGAAGGTACATCCGTGCGCCTTCTACTCGCGTCGTTTCCTCCCTGCCGAGAGGAACTATGACATCGGCAATCGGGAGCTGCTGGCGGTTGTGGCTGCCTTGGAGGAGTGGCGTCATTGGCTAGAGGGGGCCGAGGAGCCATTTACCATTTGGACGGACCACAAGAACCTGACGTACATCCGTGCTTCCAAGCGCCTCAATGGCCGGCAGGCAAGATGGGCCAGCTTCCTCAGTCGGTTCGACTTCTCGCTGACGTTTCGCCCTGGTTCCCGCAACACGAAGGCCGACTCCCTGTCCCGGTTACACTCCAAGGGGGCTCCAACCACTGAGGACCCGTCTCCCATCCTCCCAGAGGCCAGGGTGGTAGGAGTAGTCACCTTGGGCATCGAGGGGGTGGTAAGGCGTGCCCTACGCTTCCATCGCGCTCCAGGCAATGTACCGGTTCATCGTCTCTTCGTCCCCGACTCGGTCCGGTCCCGGGTCCTCCAGTGGGGCCATACCAGCCGGTTCGCCTGCCACCCGGGCGTTCATCGCACGTTCTCCTTCCTGGCTCGTCGATTCTGGTGGCCCACCATGAGGAACGACGTCAAGGAGTTCGTACTGGCCTGCGCAGTCTGCGCCCGCAGCAAGGCCTCCCACCAGGCACCCTCCGGGCTATTGCAGCCGCTTCCCATTCCGAGCCGTCCTTGGTCACATGTGGCGCTGGACTTCGTCACGGGTCTTCCTTCTTCCCAGGGGAACACGTGCCTACTAACCGTGGTGGATCGGTTCAGCAAGGGGGTTCACCTCGTGGCCCTTCCCAAGCTTCCCTCGGCGGCCGAGACGGCGGACCTCCTGACACGCCACGTGTTTCGCCTCCATGGTTTTCCACAGGACGTCGTCTCGGACCGGGGGCCCCAGTTCACTTCCCAGGTATGGCGGGCTTTTTGCAAGGGATTGGGGGCAACGGTCAGTCTTTCCTCTGGTTATCATCCCCAGACTAACGGACAAACGGAGAGGATGAACCAGAGTGTGGAGTCTGCTCTTCGGTGTGTGGCTGCCGAGAAACACGCTTCTTGGAGCCGTTTCCTTCCCTGAGTCGAGTACTCCATCAACTCCAAGGTCAGTTACGCCACCGGCCTCTCACCCTTTGAGGTATCCCTGGGCTACCAACCCCCTCTTTTCCCTGCACAGGAGTCGGAGGTGGCAGTTCCCTCCGTACAGGACCACCTCGACCGGTGCCGTCGGGTCTGGGAGATCACCAGGACTGCGCTGCTCCGGTCATCGGAGCGCGCCAGTCGTGGGGCTGACCGGCGCCGGGTTCCTGCGCCGACGTACCACCCTGGGCAGAGGGTGTGGCTTTCCTCAAGGGACCTTCCACTTCGGTCCTCGGCCAAGAAGCTTAACCCCTGGTTCGTCGGTCCTTTTGAGGTTCTGAAGGTACTCAGTCCGGCGGCGGTGAGTCTTAAGCTTCCTGCGTCCATGCACATTCACCCCGTTTTCCATGTGTCCCGGGTTAAGCCTGTCTCTCTCAGTCCCCTAATGCCTCCTGCTCCGGAACCACCTCCTCCCGAGATGGTGGACGGTCACCCCCAGTGGCAGGTCCGCCGGTTGATGGGCGTTCGACGGCGGGGTCGGGGGTTCCAGTACCTGGTGGACTGGGAGGGGTACGGTCCGGAAGAACGGAGCTGGGTCTCCCGCCAGCTCATCGTGGATCCCGGCCTGATCACCGACTTCCATCGTGCCCATCCGGGCGAGCCGGGTCGGGCTGGTCGCCGGGTGGCTCCCGTGGAGGGGGGGGTACTGTGAGGTTTGGTCCGCTCCCCGCCACACGCTCCGTTCCTTTAAGGTACTATGTTGATTGATGCATTCCCCGCCACGCGCTCCGTTCCTTTAAGGTGCCGTGTTGATTGGTGCATTCCCCGCCACACGCTTTTGGAGCAAGTATCAATCTCATCCCGCAGCTGTCACAGTTTGTAATTAGCGCCCCTGAAGGCTTTATATACACAGACCTCCTTGCTATCGATGTTGGGTCGTTCTGGAATACAACTGCATATACCTGCCTTTCCCCGTCGCTGTTCCACTCGCTCCGTGCCAAGTGAGAGTAGGGCTTGAGATGTTTGAATGGCTTTTCTAAATGAAGTGTGTAAAACTGCCAGTTTTATTTCGAAATATAGAGTCTATGTTATCTCCATTTCCAATATTTCGAAATAAAACTGGTGTTTTTATTTCATGCAATGCGTGTTTTGTCATTTCAGCGCCACGCGCTGTCCACCTCATGTCGAGCAAGCCTATACGGTACATTGTACCTCGCTGCCTATATACCTGTTATTCAAGTGTGTAAAACTGCCCGTTTTATTATCGAAATATTGGAAACGGAGATAACATACTCTTTATTTTGAAATCGGATGACGACGACGACATGACAGAAGTTGAACAGCGTGGGAAACTTTTATTAAACTGCCGCGAGACATGTAGGAAATTGGTCTGCGGAGGTCCGCTTGACTATGAAAGCTCAGAGTCCACGCGGACCTCCGCAGAGTCCAGTCCATGTAGAGTCCGCTCGACCATGGGAGCACCTTTAGAGTGCCTTGAGTTTGTACTGAACTTGAGCCAGTGATCATCTTACACTTAGAGTGCCTAGAGTTTGTACTGAACTTGATCCAGTGATTGTCTTTCACTTAGAGTGCCTAGAGTTTGTACTAAACTCGACAGAGAGGGTCAAGTCCATTTGCATCTTCTTGGTATCTAGGGCAGCGGTTCTCAAACTATGGGTGGCAACCCAAATTGGGGTCGCGGGTAGGTGACAGTGGGGTCGCGTATTGGCAAAAGAAAAAGAAAAAAGCGATTATTTGCCATGTCTCGCCCCTGCATCAACGGAGGCACAGTATTCCAATACACATCTCATACATCCTGTGCAGGTATAATCACTGAGGCCACGTCTGGTCTTTTGTGAGTCAGTGGAGCGCAAAGTGCCGTGACGTGCATGCGATACGTAGTACTACGAGCACTACTATGAAACAGAGTAAAAGAAGTTATGATCCTAAATACTTGGCATATGGATTTACTTGGACTGGCCAAGAAGATGACCCGAGACCACAGTGCGTTTTGTGTTACGAGATCCTTGCTAACGAGAGCTTTAAACCAAGTAATTACAGCGGCACTAAGCATCCTGAATTTAAAACGGAACCGTTAGCTTTCTTTCAGAAAGAAAACTACGGTTTTAGAGCAGAGAAAACTGTGCTGAAAACGAAAAAGGACTACATGCTTCGTTTATTGTTGCCAATTGGATCGCAAAGACTGCGAAACCCCACACACTTGCAGAGAGCTTTTGGTTACAGATCTCGCCTCAGAGTAGAAGCGGATCTGCGCCTCTTTCTCAGCACAACGCAGCCACGTATCATGGAACTATGTTCAAATGTACAAGCACACCCTTCCCATTAAGTCTCGTTTTTGTTTATTCTTGAAAAGCGCATGTGAACGCATTTAAAAAAAATTTAAAAAGTTCTGCCAACATATTTTGGCTAAATATGTGAGGTTTGGTCCGCTCCCCGCCACACGCTCCGTTCCTTTAAGGTACTATGTTGATTGATGCGTTCCCCGCCACGCGCTCCGTTCCTTTAAGGTGCCGTGTTGATTGGTGCATTCCCCGCCACACGCTTTTGGAGCAAGTATCAATCTCATCCCGCAGCTGTGGAGAACCTGGTTCCCCGTTTGGAGCTGCGCCTCGTTATCTGCCCGCTTTACGCGTTGCGCTCTGGTGAGTTTTTGGAAAACAGTCCTTTTGGATTATCAGTTTTTTGTGTGTTTGGTGAACACTGAAGAAATACCGTTTTTGTTTTGTACTGGACTCAGCTAATTTGTGTGTTAGGATAACACTGAAGAATTCCGTTTTGTTTTGCACTGGACTCAGCTAATTTGTGTGTTAGAATAACACTGAAGAATACCGTGTTGTTTTTCACTGGACTCAGCTAACTTGTGTGTGGTACACCGAAGATCAAGTCACTTGGGATTAATACTGGACTCAGTCACCTCTCTGCCTCTGTGTGTTCGTTGGGCTGTTTCTGATCTCTCTCTCTCTCCGTTTTCCACCGTGAGTGAAAGCTGGGAGGATCTGCAGAGCCGCTACAACGTCACATGCCAATTCCTCACCACTATCTACTGGGAGTATCTGCAGAGCCGCTACATCGTCACATGCCAGATCCCCGTTTGTTTGATTCCTGTACCTCATCCATCTTGTGACTCTGTAAATAAATACGCCCTAGCTTTTGGCTAACTCTGAACTTCCTGTCTGTGCCGTTGCGTTTGAGGTCGGTTACAAACCATAACATTACGACCCAACCATGACGACCTCAGCCGACGCAGACAGGGTCAGAACAGCGTTGGCGGTCCAGATTGAGTTAACCAACGACCACAGCCTACAGCTAGGTGCGGCTGCGGTTGCTGTACAGGAGCTCCGAGACCAGGTCCTGCCTATTCAGGAGTCCCTTGGCTCTCTGGCTAGCCAGCAGTCTAATATTCTCCACCAATTACAAGCGCTAAGTGAAACCGTTAACACCTTGCTTGTAACCCCACTTACTTCAGGAGCCTCGGCCGGAGCATCACCCGCAGCCCTGGCAGGCCCCGCGCCTCCCGATCCCGCACCTCGGGAGCCCCGTCTCTCCGAACCACGGTTGTTCGATGGTAACTTCGAGGATTGTGCCACATTCATCATGCAATGTGAGTTGGTTTTTCGTCATCAACCCAGCCGATTCACTTCAAGGGGAGCCCGAGTGGCTTACATGACTAACTTGCTGTCAGGCCGGGCAGCCCAGTGGGTCACTGCCTCCTGGGCAATGTGGGCTGATTTCTGTTTTTCCTACTCAGACTTTGTGGCTGAGCTCTGCAGGGTTTTCCACCACCCAGCCCGTGGCCAGGACCCTGGAGCCCGGTTGGGCACCTTCCGGCAGGGCAGTGGCGGGGTCACCGACTACGTGCTGGAGTTCAGACTGGCGGCAACGGAGAGCGGTTGGAACGATCAAGCGCTTCGTCTCACCTTCATGAGGGGGCTCAACGATGCTGTCAGGGACCAGCTCGCGACCCGTGAGGAACCTGAGTCCCTCGAGGACCTATTCAGCCTCGCCATTCGCATCGACGGACGCCTCCAGGAGAGAAGACGTGAGAGAACCCGACAGGGACCTCCAGAGGTTCTCCAGACCCCCCGTACTCGTGACGGTACTGCGGTCCGCCCTGCTCCCAACACGACTGGTGGCCCTTTCCCCTCCCGTTCGGTGCCCGGGGAGGAACCCATGCAGCTGGGACGTTCACATCTTAGCCAAGCTGAACGGGAGGCGAGGTTCAGGTCCGGCCTTTGCCTCTACTGCGGTCGGGATGGACACCGTATCGCCAACTGCCCTACCCGGCCAAAAGACCAGGCTCGCCGGGACCCCGGGAGATCCTGGTGAGCCGTTTTTCTCGTTCCCAGAGCCGTGCACCACCTAGCCGTCTGATGAGCGTCACCCTGGGCGGACCAACGGGCCACGGTGGAGGCACTCATTGACTCGGGGGCTGACGAGAGTTTCCTAGACTTCGAGTTTGCTACCCGGGCCAACATTCCACTTGAGGACCTCGTGAGGCCATTGGAGGTATTCGCATTGGAACAACACCGCCTGGCTGACATCACTCAACGCACCTGTCCTGTCCTGCTCACCATTGCTGGTAACCACGTTGAGAGACTCCAGTTTTTTATCACCAGATCCCCTCTTGTCCCAGTAGTCCTGGGCCGGCCCTGGCTCGCGCTGCACAAGCCCCACATCGCCTGGTCCTCCGGTACCATCAGGGGGTGGAGCTCCTCCTGTCATGCCCAGTGTCTTCAGGCGGCGTCCTGTCCCTCGCCCCGGAGATCCGTTTGTGAGCCGCCTCCGGACCTCTCGACCATACCCCCTGAGTACCACGACCTCAAGGAGGTTTTCAGTAAGTCCAGGGCTCAGGCCCTTCCGCCTCACCGGCCTTACGACTGTGCCATCGACCTCCGCTCAGGGGCTCCCCTTCCCGGCAGCCGCCTCTACAGACTGACCGTCCCGGAGAAGGCAGCGATGGATCAATATATCTCTGAGTCCTTGGAAGCAGGACTCATTCGGCCTTCCTCCTCTCCTGTGGCGGCCGGTTTCTTCTTTGTTGGGAAGAAGGACGGAGACCTTCGACCCTGCATCGACTATCGCCAGCTCAACGAGATCACCATTAAGAACAAGTACCCTCTTCCTCTCATGAACTCCACCTGCGAGCCTCTCACCCAGGCTACCGTCTTTACCAAGCTGGACCTCCGGAGTGCCTACCATCTAGTCCGTATCCGAGAGGGCGATGAGTGGAAGACCGCCTTCAAGACTCCCAGGGGCCACTACGAGTACCTGGTAATGCTGTTCGGCCTCATCAACGCTCCGGCGGTATTCCAGGCGCTCATGAACGACGTCCTTCGTGACATGCTGGAGGAGTTTGTGGTAGTATACCTAGACGACATCCTCATTTTCTCCAAGACCCTCGAGGAACACATCCAGCATGTCCGCCGTGTGCTGGAGTGCCTCCTCCACAATCGGCTCTTCGTCAAGGCAGAGAAGTGCCGATTCCACTCCGACTCCGTCGATTACCTGGGCTTCATCGTGGAGAGAGGCTTGACCCGAGCTGACCCTCACAAGATCCGGGCCGTGGAGGAGTGGCCGGAACCCACCTCTCGGAAGGAGTTACAGAGCTTCCTCGGGTTCGCCAACTTGTACCGAAGATTCATCCGGAACTACAGTCAAGTGGCGGAACCGCTTACCAGGCTGACCTCTCCCGCCCTGCCGTTCGACTGGTCCCCAGCGGCGTGTGCTGCGTTCCGCTCCCTCAAGAAGAGGTTCACTTCCGCCCCGATCTTGCTCCATCCAAACCCCAAGAGACAGTTCATCGTAGAGGTGGACGCCTCGGATACTGGACTAGGAGCTATCTTATCCCAGCAGTCGGCAACAGAACAGAAGGTACATCCGTGCGCCTTCTACTCGCGTCGTTTCCTCCCTGCCGAGAGGAACTATGACATCGGCAATCGGGAGCTGCTGGCGGTTGTGGCTGCCTTGGAGGAGTGGCGTCATTGGCTAGAGGGGGCCGAGGAGCCATTTACCATTTGGACGGACCACAAGAACCTGACGTACATCCGTGCTTCCAAGCGCCTCAATGGCCGGCAGGCAAGATGGGCCAGCTTCCTCAGTCGGTTCGACTTCTCGCTGACGTTTCGCCCTGGTTCCCGCAACACGAAGGCCGACTCCCTGTCCCGGTTACACTCCAAGGGGGCTCCAACCACTGAGGACCCGTCTCCCATCCTCCCAGAGGCCAGGGTGGTAGGAGTAGTCACCTTGGGCATCGAGGGGGTGGTAAGGCGTGCCCTACGCTTCCATCGCGCTCCAGGCAATGTACCGGTTCATCGTCTCTTCGTCCCCGACTCGGTCCGGTCCCGGGTCCTCCAGTGGGGCCATACCAGCCGGTTCGCCTGCCACCCGGGCGTTCATCGCACGTTCTCCTTCCTGGCTCGTCGATTCTGGTGGCCCACCATGAGGAACGACGTCAAGGAGTTCGTACTGGCCTGCGCAGTCTGCGCCCGCAGCAAGGCCTCCCACCAGGCACCCTCCGGGCTATTGCAGCCGCTTCCCATTCCGAGCCGTCCTTGGTCACATGTGGCGCTGGACTTCGTCACGGGTCTTCCTTCTTCCCAGGGGAACACGTGCCTACTAACCGTGGTGGATCGGTTCAGCAAGGGGGTTCACCTCGTGGCCCTTCCCAAGCTTCCCTCGGCGGCCGAGACGGCGGACCTCCTGACACGCCACGTGTTTCGCCTCCATGGTTTTCCACAGGACGTCGTCTCGGACCGGGGGCCCCAGTTCACTTCCCAGGTATGGCGGGCTTTTTGCAAGGGATTGGGGGCAACGGTCAGTCTTTCCTCTGGTTATCATCCCCAGACTAACGGACAAACGGAGAGGATGAACCAGAGTGTGGAGTCTGCTCTTCGGTGTGTGGCTGCCGAGAAACCCGCTTCTTGGAGCCGTTTCCTTCCCTGAGTCGAGTACTCCATCAACTCCAAGGTCAGTTACGCCACCGGCCTCTCACCCTTTGAGGTATCCCTGGGCTACCAACCCCCTCTTTTCCCTGCACAGGAGTCGGAGGTGGCAGTTCCCTCCGTACAGGACCACCTCGACCGGTGCCGTCGGGTCTGGGAGATCACCAGGACTGCGCTGCTCCGGTCATCGGAGCGCGCCAGTCGTGGGGCTGACCGGCGCCGGGTTCCTGCGCCGACGTACCACCCTGGGCAGAGGGTGTGGCTTTCCTCAAGGGACCTTCCACTTCGGTCCTCGGCCAAGAAGCTTAACCCCTGGTTCGTCGGTCCTTTTGAGGTTCTGAAGGTACTCAGTCCGGCGGCGGTGAGTCTTAAGCTTCCTGCGTCCATGCACATTCACCCCGTTTTCCATGTGTCCCGGGTTAAGCCTGTCTCTCTCAGTCCCCTAATGCCTCCTGCTCCGGAACCACCTCCTCCCGAGATGGTGGACGGTCACCCCCAGTGGCAGGTCCGCCGGTTGATGGGCGTTCGACGGCGGGGTCGGGGGTTCCAGTACCTGGTGGACTGGGAGGGGTACGGTCCGGAAGAACGGAGCTGGGTCTCCCGCCAGCTCATCGTGGATCCCGGCCTGATCACCGACTTCCATCGTGCCCATCCGGGCGAGCCGGGTCGGGCTGGTCGCCGGGTGGCTCCCGTGGAGGGGGGGGTACTGTGAGGTTTGGTCCGCTCCCCGCCACACGCTCCGTTCCTTTAAGGTACTATGTTGATTGATGCATTCCCCGCCACGCGCTCCGTTCCTTTAAGGTGCCGTGTTGATTGGTGCATTCCCCGCCACACGCTTTTGGAGCAAGTATCAATCTCATCCCGCAGCTGTCACAGTTTGTAATTAGCGCCCCTGAAGGCTTTATATACACAGACCTCCTTGCTATCGATGTTGGGTCGTTCTGGAATACAACTGCATATACCTGCCTTTCCCCGTCGCTGTTCCTGTCTTCTTTCTCTCCAGGACCTTTTTGTGGAGAACCGCTGTGGAGAACCTGGTTCCCCGTTTGGAGCTGCGCCTCGTTATCTGCCCGCTTTACGCGTTGCGCTCTGGTGAGTTTTTGGAAAACAGTCCTTTTGGATTATCAGTTTTTTGTGTGTTTGGTGAACACTGAAGAAATACCGTTTTTGTTTTGTACTGGACTCAGCTAATTTGTGTGTTAGGATAACACTGAAGAATTCCGTTTTGTTTTGCACTGGACTCAGCTAATTTGTGTGTTAGAATAACACTGAAGAATACCGTGTTGTTTTTCACTGGACTCAGCTAACTTGTGTGTGGTACACCGAAGATCAAGTCACTTGGGATTAATACTGGACTCAGTCACCTCTCTGCCTCTGTGTGTTCGTTGGGCTGTTTCTGATCTCTCTCTCTCTCCGTTTTCCACCGTGAGTGAAAGCTGGGAGGATCTGCAGAGCCGCTACAACGTCACATGCCAATTCCTCACCACTATCTACTGGGAGTATCTGCAGAGCCGCTACATCATCACATGCCAGATCCCCGTTTGTTTGATTACTGTACCTCATCCATCTTGTGACTCTGTAAATAAATACGCCCTAGCTTTTGGCTAACTCTGAACTTCCTGTCTGTGCCGTTGCGTTTGAGGTCGGTTACAAACCATAACATTATATGCCTTGATCGGTTTTTTTTATCCGCTTTTTCTCCTCCTATTTTTCTTGTATTTTCCTCCCATCCCAATTTAGTCGTTATGCCAATTCCCCCCTCCCCTTCCTGGTCGTTGTGCGCATTTGCCCCCTACTTGCCGGTCTAGGGAGCCCTGAAGTCTATCACATGCTTCCTCCGATACATAGGAGACAGCCAGCAGCCTCTTTTCACCTGGCAGCGAGGACTCTCATTGGGTGAGTGTAACGCGCGGGAGGGCACACTACCTCACCCAGATCCCTTCCTCGCTGTGCAGGCGCCCTGACCGACCTGTAGGAGTCGCTGTTTACAACGACCAGATTACCACCCACCGGCTTCCCTCCCGCTGACTCTGCCAATTGTGTCAGTATGACGACCGGCCAAGCCGGAGGCACCGCTGACAGCTGGATTGGAACCCGGTGTCTCTTGCGTTGGTGACGAGCGCAATGTCCGCTGCGCCACCCAGCCGGCGGATTAAGCACCTTCTTGAGATCACGTGTACAAAAAAATCTAAGCAATTGAATAAAGGGCAGATGATTTACAGGAGGTTTTGTAGATACAGTACTGAATTCTGCCATCCGGACACATGCAATTTGAAATATTATTATAGAATATAGAATACCAGGCCTGTAAATTACCTTATTATAGCCAACTCGCACATCTATGGATCGGGCCAAATCTCCTCTTTCAAATGGCAGAGTTAAATTTGGATTTAGTATCTCCAGGCGTGCAGCAAGAACCGTGAATGAAATTACTGTATTTACAGTTCCATTCTTATAATGTATATATTTTGGATCGGATTGCAACACGGATTGTTGCTAAACGTTCACAGAAGGTAGACACACTAACTATCTATCCAATCTATGCTAATAACGTTCAGTTTTGTGATGGAGAATCCCGAGAAATAAGAGAAATTAAAATAATTCATACAGAAGTAATTTGCTTACAGGAAGCGGGAATTGGCTAGGAAATGTATTTGTTCAAAATGTCAACGCTCATTGAGAGCTCTGGATGCCCTCTCCTCATATGACTACAAACGGCGACGCAACACTAATTCAAAATGGCGGATATTTGCTAAATTATGAAGACATTCCATGAACTAAAATCTCACTAATAACACTAGACTATTGGTAAACAAAAAACGTATTGTTGAAAATATACACTATGGCTGCTGTTTTGACAGGATTAAGGTCTTTACTCTTGGCTACATTTGAAAAAGAAAATGCAACATTATGTCATACAGTCTAGAGATTGATTTATGACGTGATGTCATCTGCGGAACGCCGGTGGACCACTCAGGCTAAATAGGTTAAAGGACTTTTCCTGTTTCTCTGCCAGGCATAAGACCTTTTCCAGGATTGAAAAGGAAACGTCTTTTCTTTCTTAGGAAACTGAAAGAGTTCACTAATAACAGGGTGATTCTACACAACTTCTATCACTGTGTGATTGAGAGCGTTCTTACTTCCTCCTATACTATATGGTTTGGTAACATTACAGACCAGGAGAAGAAATCTCTGAACAGAATTGTGCGTCTCGCACGCAAGACAATCGGGGTTAGCCTGCCAGCTCTAGAAGAGATCTATGGTGCCAGGCTGCTTTCCCGTGCCTGTGGCATTATCAACGACCCCTCTGGTCACCCAGCCGCAGGCCTCTTTGTCCCCCTCCCATCGGGCAGACGTTACCGCTCTATCACATGCTCTACCTCTCGGTTTACTAAAGGCGTTTTCACACCTAGCTCGTTTGGAGCTGTTGTTCTGGAACCTGGAGCGTTTACCCTCTATTTCGGTTCATTTGGGCATATGTGAACACAGCAATCTCATTCTGATCGCCTAGAGAGGGTGGTCTCGGCACACTTCCAACCGAACCCGAAGCGACTCGTACGCTGTGAGAATGCAATCGACTTAACAAACCGACACAACTCACTTGCCGTACTGTATACGCGTTGCATGATAACGCTTTCGCATTGAATTGTGGGCGGGATCAGTTTGTAGTCTTTAGGCAGCTAGATCGGTAAAGTTAGCTATAGACCACTGCACTTCCGCGTTACATTGAAATCGGGGAGGAGAGAGCGGGGGGAGCATATGAATTAATGTGGATGAGAGCCGTGATGTAAGTGGTTGCAGCTACGGCTGTGGGGGTGCTGGAGACATGATCCAATAGGCTTTTATGCGCCTGAGTTTCCTGAACACGGCGCGACCCATTCCTAATCGATCAGAACTAAATCGGCCGTTTTACATCACAGCTCTCATCCACATTCCGATTTCAATGTAACGCGGAGATTCAGGGTTAGGGGGGGGGGGGGGGGGCACACCCCAAAATCTGACCAATGAGTGACAGTTTGCTCGCGCGTGCGTTTGTTTTGGTCCGCTGTTAACACAGCCGTGTGAACACAAACAAACTAAGGGACAAGTGCAACATTGTATCATTATAGTCTCTGTGGCCCTGTCCACACGAGAGTTTGGATTTAATATGACCGAAGTTTGAAAAAATAAAACTCCGTCCACACGGTGAACACAGGTGGACAACCGTGTATAACTGCGTACTCACGGGCAGAGCTGGAACCCAGCAACCGATACATTTAGTACAATGTAATACAATGCCAAAGCAGTAGGCGGCGATGTTGTTCAGACATGAAGGCCATTTCAACCAATCAGAAAAGACTGAACGCTCACTAAACTTCCTGTTGGGTCGCGATCTGCCATTAATTAACTGAAGAAGAAGAAGTAACGTTACCGATATGAAATGGATGTAAACGTTATTTAACAGATTGCAGAATGGGTACAATACAATACGGCTCAATACAAACAATTGTTAAGGGGATGCAGTCTGGACTGGGTTCCTTATAAGTTATAACAATAACTTGACAACACATGAGTTTAGTTTAGCTGCAGCTACATGTTTACTCTGAGCGTCAACAGACATCAGTCGATCACAACACTCTTCAACACAGACGATACGTTTTGAACAAAAGTTTGTTACAATCATTTTCATATAACGCTACTTGGGACAGCTCTGCTGTAAACACTGGTGTAGTTGGCTCTGCTCTAATCTCTCTACCCCGCGGTCTGCCGTGAACATGGGGAATAATTGCGACAGCTCTGCTGTAAACACTGGGAATAACCTCGGTTGCTATGCCCACACGCAACTGCAAAACCGCACAACTCCACCCTGGCCACCGGTTTCAAAAGACCGCGGTTGCAGTGTAGCAAATCCCCGGTTGTGTGTGGCCGAACAGTGCAACTGCGCACATACAATCACGGTTACATTAAACCCAGCGTTCGTGTGGACGGGGCCTGTGTCTCCCTGAATCGGAACAAAGCAAACGAACTACAGGTGTGAAAACGCCCTAAGAGTTTCTTCCCCAGTGCTGTGCGCAGCCTGAATAACTCCAAAGGCTAGATTTGTATATTATCTTATTTTTATTTGGTGTGTTATTAGTCAGGTTGTGGAAGTGCTGCTTCTGTGTGTCTGTGCATCATGCACTTTGGTTATATGCACTTTTACTGTAAATTGTGCCTCTATGCATTATGCACTTTTACTATGATATGCACTTTAGGGGATGTTGATATCAACTTTAGCATTTGTCCTTTTATACTGTCTGTGCTTTAAAAATAAATTCTGTACTGTTTCTACTCTGCTCCTGTATTGGATTAGTTGTAGACACTCAGGGCTAAATCCACAAAGAATAGATTGCACAGAGCAAGTTGCACCCTTACTTAAAATTCATTATGAATTGAAAATGGGGGACCCTGATGTAAACAAGACGAAAGTCTTTCTCTGGTCTGCATCCCCTTAACAATTGTGTGTATTGAGCCGTACTGTATTGTACCCATTCTGCAATCTGTTAATAAAAATGTCATTCAATCAATCACCGTGCAGATTGATTGATTGAATGAACATTTTAATAACAGATTGCAGAATGGGTACAATACAGTACGGCTCAATACACACAATTGTTAAGGGGATGCAGACCAGAGAAAGACGTTTGTCTTGTTTACATCAGGGTCCCCCATTTTCAATTCATCATAACATATGAGTTGGGGAGACCTATCACTCTTTTAGAACTCAAAGACACAGTTGCAGAGATGCAAAGGGGCAAGGCACCCAGCTGGGATGGAATCCCACCCAAACTATATCTAGCGTTTTGGAATCCACGTGGCCCATTATTGCATGAGATGATTGAACACTCCATTGAACAGAGGGGATTCTCGAGATATGTGAATATGGCTTTAATTTCTTTACTACTCAAAAAGGACAAGGACCCCAATGACTGTGGCAGTTATAGGCCCCTAAGTCTTCTCGGGGGGCCAATCTAATTTTTTTTGCCAAAGTACTAGCCCGTCGTCTGCAGAAGTATATGACGGTGCTGGTACACTGTGATCAAACCGGATTTTTTTGGGGGACGCTTAGCCGCAAATAATCTCAAGAGATTATTACATGTAATTGACAACAGTAAGGACAATATAACTCCAGCCATGGTTCTTTCTTTAGATGCCATGAAGGCATTCGATAGACTAGAGTGGTCATATCTTTGGACGGTACTGGAGGTTATGGGACTTGGAAAGGGACTTATACATATGATTAAAGTGCTCTATGCCTCACCGTCAGCAATGATAATGACAGGCAAAATATGCTCCGCACTCTTCCCTGCCTCTAGGTCTTCTAGGCAGGGTTGTCCTCTGCTGTCAAGCTGGTTTGACCCTGAAATTGCTGTCTTGGCGCTCCTTAGAAGCAGCAACGGTCTCACCACAAAGACTACAGGATGTAGTATACTCCAATATCCAGTAAACATTATTCTGTCTCTGAGAGTTACAGTTCAAAAGTTACAGGCCAAAATGTAATGTTCAATGTTATAGCGCCACCATCTGGCCAAATGTCCTCTGTAATACACCCGCCGAGCGTGAAGTCGATCGGATGAGCGGTTCTCAAGATACGCGAAGGACAGGACAGACCCTCTCTGTATAGTTCGATTCCCTTATAGAACCAGGGGCAGCATGGTGGAGGCACAGTGGAAACAGAAGGGTGGGAGGCGGGGTGTGGGGGTGGGGGTGGGGGTGGGGGGGGGGGGGGGGGGGGGGGTTCGATGTGGGCTTCCTGATCCTTAGATAAATAAATGTCCCTGTTTGGGTTTACAAGACATCTGGTTGGTTGGATGGTAAGGTAGTTAGTTACTACCATCTGTAGAGCCTGCCCGGCCCTCAGGCCCACTGCAGCTCTCAGGAACAGGAAGTACTACACACACACACAGACACACGCATGCACGCACGCACACACACACACACACACACACACACACAGACACACGCACACACGCACGCACACACACACACACACGCACGCACGCACGCACACACACACACACACACACACACACACACACAAACAAACAAACAAACAAACACACACGCACATAATATACCTTACCTTGCTACCTCTCTATCTTTTTTATGCTCGCTTATGCCTGTATTTTTTACTGTTCTGAAGCACTTTGAACTGCAACTTCTGTATGAAAAGTGCTATACAAATAAAGTAAAATTATTATTACAGACACATACACACACTACACTAGGGGTGTAACGGTACACAGAAGCCATGGTTCGGTACATACCTCGGTTTTGTGGTCACGGTTCGGTACAAGTTCGGTACACCAGGGAACAAATATTTATAATGATTATTATATATTTATAATAATTATTATAATATTTTTTTTTTATCCACTTTTTCTCCTGTTTTTCTCAGATTTTCTAATTTCGTCGTTATGCCAATTCCCCCCTCCCCTTCCTGGTCGTTGCTCGCATGTGCCCCCCACTGGTCGGTCTGACTCTAGGGAGTCCTGAAGTCTAACAGATGCTTCCTCCGTCACATAGGAGACAGCCAGCAACCTCTTTTCACCTGGAAGCGAGGACTCTCATTGGTGAAGTGTAACGCGTGGGAGGTCACACACTACCTTCAACATATCCTTTCTTTGCTGTGCAGGCGCTCTGACCGACCTGTAGGAGTCACTGTTTTACAACGACCAGAATACCACCCCACCGGCTTCCCTCCCGCTGACTCTGCCAATTGAGCCAGTATGACGACCGGCCAAGCCGGAGGCAACGCTGACAGCCGGATTCGATTCAGGAATCCACTTGAGTAAATGAATTGCCTACTGCCCCCACCCCCCACCGGTGTATACTTTTTAAGTTTCAGTTTCACTTCTAGAGTAGAGTTAACTTCACGTAAAGCAGAGAAAGAAGACTATAGAGAAGAGATGCCATGTTACACAACAATGGCAGAGGATTTATCAATATTTTGGATTTAAACACCGCAGCAGCTCGACTTGAGAGGAGCTCAGAGGACCAGTCCAGATCAGCAAAAGTATGTTTGCATGTTTTATTTTCTTCTCTCGGATCAGCTGTGAGGGGAAAGTAGCGCGGAATAAAGTTGGTGTGTGTGTGTGTCTTTCCATTGGTTAACATTATTAGGCAAACAAGAAAACAATGTACATTTTCAGCCTATTGTAATGACCCTGTGTAGCGGAGGTCCGTGAGTATATCCACAGTCACAGAAACAGGGGTGTTGAGAAGTGACTGTGGCAGTAAGCGGGCTGCGAGTTAAACTCACTTCCTCATAACAGGGTTAAAAGACGCATAGGTACGGTACCCAGAGGTGAATTCACTTCTTAGTGCAGCGGTCTATGTCGTCGCCCGCGGAGCGGGAGACCCCAGTTCAACTCTCCCTCGGGACATCAGCATTTAATACACAACGCAGAGGAGTCCGATACGATCTGTCACACCTGCTGTGTTACAATCATATCATTCATTCATGGTTTTGTTTCAGTGACACCTGTAGTAAGGAGGAGGGGAGAAACGGCCCAGTGCAACGTTTTATTCATCATCTAAATGTGGCAATACAAGCTTGATATTCAACGTTAAATGAATGACCTTCTGTGTTAAGCTGTTAAGCCATAGCCCTATTTTCTGAAATCCGCCTAAAAATACATACCTAAGTAAATGTAAGATTTTCCATTTGCATGTTCTTGGTATCTAGGGACATCTATGGATCTCATGGAATGTATTCCCCGTGTCAGAAATATTGTGTCTGTTACTAGGCGGTGAATAACACCATGCTAAAAGATGTCAAAGATGCAAAGAAAAATCATAATTCATATTCTCCTTTGTTTCATCACAATTTAAGCAAGCCTAGTAATAGACACAATATTTCTGACACTGGGAATACATTCACTGATTGATTGATTGAAAACTTTATTAACAGATTGCAGAATGGGTACAGTACAGTACAGCTCAATACATACAATTGTTAAGGGGATGCAGACCAGAGAAAGACTTTCGTCTTGTTTACATCAGGGTCCCCCATTTTCAATTAATCGTAACATATATGACATACATGACATACAGATAGACAGTACTGCTACATCTATATATCTATGACATACCATATTTGTAAATACTTTGAGGTCCATAGATGTCCCTAGATACCAAGAAGATGCAAATGGACCGTGTAGAAGTGGAGCAAATATTCCATTTACTTAGGTATGTATTTTAGGTGGATTTTCAGAAAATAGGGCTCCGGGCTTAAGAGGTTAATATGTATTATTACATGGCGTTTTCACATTCGCCGAAATGCTTGCTTGTGATTGGTCAATAGCCCCCGACAGCGGTGAATTCTTTTTCGTTATTACATGGCGTTTTCACATTCGCCGAAATGCTTGCTTGTGATTGGTCAATAGCCCCCCGACAGCGGTCATTATCAGACAATAATGACCGCTGTGGGACAATAATGACCGCTGTGCGCAGCTGTTCGCAATCAAGCCCACTGACACACACTGTTTCAGTGCAATTAGACACTGCCGGTGTTCTGCTGCCGGCGATGACAGGGGGCGGAGCCAGAACGCAGCCAGAACCAGTGTTGCGAGTCGATGTAAAATGAATTAGGTATATTGTTAGTAAGTTAGCCATGTAATAAGCGGGATAATGTATAGCTATACTCGATCATTGTCGCAAAATAATTGACCTTCACTGACGTTTAAAACACCTCGCCGAGGCGGCTCGGTATTTTAAACTCTGTGTCGGTCAATTATTTTGCGACAATGACCTCGTAGCTATACATTATCCCTTACATAACCACCGGTGATTATTGTTTTTCGCAGCTGTAGTAATCAAGCCCCACTGACACACACTGTTTCAGTGCAGCCAATCAGACACACCTGCCGGGCTGCCCGCGATAATAATCACTTTATTTGGGCTGACAGAGCCACAGAACAACTGCGATTTGTCAAATGAATTAGGTATATTGTTAGTAAGTTAGCCATGTAATAAGCGGGATAATGTATAGCTATACTCGGTCATCATCGCAAAATAATTGACCTTCACTGACGTTTAAAACACCTCGCCGAGGCGGCTCGGTATTTTAAACTCTGTCGGTCAATTATTTTGCGACAATGACCTCGTACTGTCTATACATTATCCCTTACATATTAAAGGGGAACTATTTTATTATTTCTTTCACTATTTGGACAATTTTACACAATTCCTGTGAGTTTATGGAACACATCTGTCATTCATTGTTTTGTATTTTTTATCAAGTACTCAAAAACAGCATTTCTAAAAACTTTAAGCCATTTTGAGGCTGGGCTCCGCCCATACTCGGAATGCGATTTGAGTCAGTGAGTGAGTGAGTGAGTGAGAGAGAGAGAGAGAGAGAGAGAGAGAGAGAGAGAGAGCGAGAGCGAGCGAGAGAGAGAGAGAGAGAGAGAGAGAGAGAGAGAGAGATGCAGGGGCCAAGCGGTCTCTCTTAACACATTGGTTGCCAGCCGGATATGACGATTTATCGCTTGGATGCCACCACGTTAATCAATGGGAGGACGAGCACATTTGCGAACGCATAAACTATATCTTAAATTATGGCTATGTGTCTAATACACCCCTCGCTTATCAATGACTTGCTTGCAGTCAACATGTACGACACGGATTGTTTTTTCATCAGTACATTTCCGTTTTATACCGTTTTGAATACGAGTATAGTTTCAGAGAGTCCTAGTAATTTCAGAGAAATTCTGCAAAAATAGCCATTTACTGGAATACACAAAACACATTGTCATTTTCAGGCTGATTTATGAATCGTTTTCAAATAAACGCTAGATTATCGAGAGTATTTGTGTTCTTATGCACGATACAAAAGCGGGCTGAAAAATAATTTATTCATGCCGCGCTCAGCGCCTAACGCCACACACACACACACACACACATTTAGAATATTTTATTTATGTCCACATAAAAACAAGGTTTAAAGGACACAAATATTAACAGTGCGCTTGTACATTGTGGGATTATTCGGATACAATCGTGCCACAGTGGCAATCAAAGTTACAGACTCACACGGATGATGAACCTGACAATCAACACACAGCTCATGGGTACAGATAGCAGCGTCTTCTCCAAATTGCCCGGCTGCCAATAATTGCTGACACTGAGCAATATTTAGCTAATTGTTTGGCTCTTCTCTTCGGAAGACCGGCCAACTGAAGGCCTCTAACACCCAACTTATGGACATGACCCAGGCTTCCAAATATGAAGACTAAAAGTTTACAGTTGTAGCCGAGTTGTGAAATGGTATGGTCTAACAGTTGATATTTTAACATTTTGGTTGTAAATGCTTCCTCTAGACTGTAGTCAAACGTGCAACCAACTTCCAGGATGAGAACCTCTCTGTTATTCTCATTAACAATAACAACATCGGGGGTGTTTGCTGAAATATCAGAGAACAGTGAATTGTCCCTACACAGATTGAGCATATATGGCTTCACACTGGTGTGTTTATACAGCTTATATGTTGCAGGTGACCCGAGTGTGGAACTGACACTGTCTGCAATCAGGTTCACGATCCTATCATGCCTACAAATGTAGAGCCCTTTGTATGCATGACAGCCATTGAGTATGTGAGACATGGTTTCTGTTGTCTGTTCGTGACCATGGTGTATGCAGTGTGGGCTATGACTGCCAGGGAACCAGATGGAAAGGTTGAGCATTGATGGTAAAACCTGTAGCCTAGCTTTTAAAGTAAAAATGATGATGCTCTCATCAATACACACACACACACACACACACACACACACACACACACACACACACACACACACACACACACACACACACACACACACACACACACACACACACACACGTTGTGAAATCTGTGAAAAACAACTCTGATTAACCCAAAACTGGTAACATAGATTCCTTACCTCAGATCAGATGTTCTCCAAAAAGATGAATCCAATTCCTGATCGCCATTGCAAATATTGATCACGTTTATTGATCCAACGTTATAGTCCGAAACGCATAATCCAAGCTGCTCCCAGCCTCGCCAGTGAATCTGGTAACACGACACTGCTTGCCAGAGATGGGAAAACCCTGGACCGGAGTTTTTCTCTGATGCACTTTTTCACTCAATCCAATCCAATGATGTGCATTCCCATCCGGGAGACGATAGGGGGCGGTATTTGCCATTTTCGAGCTCAGAGCCATTCCCAATGATAATGTCAGGCTGGACGGATGGAAAATGAATGGATATCGCTAATAAAAGAAATAACGATTAAATAACGAGAAATCTCGTTATTTGCAACCAACGCATGGCGGCCAATAACGAGAAACGAGCAACCAATGTGTTAATGAGTAATACAGGTGGCTGGAAGTTGGCTACAAGCATAGATGCATAGCTGGCAGTTGGCAGTTGGCTACAAGCATAGATGGGGCGGGCGTTATTATGCAGATGACAAATATTGACAAAGCCATACTTGGTCATTTACTGTACATTGGAGGGGGTTGCGTTAGGACATTTACAGGGGCCAGTTTCGAATTGCAGTCTCCCGTAGGTGTTCTTTGAGAGTGTTTTTGAAAGTGGGTAGTGATTCACATTCCTTTACAGCTGTGGGTAGTGGGGCGTTCCACATTGATGTGGCATAATAGCGAAACGTGTGCTGACTGACCTTCATGCAGATGCAGAGCCTCGCCACATGCCAGGCTACACTGTTGGAGATGATGCCGTCCGGCAAACCGTAGCGCAGCCTCAAGGCAGTCAGACTCATAACACTAACAGCTGCTACTGTACCTAACTGTGACTGTGGTATTGTAATCTAGTGCAACTTTATCACAGTTTCTGCTTCTGAGACATTAGAAGCAGGTTATCTAGTGTCTCAGTGTTGTAGAGTAGAGACACTAGAAGCAGGTTAACTTGTGTCAGTGTTGTAGAGTAGAGACATTAGAAGCAGGTTATCTAGTGTCTCAGTGTTGTAGAGTAGAGACATTAGAAGCAGGTTATCTTGTGTCAGTGTTGTAGAGTAGAGACATTAGAAGCAGGTTATCTAGTGTCTCAGTGTTGTAGAGTAGAGACATTAGAAGCAGGTTATCTAGTGTCTCAGTGTTGTAGAGTAGAGACATTAGAAGCAGGTTAACTTGTGTCTCAGTGTTGTAGAGTAGAGACATTAGAAGCAGGTTATCTAGTGTCTCAGTGTTGTAGAGTAGAGACACTAGAAGCAGGTTAACTTGTGTCTCAGTGTTGTAGAGTAGAGACATTAGAAGCAGGTTAACTTGTCTCAGTGTTGTAGAGTAGAGACATTAGAAGCAGGTTATCTAGTGTCTCAGTGTTGTAGAGTAGAGACACTAGAAGCAGGTTAACTTGTGTCTCAGTGTTGTAGAGTAGAGACATTAGAAGCAGGTTAACTTGTCTCAGTGTTGTAGAGTAGAGACATTAGAAGCAGGTTAACTTGTCTCAGTGTTGTAGAGTAGAGACATTAGAAGCAGGTTATCTAGTGTCTCAGTGTTGTAGAGTAGAGACATTAGAAGCAGGTTATTGTTCTCAGTGTTGTAGAGTAGAGACATTAGAAGCAGGTTATCTAGTGTCTCAGTGTTGTAGAGTAGAGACATTAGAAGCAGGTTATTGTTCTCAGTGTTGTAGAGTAGAGACATTAGAAGCAGGTTATCTAGTGTCTCAGTGTTGTAGAGTAGAGACACTAGAAGCAGGTTAACTTGTGTCTCAGTGTTGTAGAGTAGAGACATTAGAAGCAGGTTATCTAGTGTCTCAGTGTTGTAGAGTAGAGACATTAGAAGCAGGTTAACTTGTGTCTCAGTGTTGTAGAGTAGAGACATTAGAAGCGGGTTATCTAGTGTCTCAGTGTTGTAGAGTAGAGACATTAGAAGCAGGTTATCTAGTGTCTCAGTGTTGTAGAGTAGAGACATTAGAAGCAGGTGATCTTGTGTCAGTGTTGTAGAGTAGAGACATTAGAAGCAGGTTATCTAGTGTCTCAGTGTTGTAGAGTAGAGACACTAGAAGCAGGTTATCTTGTGTCTCAGTGTTGTAGAGTAGAGACACTAGAAGCAGGTTAACTTGTGTCTCAGTGTTGTAGAGTAGAGACATTAGAAGCAGGTTATCTAGTGTCTCAGTGTTGTAGAGTAGAGACATTAGAAGCAGGTTATCTTGTGTCAGTGTTGTAGAGTAGAGACATTAGAAGCAGGTTATCTAGTGTCTCAGTGTTGTAGAGTAGAGACATTAGAAGCAGGTTATCTAGTGTCTCAGTGTTGTAGAGTAGAGACATTAGAAGCAGGTTAACTTGTGTCTCAGTGTTGTAGAGTAGAGACACTGGAAGCAGGTTAACTTGTGTCTCAGTGTTGTAGAGTAGAGACATTAGAAGCAGGTTAACTTGTCTCAGTGTTGTAGAGTAGAGACATTAGAAGCAGGTTAACTTGTCTCAGTGTTGTAGAGTAGAGACATTAGAAGCAGGTTATCTAGTGTCTCAGTGTTGTAGAGTAGAGACACTGGAAGCAGGTTAACTTGTGTCTCAGTGTTGTAGAGTAGAGACATTAGAAGCAGGTTAACTTGTCTCAGTGTTGTAGAGTAGAGACATTAGAAGCAGGTTATCTAGTGTCTCAGTGTTGTAGAGTAGAGACACTAGAAGCAGGTTAACTTGTGTCTCAGTGTTGTAGAGTAGAGACATTAGAAGCAGGTTATCTAGTGTCTCAGTGTTGTAGAGTAGAGACATTAGAAGCAGGTTAACTTGTCTCAGTGTTGTAGAGTAGAGACATTAGAAGCAGGTTAACTTGTCTCAGTGTTGTAGAGTAGAGACATTAGAAGCAGGTTATCTAGTGTCTCAGTGTTGTAGAGTAGAGACACTAGAAGCAGGTTAACTTGTGTCTCAGTGTTGTAGAGTAGAGACATTAGAAGCAGGTTATTGTTCTCAGTGTTGTAGAGTAGAGACATTAGAAGCAGGTTATCTAGTGTCTCAGTGTTGTAGAGTAGAGACACTAGAAGCAGGTTAACTTGTGTCTCAGTGTTGTAGAGTAGAGACATTAGAAGCAGGTTATCTAGTGTCTCAGTGTTGTAGAGTAGAGACATTAGAAGCAGGTTAACTTGTGTCTCAGTGTTGTAGAGTAGAGACATTAGAAGCGGGTTATCTAGTGTCTCAGTGTTGTAGAGTAGAGACATTAGAAGCAGGTTATCTAGTGTCTCAGTGTTGTAGAGTAGAGACATTAGAAGCAGGTGATCTTGTGTCAGTGTTGTAGAGTAGAGACATTAGAAGCAGGTTATCTTGTCTCAGTGTTGTAGAGTAGAGACATTAGAAGCAGGTTAACTTGTGTCAGTGTTGTAGAGTAGAGACATTAGAAGCAGGTTATCTAGTGTCTCAGTGTTGTAGAGTAGAGACATTAGAAGCAGGTTATCTTGTCTCAGTGTTGTAGAGTAGAGACATTAGAAGCAGGTTATCTTGTTCTCAGTGTTGTAGAGTAGAGACACTAGAAGCAGGTTAACTTGTGTCTCAGTGTTGTAGAGTAGAGACATTAGAAGCAGGTTATTGTTCTCAGTGTTGTAGAGTAGAGACATTAGAAGCAGGTTATCTAGTGTCTCAGTGTTGTAGAGTAGAGACATTAGAAGCAGGTTATCTAGTGTCTCAGTGTTGTAGAGTAGAGACATTAGAAGCAGGTTAACTTGTGTCTCAGTGTTGTAGAGTAGAGACATTAGAAGCAGGTTATTGTTCTCAGTGTTGTAGAGTAGAGACATTAGAAGCAGGTTATCTTGTCTCAGTGTTGTAGAGTAGAGACATTAGAAGCAGGTTAACTTGTGTCTCAGTGTTGTAGAGTAGAGACATTAGAAGCGGGTTATCTAGTGTCTCAGTGTTGTAGAGTAGAGACATTAGAAGCGGGTTATCTAGTGTCTCAGTGTTGTAGAGTAGAGACATTAGAAGCAGGTTATCTTGTCTCAGTGTTGTAGAGTAGAGACATTAGAAGCAGGTTAACTTGTGTCTCAGTGTTGTAGAGTAGAGACATTAGAAGCGGGTTATCTAGTGTCTCAGTGTTGTAGAGTAGAGACATTAGAAGCAGGTTATCTAGTGTCTCAGTGTTGTAGAGTAGAGACATTAGAAGCGGGTTATCTAGTGTCTCAGTGTTGTAGAGTAGAGACATTAGAAGCAGGTTATCTTGTCTCAGTGTTGTAGAGTAGAGACATTAGAAGCAGGTTATCTTGTTCTCAGTGTTGTAGAGTAGAGACACTAGAAGCAGGTTAACTTGTGTCTCAGTGTTGTAGAGTAGAGACATTAGAGGCAGGTTATTGTTCTCAGTGTTGTAGAGTAGAGACATTAGAAGCAGGTTATCTAGTGTCTCAGTGTTGTAGAGTAGAGACACTAGAAGCAGGTTAACTTGTGTCTCAGTGTTGTAGAGTAGAGACATTAGAAGCAGGTTATTGTTCTCAGTGTTGTAGAGTAGAGACATTAGAAGCAGGTTATCTAGTGTCTCAGTGTTGTAGAGTAGAGACACTAGAAGCAGGTTAACTTGTGTCTCAGTGTTGTAGAGTAGAGACATTAGAAGCAGGTTATCTAGTGTCTCAGTGTTGTAGAGTAGAGACATTAGAAGCAGGTTAACTTGTGTCTCAGTGTTGTAGAGTAGATACATTAGAAGCAGGTTATTGTTCTCAGTGTTGTAGAGTAGAGACATTAGAAGCAGGTTATTGTTCTCAGTGTTGTAGAGTAGAGACATTAGAAGCAGGTTATCTAGTGTCTCAGTGTTGTAGAGTAGAGACATTAGAAGCAGGTTATCTAGTGTCTCAGTGTTGTAGAGTAGAGACATTAGAAGCAGGTTAACTTGTGTCTCAGTGTTGTAGAGTAGAGACATTAGAAGCGGGTTATCTAGTGTCTCAGTGTTGTAGAGTAGAGACATTAGAAGCAGGTTATCTAGTGTCTCAGTGTTGTAGAGTAGAGACATTAGAAGCAGGTGATCTTGTGTCAGTGTTGTAGAGTAGAGACATTAGAAGCAGGTTATCTTGTCTCAGTGTTGTAGAGTAGAGACATTAGAAGCAGGTTAACTTGTGTCAGTGTTGTAGAGTAGAGACATTAGAAGCAGGTTATCTAGTGTCTCAGTGTTGTAGAGTAGAGACATTAGAAGCAGGTTATCTTGTCTCAGTGTTGTAGAGTAGAGACATTAGAAGCAGGTTATCTTGTTCTCAGTGTTGTAGAGTAGAGACACTAGAAGCAGGTTAACTTGTGTCTCAGTGTTGTAGAGTAGAGACATTAGAAGCAGGTTATTGTTCTCAGTGTTGTAGAGTAGAGACATTAGAAGCAGGTTATCTAGTGTCTCAGTGTTGTAGAGTAGAGACACTAGAAGCAGGTTAACTTGTGTCTCAGTGTTGTAGAGTAGAGACATTAGAAGCAGGTTATTGTTCTCAGTGTTGTAGAGTAGAGACATTAGAAGCAGGTTATCTAGTGTCTCAGTGTTGTAGAGTAGAGACACTAGAAGCAGGTTAACTTGTGTCTCAGTGTTGTAGAGTAGAGACATTAGAAGCAGGTTATCTAGTGTCTCAGTGTTGTAGAGTAGAGACACTAGAAGCAGGTTAACTTGTGTCTCAGTGTTGTAGAGTAGAGACACTAGAAGCAGGTTATCTAGTGTCTCAGTGTTGTAGAGTAGAGACACTAGAAGCAGGTTAACTTGTGTCTCAGTGTTGTAGAGTAGAGACATTAGAAGCGGGTTATTGTTCTCAGTGTTGTAGAGTAGAGACATTAGAAGCAGGTTATCTAGTGTCTCAGTGTTGTAGAGTAGAGACATTAGAAGCAGGTTATCTAGTGTCTCAGTGTTGTAGAGTAGAGACACTAGAAGCAGGTTAACTTGTGTCTCAGTGTTGTAGAGTAGAGACATTAGAAGCAGGTTATCTAGTGTCTCAGTGTTGTAGAGTAGAGACACTAGAAGCAGGTTAACTTGTGTGTCAGTGTTGTAGAGTAGAGACATTAGAAGCAGGTTATTGTTCTCAGTGTTGTAGAGTAGAGACATTAGAAGCAGGTTATCTAGTGTCTCAGTGTTGTAGAGTAGAGACACTAGAAGCAGGTTAATTTGTGTCTCAGTGTTGTAGAGTAGAGACATTAGAAGCAGGTTATCTAGTGTCTCAGTGTTGTAGAGTAGAGACATTAGAAGCAGGTTAACTTGTGTCTCAGTGTTGTAGAGTAGAGACATTAGAAGCAGGTTATCTAGTGTCTCAGTGTTGTAGAGTAGAGACACTAGAAGCAGGTTAACTTGTGTCTCAGTGTTGTAGAGTAGAGGCATTAGAAGCAGGTTATCTAGTGTCTCAGTGTTGTAGAGTAGAGACATTAGAAGCAGGTTAACTTGTGTCTCAGTGTTGTAGAGTAGAGACACTAGAAGCAGGTTAACTTGTGTCTCAGTGTTGTAGAGTAGAGACATTAGAAGCAGGTTAACTTGTCTCAGTGTTGTAGAGTAGAGACATTAGAAGCAGGTTATCTAGTGTCTCAGTGTTGTAGAGTAGAGACACTAGAAGCAGGTTATCTAGTGTCTCAGTGTTGTAGAGTAGAGACACTAGAAGCAGGTTAACTTGTGTGTCAGTGTTGTAGAGTAGAGACATTAGAAGCAGGTTATTGTTCTCAGTGTTGTAGAGTAGAGACATTAGAAGCAGGTTATCTAGTGTCTCAGTGTTGTAGAGTAGAGACACTAGAAGCAGGTTAATTTGTGTCTCAGTGTTGTAGAGTAGAGACATTAGAAGCAGGTTATCTAGTGTCTCAGTGTTGTAGAGTAGAGACATTAGAAGCAGGTTAACTTGTGTCTCAGTGTTGTAGAGTAGAGACATTAGAAGCGGGTTATCTAGTGTCTCAGTGTTGTAGAGTAGAGACACTAGAAGCAGGTTAATTTGTGTCTCAGTGTTGTAGAGTAGAGACATTAGAAGCAGGTTATCTAGTGTCTCAGTGTTGTAGAGTAGAGACATTAGAAGCAGGTTAACTTGTGTCTCAGTGTTGTAGAGTAGAGACATTAGAAGCAGGTTATCTAGTGTCTCAGTGTTGTAGAGTAGAGACACTAGAAGCAGGTTAACTTGTGTCTCAGTGTTGTAGAGTAGAGACATTAGAAGCAGGTTATCTAGTGTCTCAGTGTTGTAGAGTAGAGACATTAGAAGCAGGTTAACTTGTGTCTCAGTGTTGTAGAGTAGAGACACTAGAAGCAGGTTAACTTGTGTCTCAGTGTTGTAGAGTAGAGACATTAGAAGCAGGTTAACTTGTCTCAGTGTTGTAGAGTAGAGACATTAGAAGCAGGTTATCTAGTGTCTCAGTGTTGTAGAGTAGAGACACTAGAAGCAGGTTAACTTGTGTCTCAGTGTTGTAGAGTAGAGACATTAGAAGCAGGTTAACTTGTCTCAGTGTTGTAGAGTAGAGACATTAGAAGCAGGTTAACTTGTCTCAGTGTTGTAGAATAGAGACATTAGAAGCAGGTTATCTAGTGTCTCAGTGTTGTAGAGTAGAGACACTAGAAGCAGGTTAACTTGTGTGTCAGTGTTGTAGAGTAGAGACATTAGAAGCAGGTTATTGTTCTCAGTGTTGTAGAGTAGAGACATTAGAAGCAGGTTATCTAGTGTCTCAGTGTTGTAGAGTAGAGACACTAGAAGCAGGTTAATTTGTGTCTCAGTGTTGTAGAGTAGAGACATTAGAAGCAGGTTATCTAGTGTCTCAGTGTTGTAGAGTAGAGACATTAGAAGCAGGTTAACTTGTGTCTCAGTGTTGTAGAGTAGAGACATTAGAAGCGGGTTATCTAGTGTCTCAGTGTTGTAGAGTAGAGACATTAGAAGCAGGTTATCTAGTGTCTCAGTGTTGTAGAGTAGAGACATTAGAAGCAGGTTAACTTGTCTCAGTGTTGTAGAGTAGAGACATTAGAAGCAGGTTATCTAGTGTCTCAGTGTTGTAGAGTAGAGACATTAGAAGCAGGTTATCTAGTGTCTCAGTGTTGTAGAGTAGAGACATTAGAAGCAGGTTATCTAGTGTCTCAGTGTTGTAGAGTAGAGACATTAGAAGCAGGTTAACTTGTCTCAGTGTTGTAGAGTAGAGACATTAGAAGCAGGTTATCTAGTGTCTCAGTGTTGTAGAGTAGAGACACTAGAAGCAGGTTAACTTGTGTCTCAGTGTTGTAGAGTAGAGACATTAGAAGCAGGTTAACTTGTCTCAGTGTTGTAGAGTAGAGACATTAGAAGCAGGTTATCTTGTCTCAGTGTTGTAGAGTAGAGACATTAGAAGCAGGTTATCTTGTTCTCAGTGTTGTAGAGTAGAGACATTAGAAGCAGGTTATCTTGTTCTCAGTGTTGTAGAGTAGATACATTAGAAGTTATCTTGTGTCAGTGTTGTAGAGTAGATACATTAGAAGCAGGTTATCTTGTTCTCAGTGTTGTAGAATAGAGACATTAGAAGCAGGTTATCTAGTGTCTCAGTGTTGTAGAGTAGAGACACTAGAAGCAGGTTAACTTGTGTCTCAGTGTTGTAGAGTAGAGACATTAGAAGCAGGTTATTGTTCTCAGTGTTGTAGAGTAGAGACATTAGAAGCAGGTTATCTAGTGTCTCAGTGTTGTAGAGTAGAGACACTAGAAGCAGGTTAACTTGTGTCTCAGTGTTGTAGAGTAGAGACATTATAAGCAGGTTATTGTTCTCAGTGTTGTAGAGTAGAGACATTAGAAGCAGGTTATCTAGTGTCTCAGTGTTGTAGAGTAGAGACACTAGAAGCAGGTTAACTTGTGTCTCAGTGTTGTAGAGTAGAGACACTAGAAGCAGGTTAACTTGTGTCTCAGTGTTGTAGAGTAGAGACATTAGAAGCAGGTTATCTAGTGTCTCAGTGTTGTAGAGTAGAGACATTAGAAGCAGGTTAACTTGTGTCTCAGTGTTGTAGAGTAGAGACATTATAAGCAGGTTATTGTTCTCAGTGTTGTAGAGTAGAGACATTAGAAGCAGGTTATCTAGTGTCTCAGTGTTGTAGAGTAGAGACACTAGAAGCAGGTTAACTTGTGTCTCAGTGTTGTAGAGTAGAGACACTAGAAGCAGGTTATCTAGTGTCTCAGTGTTGTAGAGTAGAGACATTAGAAGCAGGTTATCTAGTGTCTCAGTGTTGTAGAGTAGAGCCATTAGAAGCAGGTTATCTAGTGTCTCAGTGTTGTAGAGTAGAGACACTAGAAGCAGGTTAACTTGTGTCTCAGTGTTGTAGATTAGAGACACTAGAAGCAGGTTATCTAGTGTCTCAGTGTTGTAGAGTAGAGACATTAGAAGCAGGTTATCTAGTGTCTCAGTGTTGTAGAGTAGAGACACTAGAAGCAGGTTAACTTGTGTCTCAGTGTTGTAGAGTAGAGACATTAGAAGCAGGTTATCTAGTGTTTCAGTGTTGTAGAGTAGAGACATTAGAAGCAGGTTAACTTGTGTCTCAGTGTTGTAGAGTAGAGACACTAGAAGCAGGTTAACTTGTGTCTCAGTGTTGTAGAGTAGAGACACTAGAAGCAGGTTAACTTGTCTCAGTGTTGTAGAGTAGAGACATTAGAAGCAGGTTATCTAGTGTCTCAGTGTTGTAGAGTAGAGACATTAGAAGCAGGTTAACTTGTGTCTCAGTGTTGTAGAGTAGAGACACTAGAAGCAGGTTAACTTGTGTCTCAGTGTTGTAGAGTAGAGACATTAGAAGCAGGTTAACTTGTCTCAGTGTTGTAGAGTAGAGACATTAGAAGCAGGTTAACTTGTCTCAGTGTTGTAGAGTAGAGACATTAGAAGCAGGTTATCTAGTGTCTCAGTGTTGTAGAGTAGAGACACTAGAAGCAGGTTAACTTGTGTCTCAGTGTTGTAGAGTAGAGACATTAGAAGCAGGTTAACTTGTCTCAGTGTTGTAGAGTAGAGACATTAGAAGCAGGTTATCTTGTCTCAGTGTTGTAGAGTAGAGACATTAGAAGCGGGTTATCTAGTGTCTCAGTGTTGTAGAGTAGAGACATTAGAAGTTATCTTGTGTCAGTGTTGTAGAGTAGAGACATTAGAAGCAGGTTATCTTGTCTCAGTGTTGTAGAGTAGAGACATTAGAAGCAGGTTATCTAGTGTCTCAGTGTTGTAGAGTAGAGACATTAGAAGCAGGTTATCTAGTGTCTCAGTGTTGTAGAGTAGAGACATTAGAAGCAGGTTATCTAGTGTCTCAGTGTTGTAGAGTAGAGACATTAGAAGCAGGTTATCTAGTGTCTCAGTGTTGTAGAGTAGAGACATTAGAAGCAGGTTAACTTGTGTCTCAGTGTTGTAGAGTAGAGACATTAGAAGCGGGTTATCTAGTGTCTCAGTGTTGTAGAGTAGAGACATTAGAAGCAGGTTATCTAGTGTCTCAGTGTTGTAGAGTAGAGACATTAGAAGCAGGTGATCTTGTGTCAGTGTTGTAGAGTAGAGACATTAGAAGCAGGTTATCTTGTCTCAGTGTTGTAGAGTAGAGACATTAGAAGCAGCTTATCTAGTGTCTCAGTGTTGTAGAGTAGAGACATTAGAAGCAGGTTAACTTGTGTCTCAGTGTTGTAGAGTAGAGACATTAGAAGCAGGTTATTGTTCTCAGTGTTGTAGAGTAGAGACATTAGAAGCAGGTTATCTAGTGTCTCAGTGTTGTAGAGTAGAGACATTAGAAGCAGGTTATCTAGTGTCTCAGTGTTGTAGAGTAGAGACACTAGAAGCAGGTTAACTTGTGTCTCAGTGTTGTAGAGTAGAGACATTAGAAGCAGGTTATCTAGTGTCTCAGTGTTGTAGAGTAGAGACATTAGAAGCAGGTTAACTTGTGTCTCAGTGTTGTAGAGTAGAGACATTAGAAGCAGGTTATTGTTCTCAGTGTTGTAGAGTAGAGACATTAGAAGCAGGTTATCTAGTGTCTCAGTGTTGTAGAGTAGAGACACTAGAAGCAGGTTAACTTGTGTCTCAGTGTTGTAGAGTAGAGACATTAGAAGCAGGTTATCTAGTGTCTCAGTGTTGTAGAGTAGAGACACTAGAAGCAGGTTATCTAGTGTCTCAGTGTTGTAGAGTAGAGACATTAGAAGCGGGTTATTGTTCTCAGTGTTGTAGAGTAGAGACATTAGAAGCAGGTTATCTAGTGTCTCAGTGTTGTAGAGTAGAGACATTAGAAGCGGGTTATTGTTCTCAGTGTTGTAGAGTAGAGACATTAGAAGCGGGTTATTGTTCTCAGTGTTGTAGAGTAGAGACATTAGAAGCAGGTTATCTAGTGTCTCAGTGTTGTAGAGTAGAGACATTAGAAGCAGGTTATCTAGTGTCTCAGTGTTGTAGAGTAGAGACACTAGAAGCAGGTTAACTTGTGTCTCAGTGTTGTAGAGTAGAGACATTAGAAGCAGGTTATCTAGTGTCTCAGTGTTGTAGAGTAGAGACACTAGAAGCAGGTTAACTTGTGTCTCAGTGTTGTAGAGTAGAGACATTAGAAGCAGGTTATCTAGTGTCTCAGTGTTGTAGAGTAGAGACATTAGAAGCAGGTTAACTTGTGTCTCAGTGTTGTAGAGTAGAGACACTAGAAGCAGGTTAACTTGTGTCTCAGTGTTGTAGAGTAGAGACATTAGAAGCAGGTTAACTTGTCTCAGTGTTGTAGAGTAGAGACATTAGAAGCAGGTTAACTTGTCTCAGTGTTGTAGAGTAGAGACATTAGAAGCAGGTTATCTAGTGTCTCAGTGTTGTAGAGTAGAGACACTAGAAGCAGGTTAACTTGTGTCTCAGTGTTGTAGAGTAGAGACATTAGAAGCAGGTTAACTTGTCTTAGTGTTGTAGAGTAGAGACATTAGAAGCAGGTTATCTAGTGTCTCAGTGTTGTAGAGTAGAGACACTAGAAGCAGGTTAACTTGTGTCTCAGTGTTGTAGAGTAGAGACATTAGAAGCAGGTTAACTTGTCTCAGTGTTGTAGAGTAGAGACATTAGAAGCAGGTTATCTAGTGTCTCAGTGTTGTAGAGTAGAGACATTAGAAGCAGGTTATCTAGTGTCTCAGTGTTGTAGAGTAGAGACATTAGAAGCAGGTTATTGTTCTCAGTGTTGTAGAGTAGAGACATTAGAAGCAGGTTATCTAGTGTCTCAGTGTTGTAGAATAGAGACATTAGAAGCAGGTTATCTAGTGTCTCAGTGTTGTAGAGTAGAGACACTAGAAGCAGGTTAACTTGTGTCTCAGTGTTGTAGAGTAGAGACATTAGAAGCAGGTTATCTAGTGTCTCAGTGTTGTAGAGTAGAGACATTAGAAGCAGGTTAACTTGTGTCTCAGTGTTGTAGAGTAGAGACATTAGAAGCGGGTTATCTAGTGTCTCAGTGTTGTAGAGTAGAGACATTAGAAGCAGGTGATCTTGTGTCAGTGTTGTAGAGTAGAGACATTAGAAGCAGGTTAACTTGTGTCTCAGTGTTGTAGAGTAGAGACATTAGAAGCAGGTTATTGTTTTCAGTGTTGTAGAGTAGAGACATTAGAAGCAGGTTATCTTGTTCTCAGTGTTGTAGAGTAGAGACACTAGAAGCAGGTTAACTTGTGTCTCAGTGTTGTAGAGTAGAGACATTAGAAGCAGGTTATTGTTCTCAGTGTTGTAGAGTAGAGACATTAGAAGCAGGTTATCTAGTGTCTCAGTGTTGTAGAGTAGAGACACTAGAAGCAGGTTAACTTGTGTCTCAGTGTTGTAGAGTAGAGACATTAGAAGCAGGTTATTGTTCTCAGTGTTGTAGAGTAGAGACATTAGAAGCAGGTTATCTAGTGTCTCAGTGTTGTAGAGTAGAGACATTAGAAGCAGGTTATTGTTCTCAGTGTTGTAGAGTAGAGACATTAGAAGCAGGTTAACTTGTGTCTCAGTGTTGTAGAGTAGAGACACTAGAAGCAGGTTAACTTGTCTCAGTGTTGTAGAGTAGAGACATTAGAAGCAGGTTATCTAGTGTCTCAGTGTTGTAGAGTAGAGACACTAGAAGCAGGTTAACTTGTGTCTCAGTGTTGTAGAGTAGAGACATTAGAAGCAGGTTAACTTGTGTCTCAGTGTTGTAGAGTAGAGACATTAGAAGCAGGTTATTGTTCTCAGTGTTGTAGAGTAGAGACATTAGAAGCAGGTTATCTAGTGTCTCAGTGTTGTAGAGTAGAGACATTAGAAGCAGGTTATCTAGTGTCTCAGTGTTGTAGAGTAGAGACATTAGAAGCAGGTTAACTTGTGTCTCAGTGTTGTAGAGTAGAGACATTAGAAGCAGGTTATCTAGTGGCTCAGTGTTGTAGAGTAGAGACATTAGAAGCAGGTTATTGTTCTCAGTGTTGTAGAGTAGAGACATTAGAAGCAGGTTAACTTGTGTCTCAGTGTTGTAGAGTAGAGACATTAGAAGCGGGTTATCTAGTGTCTCAGTGTTGTAGAGTAGAGACATTAGAAGCAGGTTATCTAGTGTCTCAGTGTTGTAGAGTAGAGACATTAGAAGCAGGTTAACTTGTCTCAGTGTTGTAGAGTAGAGACATTAGAAGCAGGTTATCTAGTGTCTCAGTGTTGTAGAGTAGAGACACTAGAAGCAGGTTAACTTGTGTCTCAGTGTTGTAGAGTAGAGACACTAGAAGCAGGTTAACTTGTGTCTCAGTGTTGTAGAGTAGAGACATTAGAAGCAGGTTAACTTGTCTCAGTGTTGTAGAGTAGAGACATTAGAAGCAGGTTATCTAGTGTCTCAGTGTTGTAGAGTAGAGACACTAGAAGCAGGTTAACTTGTGTCTCAGTGTTGTAGAGTAGAGACATTAGAAGCAGGTTAACTTGTCTCAGTGTTGTAGAGTAGAGACATTAGAAGCAGGTTATCTTGTCTCAGTGTTGTATAGTAGAGACATTAGAAGCGGGTTATCTAGTGTCTCAGTGTTGTAGAGTAGAGACATTAGAAGTTATCTTGTGTCAGTGTTGTAGAGTAGAGACATTAGAAGCAGGTTATCTTGTCTCAGTGTTGTAGAGTAGAGACATTAGAAGCAGGTTATCTAGTGTCTCAGTGTTGTAGAGTAGAGACATTAGAAGCAGGTTAACTTGTGTCTCAGTGTTGTAGAGTAGAGACACTAGAAGCAGGTTAACTTGTGTCTCAGTGTTGTAGAGTAGAGACACTAGAAGCAGGTTAACTTGTGTCTCAGTGTTGTAGAGTAGAGACATTAGAAGCAGGTTAACTTGTCTCAGTGTTGTAGAGTAGAGACATTAGAAGCAGGTTAACTTGTCTCAGTGTTGTAGAGTAGAGACATTAGAAGCAGGTTATCTAGTGTCTCAGTGTTGTAGAGTAGAGACACTAGAAGCAGGTTAACTTGTGTCTCAGTGTTGTAGAGTAGAGACATTAGAAGCAGGTTAACTTGTCTCAGTGTTGTAGAGTAGAGACATTAGAAGCAGGTTATCTTGTCTCAGTGTTGTAGAGTAGAGACATTAGAAGCGGGTTATCTAGTGTCTCAGTGTTGTAGAGTAGAGACATTAGAAGCGGGTTATCTAGTGTCTCAGTGTTGTAGAGTAGAGACATTAGAAGTTATCTTGTGTCAGTGTTGTAGAGTAGAGACATTAGAAGCAGGTTATCTTGTCTCAGTGTTGTAGAGTAGAGACATTAGAAGCAGGTTATCTAGTGTCTCAGTGTTGTAGAGTAGAGACATTAGAAGCAGGTTATCTAGTGTCTCAGTGTTGTAGAGTAGAGACATTAGAAGCAGGTTATCTAGTGTCTCAGTGTTGTAGAGTAGAGACATTAGAAGCAGGTTATCTAGTGTCTCAGTGTTGTAGAGTAGAGACATTAGAAGCAGGTTATCTAGTGTCTCAGTGTTGTAGAGTAGAGACATTAGAAGCAGGTTATCTAGTGTCTCAGTGTTGTAGAGTAGAGTAGATAGAAGCAGGTTATTGGCAGCAGCATCCCCGCTGTGTTACATTCCTGTCTCTGGATCTGCAGATTAACCTGCTCTACTGCTGACCACACTGTCTGTTACCAACAATCTCCTCTCCTCTCCTTCTTCTCTCCTCTCCTTCTTCTCTCCTCTCCTTCTTCTCTTCTCTTCTCTTCTCTTCTCTTCTCTTCTCTTCTCTTCTCTTCTCTTCTCTTCTCTTCTCTTCTCTTCTCTTCTCTTCTCTTCTCTTCTCTTCTCTTCTCTTCTCTTTTATTCTCTTCTCTCTCTTCTATTCTTGTCTATTCTCTCATCTTCGCTTCCCTTCTCTCTTCTCCTCTTCTCCTCACTTCCCTCTCCTCTCCTCTTCTCCTCTCCTCTCTCTTCTCTCCTCTCTTCTCTTCTCTTCTCTTCTCTCCTCTCTTCTCTTCTCTCCTCTCTTCTCTTCTCTTCTCTTCTCTCTTCTCCTCTCTCTTCTCCTCTCTTCTCCACTCTGTTCTCTCCTAGTCTGTTCTATTCTCTCATCTCTTCTCTCATCGCTTCTCTGTTCTCTTCTCTGTTCTCTTCTCTTCTCTGTTCCCTGTTCTGTTCTCCTATTCTGTTCTGTTCTGTTCTCTCTTCTCTGTTCTGTTACCTGTTCTCCCCTATTCTGTTCTCTTATCTTATCTGTTCTCTCTTCTCTGTTCTCTTCTCTGTCCCGCCGGGCTTAAGGGGCTAAAGGTACTATAGATTTTTATGAAGAAAAAAACATTTTAGAAAGATGCAGAATAAAAGTATTGCTTTTCCCCCTAAAAAATTATTGATTAATGAATTTATCATTTAAAAAAAAATTGTGGATCCAAAATGAATGTTGTTTACATGTCGCGTGCATGTATCCCCTCCCTACTTCCCGTTTCCCCACGTGGAAGGCACCTGATTGGATAAATGCCACGCTAGTCCTCATGAATGTTTTATTAAACTTAAAGATAGGGTTTAGTCAGTGTTTCCCACAGGATTTTGTGAGACTGTGGTAGTGGGTGAACCTGGCGGGCCGCCACAGTCTAGGTAATTAATGAGAAACACTGGTTTAGATCCTCCAGGCTCCTGTTGACAGTGTTTATAGCAGCTGGTTGTAAAGTCCAGACCAGTGATAATTGGAAGTTTTTTTTAAAGAGCGCTAATGTCAACACCTCACAGTTTAACACTTTTATTGAGAACAAAGCTTAAACTGCTCCTTCCTTTGTTATGTCTAGAGGCTTGTTAGCAGGAGTTGTGTGTGTGTGTGTGTGTGTGTGTGTGTCTGTGTGTCTGTGTGTGTGTGCGCGCGCACGCACGTTCGTGAGAGAGAGTGTCTTGTGACTGACTGGGTCCTGATGAGAGACTGGCTGCTGTTTTCTCCTGAGGTAACCAACCAGAATACACATGCACACAAACACACACACATGCTCACACATGCACAAAGGCACTTGCACACACATGTATGCACACAGGAATGTTCACACATACATGCACAGATACACACGCATGCACTCATTCACACACACATAGACACAAAGATAATCAGGCTTACAGTAATATATATGAAGACATGCACACATAACTTCACAACCACGTACGCGGCCACACACATGCCTGCATGCAAGCCAGCACCTACACCCCCTCAAACTCACACACACACTGCCGTGAGTGTTAGGGTTTGACACCGACCTCAAACGCACGGCACAGACAGGAAGTTCAGAGTTAGCCAAATACTAGGGCGTATTTATTTACAGAGTCACAAAAGGGGTAAAGTAACAATTATGAAACAACAAGGGAGACTGCCATCGGCAGAGTTCTCTGCGGCTCTGCAGATCCTCCTGGTGATAGCGGTGGGGAATCGGTACTTGACGTTGTAGCGGCTCTGCAGATACTCCCAGTTTTAACTCAAGGTGGAAAACGGAGAGAGAGAGATATCAATAACAGTCCAACGAAACACAGAGGCAGTGTGGTTCCCTCCTCCCTTAGCTGTGTCCAGAACCAATGAACAGTGACAATCTTCAGTGTTCTCCACAACACACAATTTAGCTGAGTTTAGTGCAAACAGAAATGATATCTTCAGTGTCTCTTCTAAACACACACTTCAACTGAGTCCAGTGCAAGCAAAAATGATAATCTTCGGTGTTCGTCACACACACAGACAGAATAATCCAGAGGGGTTTGGTTCCAACTCACCCAAGCGCAAACGCGTAAAGCGGGTAAACGAGGCGCAGCTCCAAACGGGGAACAAGGTTCTCATCAGCGGATCTCCACAGAAAGTCCTGGAGGGAAAGTAGACGAGGCACAGCAACGGGGAAAAAAGCAGGCAAAAGCAGTTGTATTCCAAAACGACCCGACATCGATAGAAAGAAGGTCCAGGTATATAAAGCCCTCTGGGGTGCTAATCACAAACTATGACAGCTGCGTGATGGTAATTGATACTTGACCTAGAAGTGTGCGTTAGGCAACGGACCAATCATCACAGCACCCCAGGAAGCGTGTGGCGGGGAATGAACCAATCCTCACAGTGAGGGCCGTCTAAACGTGTGTGCTATGGTTTTAAATCCTCTGCAATCCAATGGGTTAGGAATTACCTGTCGGCCAGGTCGCAGAGAGTTTATTTTAAGAGAGTTTACGTTTGTTCTCGTCCGTTTGAGCTACATGTTATACATTAGCAGAGCCAAGGAATTCGTGCTGCCTCACGCTTTTAATCCCATATAGGATGTAAGAAGTGTTTGTATCCAAAAGAGTTCCCTTCGACAAAGACTTTATCAAGTCATAAAGTGACAGAGAGCAGGTTGGGATCATAAAGTGACAGAGAGCAGGTTGGGATCATAAAGTGACAGACACCAGGTTGGGATTATAAAGTGACAGAGAGCAGGTTGGGATCATAAAGTGACAGACAGCAGGTTGGGATCATAAAGTGACAGAGAGCAGGTTGGGATCATAAAGTGACAGAGAGCAGGTTGGGATCATAAAGTGACAGACAGCAGGTTGGGATCATAAGGTGACAGAGAGCAGGTTGAGATCATAAAGTGACAGAGAGCAGGTTGGGATCATAAAGTGACAGAGAGCAGGTTGAGATCATAAAGTGACAGAGAGCAGGTTGGGATCATAAAGTGACAGAGAGCAGGTTGGGATCATAAAGTGACAGAGAGCAGGTTAGGATCATAAAGTGACAGAGAGCAGGTTAGGATCATAAAGTGACAGAGAGCAGGTTGGGATCATAAAGTGACAGAGAGCAGGTTGGGATCATAAAGTGACAGACAGCAGGTTGGGATCATAAAGTGACAGACACCAGGTTGGGATCATAAAGTGACAGACAGCAGGTTGGGATCATAAAGTGACAGAGAGCAGGTTGGGATCATAAAGTGACAGACAGCAGGTTGGGATCATAAAGTGACAGACACCAGGTTGGGATCATAAAGTGACAGACAGCAGGTTGGGATCATAAAGTGACAGACACCAGGTTGGGATCATAAAGTGACAGACAGCAGGTTGGGATCATAAAGTGACAGAGAGCAGGTTAGGATCATAAAGTGACAGAGAGCAGGTTGGGATCATAAAGTGACAGAGAGCAGGTTGGGATCATAAAGTGACAGAGAGCAGGTTGGGATCAAGTCATAAAGTGATGGTTATCACTATTATTATTACTATTTTCCTCGTATTACTTTATGCTCTTCTTCATCAGGTATGTTTTTGCCATGAAACAAACATGTACTGTACAGGTGTTCCTCATTATAAGACGAAGATAGGTTTGATCATAGAAACCAACGTAATACATGTAAAAGAAAAGAAGACTGACAAACCATGGCTTCTGGAAGTAAAGTCCCAATCAATTTACATTTGAATATCACTATAATCCAAGTAAATTCATATCAAAACATGTTCACATTATAAACTATGTACTCATTGGAGCACATAATTCATATTATGTCATCATTGAATATCATAAATAGTTCCCCCCAATGAATGAAGGACGTATGACATGAACAAAATATGTCTTATTTTGTGTCCTGTGGCAGTTTGATTTGAGTCTCTCATTGGAATTGTTTTTAAAGAAAATATTTGTAAATAATACCTCTTCTGTATTAGAAAATCCAGCTTTAAAAAATATATCTTTGTATCTTTTCAATGTAAATTATAAAACAATAACCTCACAAAGATACTAATTTAAAAGTGCACTATGCAGTTTCGGATTTGTTACATTTGCATAACTTGCAATTAGTGTACACAACGAATTTATTACACACGTAATCCTTAGAATGATTGTATCATAAGCATCTTATATCATCATGAATCAAACGCTGCATACTTCAATCAATTCGGTCAACTTTGCCTTCAAACTCTAGCCTCGCACAGCTTTATTTTTTATGTTTTCATGTCCATGTGAGCTTTGAGATCTCCGGCACCTTAGACACAGAAACATATGGTCAAGCTCTGCACGCGTTGCACTCCGCCTCCCATTTGTCTCGACCGGGACGGTAAATTGGGAATTTTCTCTGCAGTTCATCTGTAATGTACATTTTCGCTTTGGCATTGTGAGCAGAATCAATGCTGGTCCAAACCCGTCTGCTTCCTCCTCTGTTTGTGTGTGAGCGTAGTAGACCCGCCCACAAAGCAGTCTTCTTTGGGAATACGTCACACACGCAACAGAGTACAGTAGTATTCGGTGCAATGCGCCAGTCAAATTAAGTACATGATATTGGTCATGTGAAAAATTCAATGAAACCCGGACATTTTCGTGAATTTATTAAAAAGAAACGGACGCCCCGGACAGGGCGTGGAAAGAGGACATGTCCGGGCAAAGGAGGACGTTTGGTCACCCTAATGTACAGTATGTTGTCTTCTTGGCCAGGGCCCACTTGAAAAAGAGGTGGAAATATCGATGTGATTACCCTGGCTAAATAAAGTCTCAGCCTACCACAGACATAAAAAGGCTACATCAATACATCATCGTGTGCTCGTCTAAGTTTAATTCAGTTTAAGATCTTGCACAGGGTCCATTTTACAAAAGCTAGACTTAACAACCTTTTTCCAGACACAACCGATATCTGTGACAGATGTGGCCTGTCACCTGCCAATCACACCCATATGTTCTTCTCCTGCCCCAAGCTGGCTGAGTTCTGGTCTTGTTTTTTCGACACGCTAGGCAAAGCCCTAAACATCAACCTAGAGCCATGCCCCTTGGTAGCCATCTTTGGGGTGCCCCTTACACCTGCTGGTTTCTCCAGGAAGGAACTAGATGTCATAGCTTTCGCTTCACTCATAGCCCGTAGATGTATCCTCCTGCACTGGAAAAGCCCAAGCTCACCGTCCACCACCTCCTGGCTCAAGGACTTGATGTCATATCTTTCATCGGAAAAGGTAAAGTACTCTCTAAGAGGCTCAATTGCCATTTTTATGACAGATGGCAACCTCTAATCACATTCATAAACACTCTCACATCCCTTGACCCTGACTGATCCTAAAGAAATACTGATCCTAAAGAAATACTTCTTCTCTGAGGTGAGCACCTCAGATACGCTGTTGTAAACTCGGCCCCACTACTATATTCTATCCTGGTTATTTATTATTATTATTATTATTATTTGTATTTGTATTTGTATTTAAATTTAAATTTAAATTTTATTTATCATTATTATTTTTTTATTTTAAATCTTTTTGCTTTCTTTTTTCCTGTTTTCGATTTAGTTTAGTTCTTGTCTTTATTGTTTTTTGTCGTCCCTGTTCAATTTCAGTCCTGTCCGTGTCTCGTCATGTCCCATAAAAGCAAAAAAATAAACATGGTGATATGTTATATATTGATAATCAATAGGGATGTCCGATATTATCGGCCTACCGATATTATCGGCCGATATCGGCATTAAAATGTGATATCGGAAAATATCGGTATCGGTTTTCAAATTCTTTTAATTTTTTTTTTTTTTGTACATTTCTATAACCTTTATTTACCCAGGCAAGCAAGTAAGAACAAATTCTGATTTAATTTATTGTCAAAAGTATAATGCAAAGCATAATGTTGTGTTAATTCCACAACAAGAGATATGTAATGTTAATTACCTGAAATTATTCAGTTTTTTTGGGGGGGGGGAAACCCTGCATATATCGGTATCGGTTGATATCGGTTGATATCGGTATCGGAAATTAAGAGTTGGACAATATCGGTATATCGGTATCTGTAACTGAGGGGTACAATTCCCTGACTGTATTGTTAGATATGATACTTACTACCACTACCTCTTGTACTTTAGACTCTGGCCACCCAGTACTAGGTATAAATAATTATGATAAACACTCCCACCTGATGAAACGGATCCAACACAAATGTACCAAGTCGAAAGTCTGCGTTTAATAATAATACATAGCAAAAGGTATGTACAACGATCACTTAATTACATTTATGATTTGAAATAGTATGCACTTTTATGGCAAATGAGTATTCGTAGGTAGATCAATATCGAATGTCCAATCTCTGATTGCGCAGGAAGCAAATATACAACCTGGAATATTTAGGGAACAATAGCAATGATACTTGAATGATTATATAGCTGGATACACTAGGGGAAGGTTCCGACTGCTTGTAGGACAGCTGGAGGGGGGGGGGTAGAGTCTGGCTGTATCCCGTCTGGCCGAGGGTATCCTGGGAGAGCCCACAGTCGTGCGACCCGGTGCCCAGCGATCCTCGATCCACAGATGAAAGCAGTTGGACTCTCTGTGGCCGGCGTCCTCCGGTCCACGATGGAGAGACGTGAGACGACCTCGTCGTGTAGAGCGTCTTCTCACCTGTCGTCCTCTCCGGGGGGGGTATTTCCAACACACCGCAGTGTTGGCCTTTATCCATAGAATAATCAAAGTACTCAAAGCATAATCCAAGCCGGGGAAGGCTAGCCGTCGTCGGTAGAATAATCCAATATACAGGTCCACTCGCTCTTTGGCCTGGAGCTCCTCGGGTGCAGCTTCACGTGGGGTCAACCACCCTGGATAAGCGTCCAGCTGATGCCCGAAACGATGGGGGTGCTGATTACTATAGAACTCTTACCGCACGAGGCACTACATATGAATAGACTATTATTAGCTTAATAGAATACGTCCAACTCGACGATATACTGCCAAATATGACTATTCAAATATTAATATACACGATGTCTCAATGCCGATACTGGGCCGAATTGGCCTTACTGCCCACACGTGGTTCGCGGGGAGGCTTTTGCGTCTGTCACTCTGTTGGAGGGTAAGGAACTGGACTAAAAGAAAGCTCTACTTTAATAGCGCAGTATATATACGCACTATGAACAAATAGTACCATTAGTGGTGCGGTAGACATATTCCTACGCGGAACTAGGACTTGTCCATACATGTTGAGCGGTACGATTGAACCTGGTCTGAGGGGTATGGCGACCTGGCACCAAGGTCTCGTCCAATGGTAGAATGGAGACTATTATGGGATGTTCAGTAGACTAGAAGGGATATTCAATGCATATTGTACAAGGAATATACAAGGGATATCAGGGGATATACAAATACAATTAAATATATATATATAAATAAATATATATATTCGGTTTAATCTGATCCTTCAGAACAGCCGCCCCCTAATTGGTCCCAACCCAATTAGTTAAGCAGAGACAGATTAACCGCACTGTCCACCACTCAAGGGTTCGCTGTAAGGGTCAGTCAACTCACAAAGTCATAGGGTCATGGTCATCATCGATTGTGTCTGGGAGTCGGGGCAGTTCTATGAGCCTCGCCACAGGACGGGTGTAAATGCGCCCCTGGACGAGTACGTCAGCTGCTCGGACCTTGCCATCGGCACCGGTGATCACTTTGCTTACGCGGCCAGCCGGCCACATAGCTCTGGGTAGTGACTGGTCAATAATCATGACGACTGTTCCTTCCGTCAAATTGTCTCTCTCTTTTACCCACTTCTGGCGGGTCTGTAGAGACGGTAGGTAGTGCAGTAGGAAACTGCTCCAAAACTTGTCGGCTAATACTTGGCTGTACCTCCACATTCGTCGGCCGTTCGCTTCTTCAGGCCGGTACATTGTCTGGGGTAACGCGGGATCTAGCCGCCCCATCAGGAGGGTGTTGGGGGTGACTGGGTCGACATCTGCTACATCACTGGAGACGTAACCGAGGGGCTTTGAGTTCAATACTCCCTCAATCTCCGTGAGGACTGTCATTAGGACTTCTTCCGCCACAGTCTGGGCCCCAAGTACTGCGTACAGGGCTGTCTTTATAGAACGTACTTCTCGTTCCCAAGTTCCACCGAAGTGGGGTGCGTTTGGGGGGTTGAATTGGAAGTCAATCTGGGCTGGAGCGAGGTGGGTCTTAAGTTCTGGGCCCATAGCTTGGAAGCTCTCCCTCAGCTCTCTTTCTCCGCCTTTGAAGTTTGTCCCGTGATCGGACAATAATGTAGACGGTTTTCCTTTCCGTGATGTGAATCTTCGGAAGGCCATAAGGAATGAGTCTGCGCTCATGGTCGGAAGGAGCTCGATATGTATCGCTCTGGTGGTCATGCATTTGAATACAATACCCCACCGCTTCTCGGTGCCTCTTCCTTTCTTTATGTGCAGCGGGCCAAAACAGTCCATGCCTGTTGAGTGGAATGGCTTGTCGCCGAGTCGGAGGCGACATGGAGGTAGGTCAGCCATCCGTGGTATGCTGGGCTGCGCGCGCCACTTTCGGCAGTCTAGACAGGTTCGCTGGAAGCGTCGCACCGCCTCTCTTCCTTGAAGTATCCAGTAACGACGTCTGATTTCCGCGAAGACTCTCTCTGCTCCTGCGTGGTGTACATCCTCGTCGTATTTCTTTATAATCAGCTCTGTGACCTTGTGTCGGCTGTTCAATACGATCGGGTACTTAATGTCATCCGGTAAATTGGGGGCTCTCCGCAGGCGACCACCCACTCTGATGAGGGTATGTGTGTCACTCTCGGGGGCCAGATGAATCAATCTGCTGTCTGATGGGACGGGCTTTCCTCCCTGTAGACAGTCTAGTTCATCGGGGAACGAGTCTCTCTGGGCTCGTTGCAGTAGAAGCAGTTCTGCTTCCTCGTAGTCAGCTGCTGACATATCAGCGGGGGACTTAATCTCTGGGTGGTGCCGCAGGAATGTCCGTTGCTGCGCACTCTCTATGGTAATGCAATCGTCTATGTTGGGGTCTGCGGAGACAACAGTGCTCAATCCACAGAACATGGGTTTCTTATTCTCAGCCTCCTCGTCACTTGCTTCCCTCGGGGTGGGCGTGGGCCAATCTCCTTCCGGGAGCTTGAGGAATGCTGGTCCGTCACTGTAGATGTTATGACGGGTTAAGTCATCTAGGGACATTCCCCGGGTGATGACGTCAGCTGGGTTGTGTTTTGTATCAACATAGCGCCAGTTTGCTTCTCCGGTTAACTCTCCGGTTAACTCTTGAATCTCAGTGACTCTGACTCCCACGAAGACTTTGTATTTGCATGAATCCGATTTGATCCAGGCGAGTACTGTCGTGGAATCTGACCACAGGATTGTTCTATGCACCGGAATGGTGAGCTCACGTTGGATGAGCGTGGCTAGATGCGCTCCTGCGAGGGCTGCGCAGAGCTCTAGACGTGGGATAGACTGTTGCTTGCGTGGGGCTATTCTCGAGCGGGCGAGGATGAATGCTGTGTAGATCTCTCCCCCCTCTTCTTGGGCCCGCAAGTAGGCTACTGATCCGTAGGCGACCTCGGAGGCGTCACTGAAGACGTGTAAATCCATTTTACATGTCTCTGGCCTCACCGTGGGTGGGAAGTAGCTTCGGCGTATATTAACGCCTGGGAGTGAGTGGAGTTCCATCTCCCACTCTCTCCAGGTGGATGCAAGATGTGCGGGAATGGGGTCGTCCCAGCCCTGGTCCTTGTCCCACAATGCTCGTACAATCATCTTTGCCCTGGTGGTGTACGGTAGTATACATCCTAACGGGTCATATTGTCGGGCGAGTGTTCTGTACACACTCCGTCTGGTGGTCGGTATTGCCGTCGACCTTCCCTGCTCCGTGGTCAGGGGTTTGTGTCTATAGTGGAGCGAATCTGTTTTGAAGCGCCACACTAGTCCTAGTGTCATCTCTTGGGCTTCTCCTGGGATTGTGGCCATCCAGGTCTCGCTGCTCGCTGCCTTGTCCTCGGAGGAGAGGCTGCGCAGTACGTGCGGATCGCTGCTGGCCCACTGCCTGAGATCAAAGCCGCCTTTGATCAGAGAGGCGCGGAGTTTATGTAGGAGAGCCTCGGCTTCTTCCTGGGTCGAAACGCTTTGTAGACAGTTATCTACGTAGAAGCTGTTCTTCACACTGTGTCGGACCTCTTCGTCCGCTGCTGGGTCCTCTGCGACATGTCTCTGTAGTGCAAATGTAGCACAGCATGGGCTGCATGTAGTTCCGAAAGGGAGGACTTCCCATTGGTAGATGGCTGGGTGCTCATCTCCTGGCCTCTCTCTCCATAGGAACCGCAACAGGGGCTTGTCCTCCTCTACTAATCTCACCTGCAGGAACATCCCTTTGATATCCCCGCTGATAGCCACCTTGTCCTGGCGGAAGCGGAGTAGTACGCCTAGTAGGGAGGGGCCGAGTGTAGGACCGGGCAATAGCTCTTTATTCAGATTTTGGGATCCGATCTGGTAGCTGCAGTTAAACACGATGCGGTCTTTGCCGTTGTGATGAACCTTGTGGTGGGGCACGTACCACGATTCAGTCGTCTGGTCGGCCTCTTTAATGTCAATCTTTGTGACGTGTCCCGCTGTGATGAGCTTCTCAATCTCAGCGCGGTATACACTTTCTTGGGCGGGGTCCTTGGCTAAGCGCCGCTCTGTGTTTAGTAGGTACCGCTCTGTGGCGTCTTTCTTTGCGTGAAAGGTAGGCATCCCTTCCCGCCGCAGGAGTGGCGTGGCGTATCTCAACACGCCGCTGACTGGGACTCTCTTTGTTCCCGTCTCGAGGAGGTTAATGGCGTAGATGTCGTCTTTAGAGCGAATGTCTTTCTTTTCGTTCTTAAAGGGCATTTGTTCTAAGGTCCATAGCCTCTCTACATGCTGCAGGAGTGCGGTGTCTCCCTCTGTGACTCGGGAGTGGAGACAGCTAGTGGCTGTGGTTCGGTTGAGAGATTTGGCGAGTGGGCCTTGGAGAGTCCATCCTAGGCGGGTCTCGACTGCTGCAGGACAGCCTCTGGGTCCGGTATGAACCCGGTCTATCGGGACAATGAGGTCTGCATGGTCGGAGCCTATCAACAGTGTCGGGGTAGCACCGTCTATGAGTGGGATCGGTAGCTTGCGTAGATGTACATATTTCTCCATCAGCTTGGCTACGGGGTATGTGTACCGCGAGAGCCCTATTTCTTGGCTGGTGAAAGCGTCTGTAATCCTGTACCGTCGCTCGGGCTGGCCGCTTGCTGCGATAGAGAATGAGACATTCTCGCCCTTTATCGTTTTCAAATCTCTTCTTATTGTCCGAATTGTCATTTGGTTTTCGCTCCCCCGCAGCCCTAGCTGGGCCGCAGCGGACGCGAGCAGAAGGGTCTTCTCTGACCCGTCATCAAGGACGGCGTAAGTGTCCATGACTTTATTCTGGTAGCTCAATGTCACACGGACTACCTTTAAGAGCACTCTGGCTCCGCTGCTGCTGGCGGGGTCGATGTACATGACGCTTGCTTTGCTGCTTGGTGGTGCGGGTGGAGGCCGCCGTCTGTTACTGTCGTGGAGTATGTCCAGAAGGGCTCCATCGCACCGACTGCACTTTTTCTTTAAGCGGCATTCGGCTGCCATGTGTGATCGCGCACAGCGAAAACAGCGTCTGTTGGACTTTATCCATTGACTCGCTTCCTCCGCATTCATCTTGGGGAATGAGTCACATTGTGACAGCCAGTGTTCTTTCTCACAGTAGGGGCACACTATCTTCCACTTCTCCTTTCTTGAGGGGGTACTGTGGCTCCTACTGCTTGGCACTGACTCCGATTGGTGCATGACAGTCACCGATCTTCTTCCATCATTTAGTCTCCTGGTTCCTTCTCTGGAGCCAGGGGTGCTCCGTCCGAATGTATCTAGCCGTAAGCTGCTGACTTCTCTCGCCAGGAAGTCGGCTAGATCGAGGAGGTTCGGTTCGGGGCCATTAGGGTCTCGGTGGTCTCTCTGCCGCCTAAAGCGCTCCTGTCGGGCGGGCGGTAGCTTCTCCAAGATCCTCTCTACATTTGAGTTGGCGTATAGTTCATGCCTACCCTTTTCCCTCTGCGCTCCCAGCATCCCTACTAGGGACTGCACTCTGATGGACAGGTCGTCCAGTGCTCGATTGTCTGTTGCTGGGGGTAGGCGGTCGATGTGCCTGATCTCCTGGATCACGTAATCCCATATACGTCCATATCTCTGGTCCAACGCTACCAGCGCTGTGGTGTATGGGGTCGTGGAAGTGGCGTAGGCGAGCGCTATGTTGTGCGCGCGGGGTACCTTTAAATGCTTCAGTAGTATCGCGTATTTATGGCGTTCATCAATGACATCCACCAACATTGTCTCCAGACACATGCGGAGCTCCGTATACTGGGCCCGGTTCTCCTGGGTGAAGTCTGGTACCATAGGTGTGCCAATGTATGACGCGGATTGTTGATACATCGGCGAGCGTTGGGGGAGAGGCCTCCTAGGCGAGTCTCCTCCTGCTCCTTGGCGTGGGCTGGTACCGGCTGTGTACCATGGCCCGCTGGTCCAGGTGCTGTTCCTCGGTGCGGGTTGTGCGTCTTGCTCACCCGTGAATACCGTCGGGGGTCTGTAGCGCAGCTCCGCGGGGGTATAGCCTGGGCTGTACTGGACCTCCTGGTCCGGTAGAGTACTGTGCTGTCGTCGGGCGTGGTTCTCCTCCTCTTCCTCTTCGTCTTCCGTTAGGTCATCCAGGGCTTGTAGTCTCTGATTTAGCCTCTCCGCAGTGTATGCTGCTCTTTCCCGGTGGCTGGGTCTCGCTTGGACCGGTTGGGGAAGGGGGTCTGCGGGGGGTATAAACCTCGTCTGTTGGTCAAGTTCAGGGTCGCTTACTCGGCTAGGGGATGCCGCCCTGGAGTGATGTCTAGACGAGTTCCTGGAGCCTCTGGTGGAGGGAGGGGGTGTTGTCCTTCTGATCAGCTGTTCTATTAGTTGCGCTTGTGCTCTGTCGTGCTCGGCTTCGCGCTTGGTGAGATCCGATTCCCTCTGGGCACCGGTGGCGGCGCGCTGGGCGTCGGCCCGGTCTCTTGCCATATTCTCTTCCATCTGAATGCGTCTTATTTCCAGGCGTATGTGCTCTTCTTCGCTCCGTTGCTGTATCTGCAATCGATCGCGTTCACCCTGGAGTCTATCGCGTTCAGTAGAGGCTTTCAGGCTGACGAGGAATGCCTGCTGTAGTGTCCTCTCTGCCTCGCTGGGAGAAGACGGTTGTATAGGGGAGCCGTCCCTTGGGGTACTCCGTGCGGAGTCTTGGAGCTCTATCTCCACGGTGCTCTCCTCATCTTCTTCCGTGCCGAGTTCTCTCTCGGTAGTGTTGTCTTCCTCCCGGGACTCGTCGGGAACTACTTCTTCGGTATTGGCGGGGTGTAAAGTCATGTCTGGTTCCCCCTGGTCCCCACCGTGAGCTGGGTCAGTTACGTTAGAACCCATAGGGGCCTCTATGGTCGGGGTAGCCTGGTTGTTAGGGTTAGACATAATTTTACTTTCTAGTTTTACCGCGTTTACTGTTGGTAGAAGACTAGGTTGTTGACTGACAGCGTAAGCCTCTAGGTACTGAGGGAGCTGTCGTTTGCGCCGCGGGCGTTGTTGGTTAGGAGGATCGTTTCGTGGAGTGTTCATCATAGGCCATTTTAATATTAATAACACTATATTAATATTACACTGATTACCCTCCGGCTCGAAGGACCAATTGTAACTGAGGGGTACAATTCCCTGACTGTATTGTTAGATATGATACTTACTACCACTACCTCTTGTACTTTAGACTCTGGCCACCCAGTACTAGGTATAAATAATTATGATAAACACTCCCACCTGATGAAACGGATCCAACACAAATGTACCAAGTCGAAAGTCTGCGTTTAATAATAATACATAGCAAAAGGTATGTACAACGATCACTTAATTACATTTATGATTTGAAATAGTATGCACTTTTATGGCAAATGAGTATTCGTAGGTAGATCAATATCGAATGTCCAATCTCTGATTGCGCAGGAAGCAAATATACAACCTGGAATATTTAGGGAACAATAGCAATGATACTTGAATGATTATATAGCTGGATACACTAGGGGAAGGTTCCGACTGCTTGTAGGACAGCTGGAGGGGGGGGGGTAGAGTCTGGCTGTATCCCGTCTGGCCGAGGGTATCCTGGGAGAGCCCACAGTCGTGCGACCCGGTGCCCAGCGATCCTCGATCCACAGATGAAAGCAGTTGGACTCTCTGTGGCCGGCGTCCTCCGGTCCACGATGGAGAGACGTGAGACGACCTCGTCGTGTAGAGCGTCTTCTCACCTGTCGTCCTCTCCGGGGGGGGTATTTCCAACACACCGCAGTGTTGGCCTTTATCCATAGAATAATCAAAGTACTCAAAGCATAATCCAAGCCGGGGAAGGCTAGCCGTCGTCGGTAGAATAATCCAATATACAGGTCCACTCGCTCTTTGGCCTGGAGCTCCTCGGGTGCAGCTTCACGTGGGGTCAACCACCCTGGATAAGCGTCCAGCTGATGCCCGAAACGATGGGGGTGCTGATTACTATAGAACTCTTACCGCACGAGGCACTACATATGAATAGACTATTATTAGCTTAATAGAATACGTCCAACTCGACGATATAGTGCCAAATATGACTATTCAAATATTAATATACACAATGTCTCAATGCCGATACTGGGCCGAATTGGCCTTACTGCCCACACGTGGTTCGCGGGGAGGCTTTTGCGTATGTCACTCTGTTGGAGGGTAAGGAACTGGACTAAAAGAAAGCTCTACTTTAATAGCGCAGTATATATACGCACTATGAACAAATAGTACCATTAGTGGTGCGGTAGACATATTCCTACGCGGAACTAGGACTTGTCCATACATGTTGAGCGGTACGATTGAACCTGGTCTGAGGGGTATGGCGACCTGGCACCAAGGTCTCGTCCAATGGTAGAATGGAGACTATTATGGGATGTTCAGTAGACTAGAAGGGATATTCAATGCATATTGTACAAGGAATATACAAGGGATATCAGGGGATATACAAATACAATTAAATATATATATATAAATAAATATATATATTCGGTTTAATCTGATCCTTCAGAACAGTATCAGTAAAAAAGCCAATATCGAGCATCCCTAATAATCAACCTTTGCTTCTCTGTACCACCTATGTTTCACCAATAAAAGATAAAAAAAAATTAAAATAAAGACATAAAAAGGCTTGCCTACCTCTATTCATGTAGAGTACTGTAAGTTCCATGTTGGAAAATTCCAAAGTGTACCACCATAATAACTCAAAACATCCTCATTCAGCCCATGAGGGGCCCTTGTTTGGAGTTGAGAACAGCATAGCAGAACACCATAGTGCCATAAAGACAGCTAGCCCCTGTGTAACAGAACACCATAGTGCCATACATACGCACAGGTGACACAAAGACAGCTATCCCCTGTGTAACAGAGCACCATAGTGCCATACATACGCACAGGTGACACAAAGAAGACACCTAGCCCCTGTGTAACAGAGCACCATAGTGCCATACATACGCACAGGTGACATAAAGACAGCTAGCCCCTGTGTAACAGAACACCATAGTGCCATACATACGCACAGGTGACACAAAGACAGCTAGCCCCTGCGTAACTTTGGAGATAGTGTTTTGAAATCTGGATCTGGATAGACACTATTCCAGAGCTACATTGAAGTATTTTGCTCAGCCGTGCAACATTCTCTGGGGTGGTTTGGTGCTGTGTTCATAGGCGTAGTACAGGGGTGTCAAACTCATTTTCACAGAGGGCCACATCAGCATTATGGTTGCCCTCAAAGGGCCAAAGACCGTATAAATGTTAATGTAATGTGAAATAAATGTAGCTACTCATTTACATATTGTTAAACATGTTGTATCTGTATTTATTACTTATTCAAGTTATACATATTGCATATGCATTTGCATAGATGTAAAAATATATGTTAGCTTATGTTATTTTAACAAATAATTTTAGTTTATCAGAACCCCATATTACTCCATTAATCAATGATCAAACCATTAAAGTAAATAACAAAGAAGAAGATCATCAAATACAAGCTATGACATTAAGTTTGTTCAAAACCTTTTTGTCACAGTCAAGAGGGGCAGAACTAACAACTGAGCTGCAAAGAACACGTGGGACAGATGTAGCAGATGTTACAAAAACAAATGGCTGCACACAACCTTGCAGAGGCCATACATCCAACTAATGGAAGATAGTTTAATTAACTTTAATTAACAGATTGCAGAATGGGTACAGTACAGTACAGCTCAATACACACAATTGTTAAGGGGATGCAGACCAGAGAAAGACTTTCGACTTGTTTACATCAGGGTCCACCATTTTCAATTCGTAATGAAATTGCTATTATGTGTCTGCATGAACACACAACTGTAACTGTACTAAAAAATAACAAAATAAGGGTTGTCTCAGTTCACAACTATATTGGTCAAGTTTTGGGTGGGACTTGTTTGCGTCCCTACAGCTTCTTATTCAATTGAGCGAGATGCTCGTATATGTCACACAGCCAGTTTGCATCTGACAGTTCAGACAATATTTCTTCAACCCTTTGTTACCTATTCCGCCTGGATCTTTTTTGTATTTTGGGCTGTAAAATTGTCAAAGAATGTCTGAGGAGTAAGTGCTTTTGGCTTTTTTCCTTTGTTACTTCATCAATACCTCAGATGTTCAACATACATGTATGCAGTGGTGCGTTATTGAAATCAATTGGGATTGCACGCACCTAATGGTGCCACGTGCACGCGCACTCCCGCGAATGCCCATAAATGTCCCCTTGCTTGAGCAGCAGACTACAGACAGTTCCTAATTGCCTCTACGAATGGTATGTAACACATGTCATTCACAAAAAGTTAGGTGTGAATGTATCTGAGAACGTATTTAACACACCTGACGACCGGCGCTATTGATATGCAAATAGCGAGTACTTATGTGGGCTTGCACGGAGTGCAACCCCGTCCCATGAACAACGCATGCCTGCATGTATGTGTAAGAATGTGTAATAACTAAGGCTGTCAAAGTTAAAGCTTTATTAACGCATTAACCCTCAATTATTTTAACGCCGCTATTTTTTAACCCAAGATTAATGTTAAAAAAAAATATGTTTTTTTTTTTTGTTTTTTTTTTCATAGCTCTTGGGGGCCACATCAAATGACGTGGCAGGCCACATTTGGCCCGCGGGCCGTGAGTTTGACACCTATGGCGTAGTAGCTCCGTGGTCGATTACCTCGCTGTGAAATTAAATTACTACTACTGTGTGTAGTGTTGTGGTTTCAGTCACACAATTAATGATCTAGTTGCAGATTCAAGATGCCTTTTTTCGTCATTGTTTGTGTATTTGCGTATGTAAAAAACGAAGTGTTGATCCTCTCGGTCCAAAAGAGTGCAAACGGAAAATAGTCGATTTGTCTAGAATAGGGATGTCTGATATTATCGGCCGATATTGGCATTAAAATGTAATATCGGAAAATATCGGTTAAAAGAAATATATATATATATATATATTTTTTTTTACATTTATTTAACCTTTATTTAACCAGGCAAGCAAGTAAGAACAAATTCTTATTTTATTTATTGTCAAAAGTATGCATAATGTTGTGTTAATTCCACGACACAGAGATATGTAATGTTAATGTAATGTATCGGAAATTAAGAGTTGGACAATATCGGTATATCGGATATCGGTAAAAAAGCCAATATCGAGACCCTGAATTCGATACATATTTCAAGAAAGAGTGGACATCCTTGATGGAAACGAACGACTCTCCAGAAATTTCATCCACATTACTATGGGAAACGGCCAAAGCAGTATTGAGAGGAAACATCATATCATATTCATCACATAAGAAAAAAAAAGATCTCCAATTTGAAAATAATCTGAAACAAAAAATAGAGGAATTAAATAATGCATAATATGTTAATGACCCTAATGAATCAATTTTGAGGGATTTACGCAAATTACAATTTCAGCTTAATGAAATACAAAATAAAAAAACGAATTTTTTTAAACACAATAAATCTGGAAAATATCTAGCCAACCAACTAAAAAAAAACAAAGAAAAATCAATTATACTTGCAGTAAAGGACTCAGCAGGGAAGACGCTGAGAGCACCTCAAGAGATCAACGACACATTTAAAAAAAATTATAGTAAATTATACACACCTGACATTAATCCAAGCACTGCTGATATGGACGCCTTCCTCGATGCTATAAATCTTCCCCAAATATCCAAAGAGCATGCACAATCACTGGACAATCCATTAACCTTAACTGAATTCCACAAAGCATTACTTCAGATGCCCAACAATAAATCCCCAGGACCTGACGGCTTCCCTGCTGAATTCTTCAAACATTTCTGGTCAACAATATCGCCACTATTCATAAGGATGGCTAATGAAATAAAACATACCTCCAGAATCCCCCCACACATGAACACAGCACTCATCTCACTACTGCTCAAGCCGGACAAAGACCCAACCCTACCCTCTAGCTACCGCCCCCTCTCACTGATCAATACAGATATTAAAATAATAACTAAAGCGCTAACCACCAGACTGGAAACAGTCATATCCACCCTAATTCACCCCGACCAAACAGGATTTATTAAAGGACGCCTCGGGTCAAATAACATGCGCAGATTATTCCATCTAATGAATATAATCAAACAACAAAACCTCGATGTAATAATCACCTCACTAGATGCAGAAAAAGCTTTTGATAGAGTAAACTGGTCATTTTTATTCCGGACATTACAAAAATTTGGTTTCGGAGAGTCGTTTATTCATTGGATTAAAACACTATACACGTCACCCAGGGCCACTGTTACTACTAACGGACTAACATCACAAAGCTTCACACTTCACAGGGGAACCAGGCAGGGATGTCCACTCTCCCCCTCTCTTTTTGCCCTTTTTATTGAACCTCTCGCAGCAGCAATCAGACAAAATGATGATATCAAAGGAATCATTACACACAATACTCACCATAAGATCAGCCTCTATGCAGACGATGTGTTGTTATACCTACAGGAACCAACCAATTCACTACAAGCAACTACCAAACTCATAGACTCATTCTCTAAAATATCAGACTACGCTATAAATTGGTCAAAGTCAATCATCTTGCCATTGTGGGGGGGTGATAGGAGTCCTGCAGCTCAGAGCCCATCCTTCCCCTTCCCCTCAGGGAATATCAGATATCTAGGAATCAACATTTCACCCAGACTGTCAGAGTTATTTCAACTCAATTTCATCCCACTGTTAAAAACAATAGAAGACGACACACAAAGATGGCTAAACTTACCACTCTCACTAATAGGTAGAATATCAACTGTCAAAATGTCAATTCTCCCAAAAATAAATGATCTATTCACTATGATCCCAACTCAGCCTACCACCAATTGGTTCAACTCCCTGGACTCCACCATTACTAAGTTTTACTGGAAGAATAAAAAAGCAAGAATTAAGTTAACCACCCTTCAAAAAAACTAAAAACAAGGAGGACTTGAAGCACCTAACTTTCTCAACTATTATCTGGCCAACCAATTAATATACATCTACAAATGGATTCACCCTACCCAACAATACAACCCCTGGGATGACATTGAGAAGGACATGTGCATGGAAATCTCACCACAAGATCTGCCATTCTTTAGCACAAGCATAAAACATCACTCTTGTTTTAGGAATACAGTCATTTCCACAACTCTGACAGCCTGGTGGAAAGCCAACAAAATCACTGGTAACACACTAACCCCCTGTAAATACACACCAATCTGGCACAACCCTGACTTTCAACTCGGTAAATCACCCATATACTTCCCAGCTTGGAAACAAAAAGGCATTACTCATCTTCACCACATCTTCACAGACAACAGCCTAATCACTTATCAAGATTTGACTGAAGGATACGGCATTGGGACAGACCAACACTTCCAATTTCTACAGCTGAAATCAATTTTGAAATAAAAAATTAACACTACACAGAATGATCTTGAACCACCTCCAATTATATTAGCAATGAATAAAATAACATCACAGAGGAAAATATTTTCAAAAATATACAAAATACTGGCAAGCGCAGACACTACATTCCATCTCCCCTTCACAAAATGGGAACAGGACTTGGCTTTCTCTCCCAATGCCGTATCCTGGGAACAAATTTGCACCAACACATTCACAATGACTAACAACACTAACCTTAAATTAATCCAATATAAGGTGTTACACAGAGTACATATCACACAGCACAGGATGTTTCAAATGGGATTTGCAAGCACAGATGTATGCTCCCATTGCACCCTCAACACCCCAGACAACTATTTCCATGCCACCTGGCTCTGCCCACCTGTTCTAGACTTCTGGAATTCCGTCATCAATACACTATCCCGGGTCATGAGCTGCAGCATTCCTCTCTCCCCCTCCCTCTGCCTACTTGGGGATACTACTGCTATCAATTTATTAGTCCAGAACACCAAACCCCTACTCGTTTCTCTAGCTGTTGCCAAGAAAACTATCCTCTTAAACTGGAAGACAAGAAAAAAGGTGAATACTGGCCAATGGTTAGGCCTTCTCTCAAATTACATATCACAGGAAACAATCTCAACCGTGGATCACATCGATTTAATAACATCTGGAAATTGCTTGTGGATAATCTAGGCTCCTAATCATAGGAGATTGACCTGTGAGCCATCCACTCCATAACCCACCCTTCTCTCAATCCCCCTATACTTTACTTATTCCCCTCTCTGCCCCCCCCCCTTTCCCTTGTCATGTGTATTCGTTGTTGTCCTTCATTGTCCTTAGTTGTAATTTGTTTGTCAATATCTAGTCTGAGTTCCCCCCCTCCGAGAGGGCAATGAAATATATATTTTTTTATATTTTTCTTATTTTACTACACTTTTTATTTAATTTTGTACTGTAAATAATTAAAACTTATAATAAATAATAAAGTTGTCCCCCGAAGAGGGGTGGGTGGATGGAGTGCCCTCAAAAAAGGGCCGGAAAAAAAGCTAAAAAAAAAAAAAAAAGCCAATATCGAACATCCCTAGTCAAGAATAATATGTATTTTATGAGACAAGATAAACTAGAAGAAGACTCGGGCAGCAGGTTGAGTTACAATAAATAGTATACCAGCATCAGAATAAAATGTCCAGTAAAATGTGTCCAGTCCAAGTTGTCAGACAGACAGGCAGGGTGCAGTACAGACAGACAGACAGGGTGCAGTACAGACAGACAGACAGGGTGCAGTACAGACAGACAGGGTGCAGTACAGACAGACAGACAGGGTGCAGTACAGACAGACAGACACGGTGCAGTACAGACAGACAGACAGACAGACAGACAGCTGGGACAGAGCACCAGTTTTAGTTTAGTTTACTCAGTTTATTTGATCAGGGACAGTTAATACATCAATCAACAGTTATACATTTATAAATGAATACAAATTAAAAACTGTAAATATGCCAACATTAGCAGGGTTGCTAGTTATTCAGTTGGAGTCCCTGGGCCAGATGTTTAAGCCAGAAAAGAAACAGAAAAATAAAGGTGGACTTCCAGGAGAGACTTGCCACCCTCACATACAGACTCAAAGAACACATCGTTAAAGGACATCTCATTGAAATAAATGACATTTTACAGTTTTTTTCTTTACAGATTTCTTTTAAACAAATTATTATTTTGTATTATTTAACTATTTAATTGTTATTTAGTTATTAATAATAATAATAATAATTCATTACATTTATATAGCGCTTTTCTAGACACTCGCAGCTGTACGGTGTCCCTATCACCGTAACAGGGGCATTGTTACTGACAAGTCCAGAGGACAGAGTGCCCCCTGCTGGACAACAACACCACTTTCCGACAACGGCCTTGACCGGGGCTCGAACCGCTGATCTCCTCATGTAGCCACGCTGATGGCAGTTGAACTGCATTGAATTTGAACTGAATTGAAAAAAATCATAACTGAACTGGCACTGAACATTGAACTGCACTGGCACTGTTTACAGATGTACTGTTATTAAAGTTAGTTAAACACATAATTTTGTATTGTTTTAAATTTTTTTCGATCCAGTGGAAAAAATATTAAATCAGAGAAATCCGAAAACAGGAAAATTCATATCCGAAAACAGGAAAAGATAAAAACATAGGGCCCTACACGTTATTACAGAGAGAGAGAGAGAGAGAGAGAGAGAGAGAGAGAGAGAGAGAGAGAGAGAGAGAGAGAGAGAGAGAGAGAGAGAGAGAGAGAGAGAGACCAGCTGAATACCTATTGTGACAGCAGACATTCGTACAATGGTTACTCTGTAGTTCACTTTGATGATGGAGGGAATTCTATCAAGATGTATTGATGTGCAAAGCCTCCTGGGATTTGTAGTTCTGTTTAGATCTGTGTAGATCTGTCTTCAACGTAAACCTCATAAATCTGTGTGCCAAATGTTAGAACACACACACACTCACACACACACACACACACATGCACGCGCACACACATTTCCACTAAACCTACACACTGCAGCAGTGCAGCATGTGGGCGGCCTCCCAGACCTGGTTTAGATTTAGACCTCCAGTGTGAAACATGAGAGAGGAGCAGTACCAACCAACCCACACACACACATATCATTCTTTTCTCCCCGTCTCTCTCTCTCTGAGGCTGGTTCCACCTGGCACTAAGATCCGGTCTGGGTGATCCGATCACAAGTGGACAGCTCTAAGCAGGGATGCACCGATACGACTTTTTCAGTCCCGATACCGATACCTGGCTTTGGGTATCGGCCGATACCGAGTACCGATCTGATACCCATTATTCAATTAATAAACTGTACGCCTCACTGTGTGGAAGAGACTGGGATCATTCTTTTGTGCAAGGCAACATCAGGCTTGACTTAAAACATTACTTTCCTAACTTAGTGAAACTAAATGTAACAAATTAACACATAGATATAAATGTACTGAATTGTTATTTCTTTTTTCTAAAATAATAATAATAATAATAATTCTGATATATATTATATATATATATATATATATATATATATATATATATATATATATATATATATATATATATATATATATTTTACCAATACCCAATCCAGCTATTTTAGTCATATCGGGGCCGATATCCGATATCAATATCGGATCGGTGCATCCCTAGCTCTAAGTACACGAGATCCGATCGCTCAGACCACATTTGGAAGAGGTCTGGGCCACATGTGGCCTCATTCTGTTAGCAGTGTGTCTTTCTCGGGGTGTCTCGGGCTTGGGGTGCTGCGGCACTGGGAAGAGGGGCGTCGTACAGCCTCTGTGAGCCCACACTTCAGCACTCTCCCTCGGGCACTACTCCCTGCCACACTGGCCTCAGAGAACTGGCCTTGTCTCCACTAGCCAGGGTTTTGTCTGGCACACAGTGAGCGTCTCCATTGCCTGACCTGGCCTGGACCCTGGCTGAGACTGTACCCAATCATACCATGCCATGATACACCACGCTCCTCTACACTGGTCCAGGCATGGTGGTGAGATATATCTCTCTACCCATCGTCTGCTTCCACATTGGCCCATCCCAATTTCGTGTTTCCAATTCTCCCCTCCCCTGTCTTGAACGTTGCTCAACTATGCCCCCCCCACTGGTCGGTTGTAGGGAGGATAGAAGCCTTGTATCACGTGTCCCCTCCGGTACACGAGGAGGCAGCCTGTCACATCTTTTCACCTGCCAGCGCGTCTCATTGGCGAGGAGTAACGTGTGGGAGGCTCACACTACCCCCGCCACTTCCTGTCTCTGCTGTGCAGGCGTCCCCCAACCGACCTGTAGGAGTCTCTGTCCACAACGTCCAAATTACCACCCATCGACTTCCACCCGCTAATTCTGCCAATTGAGCCAGTATGACGGCCGGCCCAAGCCGGAGGCAATGCTGACACCCGGATTCGAGACCGGAGTCTCTTGCATTGGTGACGAGCGCAATCTCCGCTGCGCCACCCAGCCGCCAGACAGTGGTCATCTTGTGAACCTTGTAGCAGCTGAGTAGGTATTGATTGAAAGAATACAAGCTGCCGACTTGGAATTCCTGGTAAATATCAATGGCTGCTTGTTGCCAATTTGCATATTCATAGACCCTGCATTATTAATGAGGGTAAAGGTGTAGAGATGCTGCTGAGTAGTTTGCTGAACAATTTGGTGGAAAAAACATAGTTATACTAATTGTTTTTCAATATGGAACATGTTTAAGGGTTTAAAATATATCTGGAGGGGATGTTTAAACTCAAGTGAAATCAGCTGACTGTGACAACTTAATACTTCATTAAAATTACATTTACTTACATTTTACATTTGACCACATTTTTGTTGGGAAGCCCTTGTGGCTGTTTGAAGTCCCCCTCCACCATCAGCCCAGAACAGTAACAGCATTCTGTATGTTTCTGTCTGTCATGGTCTACAGACACACTTAAATGAGAGGAGGTAACGCTCCCCTGGCCAGCAGGAATCTATCCAGACAGACAGACACAGACAGACAGACAGACAGACAGACAGACAGACAGACAGACAGACAGACAGACAGACAGACAGACAGACAGACAGACAGACCCTGATAATCATCTCTCTCCCTCTCACCACACTTCCCCCAGTCTACTCTTATCATTTCTCCTTGCTCCTCTACACCCTCCTATCATCTCCTTCTCTCTGATCTCCTCTCTTCTCTTCTCTTCTCTTCTCTTCTCTTCTCTTCTCTTCTCTTCTCTTCTCTTCTCTTCTCTTCTCTTCTCTTCTCTTCTCTTCTCTTCTTCTCTTCTCTTCTCTTCTCTTCTCTACCCCCTCCTATCACCTCTTTCTGTCCTCTGCTCTCCTCTCTTCTTTTCTCTCCCTTCCTCTCCTTTCCTTTCATTTCCCAATACTCCACTCTCCTCTCCCCCCTCTTCCTCTCCTCTCCTCCCCTCCTCCCTTCCTATCCTTTCCTTTCATTTCCCAAATACTCCACTCTCCTCTCCCCCCTCTTCCTCTCCTCTCCTCTCATCCCATCTGTCCCCTTCCTTTCTCTCTTCTCCTCTCCCACCCCTCCCTCTCCTCCATTCCTCTCCTTTCCGCTCCTTTCCCAATACTCCACTCTCCCCCCTCCTCTCGTCTCCTCTCCTACCTTCTTTCCCCTTCCTTCATCGTTTCTCCTCTACCATCCCTTTCTCTCCCCTCCTATCTCCTCCCATCCCTTCCTCTCCTCTCCCTTCTTCTCCTCCTTCTCCTCTTCCCTCCCTTCTTATCCTCTCATCTCCTCTCCTCACCTCTCACCACCCCTCTTCCCTCCTCTCCCCTCCTCTCCCATTTCTTCTCTCCTCCTCTCCTCTTTCCCCTTCCTCTCCTCTCCCTTCCTCTTGTCTCGTCTCCTCTCTTATTTCCCATTCCTTACTCTCTGCTACCCTCCTCTCTCCTCTCCTCTCCTCTCCTCTTTCCCCTTCCTTCCTCTCCTCTCCACTCCCATCCCTTCTGCTCCCCTCCCTTCCTATACTTTCACATCTCCTCCTCTCATCTCTCCTCACCTCTCACCTGCCCCTCTCCTCTCCTATATCATCCTCTCTCCCTTCCCTTCCTCTCATCTCCTCTCCATATACTCTCCTCCCATCTCCTCCTCTCCTCTCCTCCTCTCTCCTCTACTCTCCTCTCCTCTCCTCTAGCCTCCTCTTTCCCTTCCCTTCCTCTCCTCTCCCTATACTCTCCCCCTCCTCCTATCCTCTCTTATTGCCTTCTCTCCCTCCTCTCCTCTTTCTCATTCCTTCCCCTCCTCTCCTCTACCACCCCTTCCTCCCCCCTCCTCTCCTCTCCTCTCACCTCCTCTCCTCACCGCTCCTCTCCTCCTCCCTTCTCTTCTCCTCTCCTCTCATCTCCTCCCCTCCTATCCTCTCCACTCGCCTTCTCTCCTTCCCCTCCTCTCCTCTATTCAATTCTCTATTCCTCTTATGCTTTGCTCTGCTCTCCCCCTGTGCTTCTATAGTTGGATGTTACATAACTCCTGAGAAAATATACAGTGGAACCATTTCTGAGTGAGTCCAACCAGATGTAGTGTTAGGACGTAGTATTAGAAGTTAGTGTTAGGAGGTAGTATTAGAAGTTAGTGTTAGGAGGTACTGTTAGAAGTTAGTGTTAGGAGGTAGTATTAGAAGTTAGTGTTAGGAGGTACTGTTAGAAGTTAGTGTTAGGACGTAGTATTAGAAGTTAGTGTTAGGAGGTAGTATTAGAAGTTAGTGTTAGGAGGTACTGTTAGAAGTTAGTGTTAGGACGTAGTATTAGAAGTTAGTGTTAGGAGGTAGTATTAGAAGTTAGTGTTAGGAGGTACTGTTAGAAGTTAGTGTTAGGACGTAGTATTAGAAGTTAGTGTTAGGAGGTATTGTTAGAAGTTAGTGTTAGGAGGTATTGTTAGAAGTTAGTGTTAGGAGGTATTGTTAGAAGTTAGTGTTAGGAGGTATTGTTAGAAGTTAGTGTTAGGAGGTACTGTTAGAAGTTAGTGTTAGGACGTAGTATTAGAAGTTAGTGTTAGGAGGTATTGTTAGAAGTTAGTGTTAGGAGGTATTGTTAGAAGTTAGTGTTAGGAGGTATTGTTAGAAGTTAGTGTTAGGAGGTATTGTTAGAAGTTAGTGTTAGGAGGTATTGTTAGAAGTTAGTGTTAGGACGTAGTATTAGAAGTTAGTGTTAGGAGGTATTGTTAGAAGTTAGTGTTAGGAGGTACTGTTAGAAGTTAGTGTTAGGAGGTATTGTTAGAAGTTAGTGTTAGGAGGTATTGTTAGAAGTTAGTGTTAGGCGGTATTGTTAGAAGTTAGTGTTAGGAGGTATTGTTAGAAGTTAGTGTTAGGAGGTATTGTTAGAAGTTAGTGTTAGGAGGTATTGTTAGAAGTTAGTGTTAGGAGGTACTGTTAGAAGTTAGTGTTAGGACGTAGTATTAGAAGTTAGTGTTAGGAGGTATTGTTAGAAGTTAGTGTTAGGAGGTATTGTTAGAAGTTAGTGTTAGGAGGTATTGTTAGAAGTTAGTGTTAGGAGGTATTGTTAGAAGTTAGTGTTAGGAGGTATTGTTAGAAGTTAGTGTTAGGAGGTATTGTTAGAAGTTAGTGTTAGGAGGTATTGTTAGAAGTTAGTGTTAGGAGGTATTGTTAGAAGTTAGTGTTAGGAGGTATTGTTAGAAGTTAGTGTTAGGAGGTATTGTTAGAAGTTAGTGTTAGGAGGTATTGTTAGAAGTTAGTGTTAGGAGGTAGTATTAGAAGTTAGTGTTAGGAGGTACTGTTAGAAGTTAGTGTTAGGACGTAGTATTAGAAGTTAGTGTTAGGAGGTACTGTTAGAAGTTAGTGTTAGGACGTAGTATTAGAAGTTAGTGTTAGGAGGTACTGTTAGAAGTTAGTGTTAGGACGTAGTATTAGAAGTTAGTGTTAGGAGGTATTGTTAGAAGTTAGTGTTAGGAGGTATTGTTAGAAGTTAGTGTTAGGAGGTATTGTTAGAAGTTAGTGTTAGGAGGTATTGTTAGAAGTTAGTGTTAGGAGGTATTGTTAGAAGTTAGTGTTAGGACGTAGTATTAGAAGTTAGTGTTAGGAGGTATTGTTAGAAGTTAGTGTTAGGAGGTATTGTTAGAAGTTAGTGTTAGGAGGTATTGTTAGAAGTTAGTGTTAGGAGGTATTGTTAGAAGTTAGTGTTAGGACGTAGTATTAGAAGTTAGTGTTAGGACGTAGTATTAGAAGTTAGTGTTAGGAGGTATTGTTAGAAGTTAGTGTTAGGAGGTATTGTTAGAAGTTAGTGTTAGGAGGTATTGTTAGAAGTTAGTGTTAGGACGTAGTATTAGAAGTTAGTGTTAGGCGGTATTGTTAGAAGTTAGTGTTAGGCGGTATTGTTAGAAGTTAGTGTTAGGAGGTATTGTTAGAAGTTAGTGTTAGGAGGTATTGTTAGAAGTTAGTGTTAGGAGGTATTGTTAGAAGTTAGTGTTAGGAGGTAGTGTTAGAGTGTTAGGAGATAGTGTTAGGAAGTAGTGTTAGGAGGCAGAGTCCTCTCCTCTCTCCTCTCCTCACTTCTTCTCTCGTCTCCTCTCCTCTCTACTCCTTTCCTTTCCTCTCTGCTGCTCTCCTTTCATCTCCTCTCCTCCTCTCCTCCCCTCCTCTCTCCTCCTCTCTCCTTTCCTCTTCTATCTGTATAGTCTCCTCTCCTCTTCAATTCTCTATTCCTCTTATGCTTTGCTCTGCTCTCCCCATGTGCTTCTATAGTTGGATGTTACATAACTCCTGAGAAAATATACAGTGGAACCATTTCTGAGTGAGTCCAACCAGATGTAGTGTTAGGACGTAGTATTAGAAGTTAGTGTTAGGAGGTAGTATTAGAAGTTAGTGTTAGGAGGTAGTATTAGAAGT
>NC_140169.1:8973930-9043930 GCF_963971535.1 Notolepis coatsorum
CCCAGTCCCTAATGGACCTCTGCTGTTCTCTCTATGGCTCTATCAGCTTAGCTTAGTTAGCTTACGCTAACGCAACGTTAATTTCGGTATTTAACGCGACGTGGGCATAAAGGAATGGCATGTTAGATGCATTTGACCCGTTGTGGGAAAAAAAACAACAGGCACTTATTTCGGGTCGCAAAATAGGCAGACTCTGAAGCAATGCTGTCTAACGTCTACACACACGGAGATATTGTTGTTGCGGCCGGGCGGATATGCTCACCAGGGCATTTTCAAAATAAGAGTATCGCAATATGAATCGATCTTTTTACATTGCATCGATCCTATTTGATAATTGATAATAGATCGATATATCGATCTGGATCGATGTATCGTCCCACCCCTACTGTCAACTACTGCTCTGTCTCTGCTCTGGTGGCTGTCAACTCAAGTTTCAAGTTTGTTTATTATTTGTCATAATAAAATACAGAATACTTTATGATGAAATGCTTGTTTCTGTATGAGCCCCTGGGAGTGTGCTACATACAGTAAAAAAGAAAAAAGTAAGTAAAAAAAAAAAAAGTTATTAAGAAGTAAGTAAAAAGTAAGTAAAGGAATGTTCAGGCAATATACAGTACATATATACAATATACAATACAGAGTAAAAATGAGTAACAGTGAGGTACAATGCAGAAATGAGATGAGGTACAAACCTTAGGGTAGGGTGCCAATGAGGTATGAAATTCTATGAACGTGGCCTAAAGGTTAGAGAAGAGGGTTTGTGACCGGAAGGTCACCAGTTCGATCCCCCGGATCGGCAGGAAAAATTGGGGCCGGGGAAGTGAATGAATAACTCTCTCCCATACCCTTAACACCAACCGCTGAAGTGCCCTTGAGCAAGGCACTAAACCCCCAACCGCTCTGCTCAGTGGCCAATGGTGTCAGACTGTGGTTGTACTGGGCAGCTCCCAGGTGTGAATGGAACTGTGTGAATGTGAAGCAGGGCATAGCTGAAAAAGAGCATCCGTGCTCAGAGAACCTACCCTGGGTAAATAAAGGTTAAGAAGAAGAAGAAGTAGTGCAAATCTCTTTAATAATAGATACATATAAAGTGTGTTAAAGTGTCTAAAGTGAGTGGTAAGGTAAGTGAGTGTGTACGTGTGGATGTGTGTGCAGTGAGTGTAGATGATGGGTTGTTACACAGTGTCATTGTCATTGAGCATCCTGATGGCCTGGGGATAGAACTACTGCTCTGTGTGTCTGCCTGCCTGTCTGCCTGTTTCTCTGTATGTCCAACTCTGTCTGTTACAGACATACTTTCTTTAAATACAGGAAAAACTGTTGGAATGAGAATGAATGTCCTGCCATTAGCATGAACAGCGATGAATATTTACACTTTGAATATCATTTTTTTATATAATAATTAATTATTTATAAAATTGGCCTCCATGTTGGAAGAAACAATGGTTGCTATGTGTTGATATGTGAGAGATGTATCAACAAACATTTAATAAGTTGGTGTCTTATTACTGGATCTTGTAAACAAGTCACAGTAGAACAGTAATATCATGCTTTTCCAGTGTTTTAGCTACCACTGCGCGGACATTAGACATCTTCTTTTGAAAGTGGTTACCAGTGGTAAGAAAGAGAACTACACAAACATTCTGTGCAAGGCCGGATTCAATTGATTAAACTGAAAGGGAATTGAGCCCAAAACCCTGGAAGATATGTAGTGATTTGCCCTGGTGCTGACTCCTCGCTGGCTTTGCTGAGATGTGAATCGGAAAGAATGGAAGCCAGGATCAGGACTTCCTGGATCAAAACTTCCCTGCTGTCAGACCACTACAGTATCTCAGCCAGATTACATCATAGCTGCTGTAAAGGAGAATTCCTCTCCTGTTTTTTTTTCCATGTGATGTTCAAATAGTTCAGCCAGGAGCATGGCGGCTGAGGCCAGGAGTCCTCCTGCTAGGAGGTTCTGACTACTATCAGTTCTCCTGCTACTAGGTGGTTCTAACCAGTATCAGTTCTCCTGCTAGAGCGGTATTCAAAATTAAACATGCATTTGATCAAAAAAAAAAGTTTAGGCTACACAAAAGGAGATACCAGAGATGCCCTCACTAAACCTAGATCACATACAGTCTAATAATCCACAGTGTTTTTGGAGCGAGATCAATGCACTGGGGCCCAAACATCACAAGAAGATCCCTATGGAAATATGGAAAGGGAGTGACTTCTCCTCAGTCAGGGAACAGGTGCTTGGTGAATTCTCCTCAGTCAGGGAACAGGTGCTTGGTGAATTCTCCTCAGTCAGGGAACAGGTGCTTGGTGAATTCTCCTCAGTCAGGGAACAGGTGCTTGGTGAATTCTCCTCAGTCAGGGAACAGGTGCTTGGTGAATTCTCCTCAGTCAGGGAACAGGTGCTTGGTGAATTCTCCTCAGTCAGGGAACAGGTGCTTGGTGAATTCTCCTCAGTCAGGGAACCGGTGCTTGGTGAATTCTCCTCAGTCAGGGAACAGGTGCTTGGTGAATTTTCCTCAGTCAGGGAACCGGTGCTTGGTGAATTCTCTTCAGTCAGGGAACAGGTGCTTGGTGAATTCTCCTCAGTCAGGGAACAGGTGCTTGGTGAATTCTCCTCAGTCAGGGAACAGGTGCTTGGTGAAATCTCCTCAGTCAGGGAACAGGAGCTTGGTGAATTCTCCTCAGTCAGGGAACAGGTGCTTGGTGAATTCTCCTCAGTCAGGGAACAGGTGCTTGGTGAATTCTCCTCAGTCAGGGAACAGGTGCTTGGTGAATTCTCCTCAGTCAGGGAACCGGTGCTTGGTGAATTCTCCTCTTTTCTTGGGAAATAATACAGGTTTTGATCAAAACAACTTTTATGATGAAGCATGTTCCCAGAAGAGAGATGTAGATGATCTACACCCCCACCATAGTGAGGACTGAAATAAAGAATATCTGGAGAAAAAAAGATACAGTAGAAAACGACTAACCTTTGTACTGTCTTTTAAGTAATCTACTGTACTACTACTACTACTACTACTACTACTACTACTACTACTACTACTACTACTACTACTACTACTACTACTACTACTACTACTACTACTACTACTATAAGTAATCTACTATACTATGTGGCAATTCCAGGTGTAGGGGTGGCAGAATAAACAACACACAGACAGGTTGCAGTTCCCAAAATCATACTCTTTATTTTCTTAGTCAAATAATAACGGTTTGCTGTCGGCCGGGCGGCGTCTCCGCTCTGTGGCCTTTTGCCTTGCGCTGCTACGGGGGACTGAGAGGAGGCTCCTCGGCTCCATTAAGTCCCCCCTCTCCAACAGGCGCACCGCGCCGTGATTCGCTAATCAGGTAATCACTCTGATGGGTATTTAGTGACAGGTGCGTCCGGAAGCGGACGCCCAAACATGGGCAGCGCCTAGCCATTGGGTCGCCACATAGCGCCCATCAATCACCAAGCCCAGGGGTGGCTTGGGGTTGCCACAGTACCCCCCCTCCAGCTCCGACCGTCGGGGAAGAGCGTCCGACGCCCAACAGGCATCCTTCCTGGAGAGGGCGTCTGCGTTGCCATGCGCCACCCCTGACCTGTGAATGACAGAAAAGTTAAATGACTGTAACTCCAGAAACCATCGAGTCACCCTGGCATTGGTCCCCTTTGTCTTGGCCATCCAGACTAGGGGGGCGTGATCCGTCACCAGCGTGAAACGCCTCCCCAGCAGATAATAGCGGAGCGTCTCCAGTGCCCACTTAATTGCCAGACCTTCGCGCTCCACCGCCGAATAGTTGCGCTCGTGTGGCAGCAGCTTCCTGCTCACATATAAAATCGGATGTTCCTCACCCTCCAGTTGCTGGGAGAGGACCGCTCCCAGTCCCACCTCTGATGCGTCTGTTTGTACCGTCATCTCCTTGTCGAAGTTCGGGGAGATCAGCACCGGTCCCGAACAGAGGGCAGTCTTGAGGTCCTCGAACGCCGCCTCCGCCTCCGGTGTCCACTTCACCGTGAACGGCCGCCGCGCCTGGGTCAGATCTGTGAGGGGAGCAGCGCAAGCAGCAAAGTTAGGGATAAACCTCCTATAATAGCTCGCTAGCCCATTAAATGTCCTGACCTGCTTCTTGGTTAAAGGGCGAGGCCACTCCCTTATTGCATCAATCTTCCTCTTCTGCGGTTTCACATTGCCCCGGCCTATTGTGAACCCCAGGTACTCTGCCTCTTCTAATCCCAGCCTGCATTTCTTTGGGTTGGCGGTGAGACCCGCCTCCCGGAGGGCCCCCAACACCGCTCTCACCTTTTGGAGGTGGGTGTCCCAATCTGACGAGTGGATGATAATGTCATCGAGATATGCGGCTGCATACTCCCGATGGGGCCGTAGTACTCTGTCCATCAGCCTCTGAAAGGTAGATGGCGCCCCATGCAGGCCAAACGGGAGAACTTTATAATGGAACAGCCCATCTGGGGTGGAGAAAGCCGTCTTCTCCCTTGAGGCGGGGGCCAGAGGGACTTGCCAATAACCCTTCGTTAGGTCTAGTGTCGTGATAAATCTGGCCAGGCCCAGTCTGTCAATGAGCTCATCCACTCTAGGCATGGGATAGGCGTCAAACTTTGAAATTTCATTAAGCTTCCTGAAATCATTACAGAACCTGGTTGTTGAGTCGGGTTTTGGCACTAAAACAATAGGACTGGACCACCCGCTATGAGACTCCTCAATTACTCCCATCTCCAGCATGACCCGCACTTCTCTTCTGACTGCCTCTCTTTTTGCCTCTGGGATACGATAGGGCTTCAGCTTTACCTTGTCTCCCGGGCTGGTAATGATGTGGTGCTGGGCCAATGTGGTGCGGCCCGGCGTGGCCGAGAACACGTCCCGGTTCTGTTGGACCAGCTCCCGAAGCTCCTGCCGTTGGGTCGGGGACAACTGTTCCCCGATGGGAACATCGGCCGCCTCTGCCACCTGCTGCGCAAAAGGGGGAAGAGGGGGGGGCGAGAGCAACACATCCCGGGCATGCCATTCTTCAACAGGTTAACATGGTATAACTGTCGATGCTTCCTACGGTCGGGCTGGTGGACCTTGTAGTTGACGGGACCCACTTTCTCGATTATGTCGTAGGGTCCCTGCCATTTGGCTAGGAATTTGCACTCTGCTGTCAGTACCAGTACTAGGACTCGGTCCCCCACATTAAACTCCCGTGGCTGTGCGCCCCGGTCATAAATGCGCTTCTGTGCGTCTTGGGCCTGTTGCATGTGTTCTCTCACCACTGGCCAGAGCGCCTTCATCCTGTCTCTCATTACCTGCACATGCTCTATGAGAGACCGGTGGGGTGATGGCTGTTCCTCCCAAATCTCCTTTGCGATGTCCAGGAGACCCCGTGGCTTGCGGGCGTAGAGCAGCTCAAATGGCGAGAAGCCAGTGGAGGCCTGTGGGACCTCACGCACAGAGAACATCAGAAAGGGCAACAACTGATCCCAATTCTTCCCATCCTTCTCCATCACCTTCCTTAGCATGCTTTTCAGGGTCTTGTTAAAGCGCTCGCACAGTCCATCCGTCTGTGGATGGTATATGGAGGTTCGTAGCTGTTCCACTTTCATTAGTTTGCACATTTCTTTCATGACCCGCGACATAAAGCACGAGCCCTGATCCGTGAGAATAGAGTCGGCAATTCCCACCCGACTAAACAAATGAAAGAGCTCCCGTGCCACAATTTTGGCCGTCACCGTGCGTAACGGGATGGCTTCGGGGTAACGGGTAGCATAATCTATGATTACCAGTATATACTGGTGGCCTCGGGACGATTTAACTAGAGGGCCCACTACGTCGAGGGCAATTCTTGAGAATGGGGTCTCAATGATGGGCAGCGGGATCAGAGGACTTTTATATTGTACCTTTGGTGTTGCGCGTTGACACTCTGGGCAGCTCCGGCAATAGTCCTCTACCGCTCTCTTCATGCCCGGCCAATGGAAACGCGCCCTTATGCGCTCCATGGTTTTGTCCACGCCCAGGTGCGCTCCGAGGATATGTGAATGCGCCAGCTGGAGTACAGTGGGAATAAAGAACTTCGGTACCAGCAATAGATCCCTAACCTCATCATTCTTTTTTACAACTTGGTACAGCAATTGTCTTTTTATTGCAAAGTGAGGATATGGCAGGTTACTCACCCCCTCCACGGGATTTCCATCTATGGTCTTGATATTCGCCCGGGCCTGCGTTAGGTTTGGGTCTTCCAGCTGGGCCGTTCCGAACTGACCCGCCAGGTCCCTCCCCACCTCGTCCGCCTGGGGGAACTCCGCAAAGGGGTCCTCGTCACTGTTATCCGTCTCGGGGCCCGCTTGGGGCGCTGGCGCGTCGTCACCCACACCTGATGCCGTCTCTGTCTCACTCCCCGGTATATCCAGGGGTTCCGGCGGGTCGTCACCTACATCTGAGGCCGTCTCAGTCTCACTCCCCGTTACGTTCAGAGCACACACCTTCGGCTGACGTAACCCTTTCTTCTTCCTCGGTTTACCCGTAGAGGGTGGGGTGCGCGGGGAGATGACGGCTGAGCACAGCTGGCGATACAGGGGGCAGTCTCGACCAATCAGCAGCGCTACCGGCAGGTTAGGTATGACGCCGGCTGTCATCGAGCAGACCCCCTTGGTGGTTGTCAGGGTGATCGGCGCTGTAGGATACAACTTTGTGTCCCCGTGCACACAGGACACTGACACTTGCGGAGCCTCTGCGTCGCAGTGTGCCAAATGGGGCTGTACCAGCGTTATGGCACTACCCGAGTCCAGGAGCGCTACGGCATCTTTGTCGTTGACGCGCACGGGTAAAAGTGTCGCCGATGTTTCCTTATGGGCCCAACAGGCTGCGCCATAGTTGCACGTCTTTCCGCGGGGGTCTGAAGCTGCCGCCGATGGCATGGACACATCCCGGCCTGGGCAGTTCCACGAGAGGTGCCCGGGCTCGCCGCAGTCGTAGCAGCGTCTTTGGTCCTGGTCGAACAGCGGTCTTCTTCGGGGTAGTTCGGGCTCACCTGCGTTCCCTACCCGGCCCCTTGGGCTGGGCTCGTCGGGACCCCTCCTTGTTCTCGGCCGCTCTGGCTTTTCCCCTCGCCCCCCTTTGAGTAACTCCCGCGTTACCTGGTGGGCCTCCACAATATTCACCAGCTGCTCCACGGAGCGGGGGTCCGCTTGACTCGCCTGCTTCTTCGAGTCATAGGGGAGGGCTCTGACAAAGCGGTCCATAACAATCCGTTCCAAAACCGTGGGCCCTCCGGGGTCAGTCATTAGCCAGGCTCGGCTTGTGCGGACCAGGTCGTGCATCTGGGAGCGCGGGGAGGCCTGTGCGTCATACACCCAGTCATGGAACCGCTGCGCGCGGGACTGCAGACTATGGCCGTACCGGGACAGAATTTCCTGCTTTAGCCGAGTGTAGTTCCCGGCTTGCTCCGGTGGCAGGTCCTGGTAGGCCTTTTGTGCATTACCCGACAGGAAGGGGGCCAGCAGTCCCCCCCAGTCGTCTTCGGGCCAGCCCTCCCGGCCGGCGGTGCGCTCAAACGCCAGGAGATAGGCTTCTATATCCTCCTGCTCCGTCAGCTTGGGGATGAAGCGCCCGGGGTTAGGCCGCGTCCCGGCGGCCCCTTCCTCCTGCCGGTGAGCGGCCATCCGCTGGAGCTCCGCGTGGATCATCCCCGTCTGTTTCCTCTGTTCGTGCAGGGCCTCTTCGTGCCGGGTCTGTTGTTCCATGCTCGCCTGTACAAGCTGCTGCACCAGCGCGTCCATGCTTTTTCCGTTATTAAATTTATATATATATATATATATTTTTTTTTTAATTTCTTTTATTCTATTCTGATAAAGTCTATTGTTGTTTATTCTGCACCCCTGATTGCCAGTAGACTATGCCCGCATTCTCCACCACTGTGGCAATTCCAGGTGTAGGGGTGGCAGAATAAACAACACACAGACAGGTTGCAGTTCCCAAAATCATACTCTTTATTTTCTTAGTCAAATAATAACGGTTTGCTGTCGGCCGGGCGGCGTCTCCGCTCTGTGGCCTTTTGCCTTGCGCTGCTACGGGGGACTGAGAGGAGGCTCCTCGGCTCCATTAAGTCCCCCCTCTCCAACAGGCGCACCGCGCCGTGATTCGCTAATCAGGTAATCACTCTGATGGGTATTTAGTGACAGGTGCGTCCGGAAGCGGACGCCCAAACATGGGCAGCGCCCAGCCATTGGGTCGCCACATAGCGCCCATCAATCACCAAGCCCAGGGGTGGCTTGGGGTTGCCACAACTATTACCTACTATCCTAATATGTTTATATTGTCTACTATGTATTTTTTTTTTTTTTTTTTAAACAAACACATAAACAAACATGACAACACAAGATTAGATATACAAGCATTAATTAACAGTGCACATCCAATGAAATCACCATTTAGATAAATGTCTTATACAAGATATACCCCTAATACCTGCTATCTAATACCCTACACACATATGCTCTTGCTTGAATTGAATACTTTATTTTGACACAAATCGTATGACAAAAAAAAAAAAACATTTTAAAAGACAAGACAATAACAGTGTCAATAACGCAGGTCAAAAATGGATAAAACACAATAAAGCCAAGGCTTGTTTCCATTGTGGTCCCTACATGGAACATAAAAAGGCACAGAAACACAAATGGACATGTACACTGACAGGACACATTCTAATTTTTTTTTATAAAAACACCTAACCTGACAACTCATACAGTTAACTAATGTTAAAAGAAAATCCGCAAACCCTTAAAAGCAACTCATGATAAAAGAAATAAAAGCCAAGTTATGATAAAAGAGATAAAAAAAACATTTTAAGACCAATTTGAGTTGCTGCTGAGCCATGTTTTTAGGGCGGATTTAAATCCGAGAGGGGAGTTCAGGAGTTTTATAAATGTTGGCAGGGCATTCCACATTACCGTAGCCGAGTAAAAAAATGCATCTTTCCCCATGCATGTCCTGACTCTCGGCGGGACCAGGTCCGTGGGGCTTCCTCTTGTGGCGTGTTTGTGGACATCTCCTACTTTATTAAAATAATTTACTAGGTACTTGGGGACCGTTTCTTTTAGTACTTTAAAAACCAGTAGCATTTTAAGCTGGTGTACTCTTTCTTCAACCCTAAGCCATCCCAGCCTGCTAAAGTGGGCTGGCGTTAGGTGAGTCCTAAAGTGAAGGTTGTGCAGGAGTCTCACTAGTTTGTTTTGGGAGGTCTGGAGCTTTGTCTTCATTTGTTTTGATATGTTGCTGTACCATGAAGTGCAAGCATAGTCAAAGTGACATTGGATGAGGGCTCCAGCTAGGGTCCTCAGAGCGTTCCTATTTATGAACGAGGAAATTCTAAATAAAAATTTGGTTTTTTGATTGACCTTAGTAATAACTTTTTGTGCCATTTTTTTCGTTAGAAAGTTTGTTATTTAAAATAAAGCCCAGGTAGGTGACCTCCTCTTTATCCTCAATAATGTTTTCACCTACTCTAATTTTAAAACCCTGGGATTTCTTTAGGTTGGCGTTTGACCCAAAGAGTATGGCCTCTGTTTTTCCCAGATGTAGAGACAATTTATTGTCACTGAGCCAGGAGCAGATTTTTTTCATTTCACTGCTCAGGACACTTTCCACTTTAGACTTATCCCTGTCTGAGACCAGGAGTGCCGAGTCGTCAGCAAACAGGAACAGGTTGCAATCGCATGCCGATTTCATGTCATTAATATATATTAAAAACAGTTGAGGTCCCAAAATGCTTCCTTGGGGGACCCCACATGTCACTGGAAGGGACGAGGACAAGGTGCCATTGATGTCTACCACCTGTTCTCTTCCCTCCAGGTAGGACTTGACCCATTTGGCTGACTTGCTATCAAAGCCTATCGCTCTCAATTTTTCTAGTAGGATGGAATGGTTGACCGTGTCAAACGCCTTTTGCAGGTCCAACATTACCATCCCACAGTAGTTCCCCTTGTCCATCTCCCGTTTTATATAATCTGTCAGGTACAGTAAACAGGTGTCAGTGGAGTGTGATTTTCTGAAACCTGATTGGAACTGGTACAATAGTCTATGTTCAGTCAGGTAGTTGTCTATCTGCTCATATACCAGCCTCTCAATTACCTTTGATATGGAACAAAGGATAGAAACGGGGCGGTAGTTACCTGGATCTAGTTTGTTTCCTTTTTTAAATAGAGGGGTTACCCTAGCAAGCTTGAGTTCTTGCGGGATGTGACCCTGGTTGATGGAGAGGTTGGTGATATGGGCTACAATGGGAGCTATGATGGAAGCAGAGTCTCTGAGAAATCTGGTGGGAATATTGTCATGGCCTGTGGCTTTTGTTGGCTGCAGCATACTGAGCTTTTTCATAACCTCTTCAGTAGTTACTTCAGTAACTTCAGTTACTACTTGCACCCCCCCCCCCCCTGGACCCCCCATTGGATAATCCATCCATTATCATTCGCTCCTAACCAGACACTACCATTATATGCTAGCTTTTATTCTCTCCACCACTTCTAACCACATTGTCATTTTGGATTCATTGAGACCCAAAATTCTTGCTGTAGATATTTCTAGATAAATCACATCGAGATATGTAAGAATCCAGACCTTCCGGCACATTTTATACTATGTATTGTTTATATATATGTCTATGCACTCAAGAGTGTAGCACTCAAGTTCGACACTGTTTGATGAACAATAGCACTTACCCTTAAGGCCCTCCCATAGTCGAGAAGACTGTACACAGAGCAACTCCGCGGAGGTCCGCGCGGACTCAAAGGGAGTCAAAGCAGACCCACAGCAGAGTGCAAAGTGCGAAGCTCCTATTTTCTGACGCGCGGACGTCCGCTGAGATCAAAAGCTCAAAGAGTCCGCGCGGACCTCCGCGGAGTCTGCTCTGTGTACAGTCTGCTCGACTATGGGAGCGCCTTTACTGTAGCTGCCAGAGTTGTTCTAACTAGTATCAGTAATGGTTCTAACTAGTATCAGTAATGGTTCTAACTAGTATCAGTAAGGGTTCTAAACAGTATCAGTAATGGTTCTGACCAGTATCGTTAATGATTCTAAAGAGTATCAGTAGTCAGTACATTAAATAATGTACAGAATACTGCTTCTGACCAGTATTGTTAATAATTCTAAACAGTATCAGTAATGGTTCTGACCAGTATTGTTAATGATTCTAAACAATATCAGTAATGGTTCTGACCAGTATCGTTAATGATTCTAAAGAGTATCAGTAGTCAGTACATTAAATAATGTACAGAATACTGGTTCTGACCAGTATTGTTAATCATTCTAAACAGTATCAGTAATGACTTCAAACAGTATCAGTAATGGTTCTGACCAGTATCGTTAATGATTCTAAAGAGTATCAGTAGTCAGTACACTTACTTTCCTTTATTGTTTATTTAAGCCTTTTAACTCTTTGTTCATCTGTAATGTCATCAATCAGCGACCTCAAGGCAAAAGAGCCCCGTGTTGGAGTTGAGTGGGAATAGGGGGAGGGGTTGCTATTGCTGGCCACACCTCAGGCTCTGCCAAGAGGTCTGGAGGAATTCACTGTGTAATACTATAATGCATTCATCTCTTTCTCTCCTCTGGCTCTCTTTCCTTTCTCTCTCTCCTCTGTCTCTCTCGTATCTCTCTCATCTGTTTCTCTCTCTCCTATCTCTCTCTTCTGTCTATCCTCTCTCTCATCTGTCTCTCTCTCCTCTCTATCTCCTCTGTCTCTCTCCACTCTCTCTTCTGTCTATCCTCTCTCTCATGTCTCTCTCTCCTCTCTATCTCCTCTGTCTCTCTGCTCTCTCTCTCTTCTGTCTATCCTCTCTCTCATCTGTCTCTCTCTCCTCTCTATCTCCTCTGTCTCTCTCCTCTCTCCTCTGTCTCTCTCCTCTGGCTATCTTTCCTCTCTCCCTCTCCTCTGTCTCTATTTCCTCTCTCTCTCCTCTGTCTTTCTCTCCTCTGTCTCTCTCATCTCTCTTTCCTCTGGCTCTATTGCCTCTATCTCTCTCACTCCTCTCTCTCTCCGCTATCTCTCTCTCCTCTTTCTCTCCTCTATCTCTCCTCTCTCTCTCCTCTGTTTCTCTCCTCTCTCTCTCATCTGTCTCTCTCACCTCTATCTGTCTCTCTCTCTCATCTGTCTCTCTCACCTTTCTCTGTCTCTCTCATCTCTCTTTCCTCTGCCCTGGCTCTATTTCCTCTATCTCTCTCCTCTCTCTCCTCTATCTCTCTCCTCTCAATTCAATTCAATTCAAATAGGCTTTATTGGCATGCAATATTAACATACTTATTGCCAAAGCAAGTTCAACATACAAACAATAACATATATATTAAGCAATAAAATACCATAATATTAGTAATAACAGTAAAGACAATCAACAGAAACATATTAATTTACAAAATAGTCATTCAATCGGGTAGTCATTTTGCAAGTGTGGCCACTCAGATACATTTACAAAGCTTGTTCTCTTATTGTGTGACAACCATCTACATATTTTGCAGCTAATGCTGTACACTGACTTTTCTCCCCACACATATATAATAGCTTTTGATGATCAGGGAGATGGATAAACTGTGGATACATTTTATTTATTTTATCAAAGAAAACTTCTCTTAGATCCTTATATTTCTCACAGTATAGTAGGAAGTGAGGTTCTGTCTCAACATCCCCCTAATGGCAAAGTGAACACAGCCTGGCCTCTCTGGGCAGCCAGTTCTGCCTGTGACGGCCTGTTTCTATGGCTAGGCTATGTCTGTACCGTGTCAATGTTTTTCTTAATTTTATCTCATTCACAGTGGTCAGGTATTCTGCCACGTGTACTCTCTGTTTAGGGTCAAATAGAATTCTAATTTACTTTGAGATTTGGTTGATTTGTTCCAATATTCTATATAATTTTCTTTTTGTTTTGAGATTATTTGGTTGGGCCAGATTGCTTGGTGTCTTGTTTGTGGACAGAGATTTCTGACTAGCTGGCAGAGGGGACTCTTATCTGGGTTCATCTCTTGGCTCTGAAGGGCTTTGTAGTGGTAGGAGTGTGTGTCACTTGATTGGAGGTGTGTATAAAATTTGATGGCTCGCTTTTGAATTTGAATGATTAGAGGGTATTGGCCAAGTTCTGCCCTGCATGCATTATTGGCAGTGTGTCTGTGAACCCTAAGTAGGTTTTTGCACAATTCTGCATGCAGTACTTCTAATTGGTGTTTTTCCCATTTTGGGAAGTCTTGGTTAGTTAGTGGACCCCACACTTCACTGCCATATAATATTATTGGATTTATTACAGAATTTAGAATTTTGAGCCAGGTCCTAATTGGGATGTCAATTGGAATTTTCCTTTTGATGGCATAAAAAGCCCTTCTTCCCTTCTCCTTCAGTTCATTCACAGCCATGTTGAAGTTACCATTATGATTTATTTTCAATCCCAAATATGGGTAGCTTTTTGTGTTTTCTAATATGTGTGTGCCTAATTTAAATGTATTATGTGAACTCTGAGACTCGTGTCTCCTTTGAAATACCATGGACCTCATTTATCAACGTTGCGTACGCACATATCTAAGCAAAGTGTGGGACTTATCAATTTGAACTTGTGCTTGACTTTGTGCGTATATCTACGCACAGCTCAGAGCATGCGTACCTGGCGCCCGGTGGTAGAATATGAATATTACAACGCGGAAATAAGCTTCCGTGCATTAGTTTCAACACTGGCGTGTTCTGTATGGCCCGTAATTCATTATAGTTCATTGTAAAATAGCAACAGTAGTGTAATTATGGTCAAAACCCTATAAATAGCATTTGGAATAATAGGTATTTCTCTCCGAATGAATGCAGCATGGTTTATATAGCGTTATCGGAATATACAGGGTGTACTGACTGCACTCCGCTTAACTAAACTCGTTATTATTTTGCGCACAGACCGCAGAAACACGGGAACGCCCTGACTACATTCAAAAGGCTTTGCCATTGTTAAACGAAACAAGTGGAACCCCGAAGGTGTAAGCAGAATACAAGTCATATGAACACGCACAATATAGTGTTCTTCCCCCTTCCTACTGTATAAAGAAAGAATAAAAAATGCATTGCAACGAGAACAGAGGTTATTTGTTGAGTTTATGTGTATTTCAAAACCCTTGCAATAAATGTGTCTTAAATGAATGAAAAGCATACATGCTCTGGATATATCGATATCGTGTGGGTGATATGACTTGTATTCTGCTTACATAACTTCGAAACTCCACCCACCCCGTCCCACAATGTCAAAGCCTTTCAAACATAAATCAAAACGTTCCCGCACTTCTGCAATCTATGCGCAAAACAATAACGAGTTGAGTTCTAACAAAGAACGTATTACATGCTGGGTAGGCTGATAGAGTAAACTATGATATGAATATGATATGATATAAGGTATACTGGTCCGTCCGCGAGGATAGCGAGGAGTTGGATAGCCATTAAATGCCATTTGAGAATATAGGCTATTAATGCAAAGCGACGGCCTATAGCCTATACATATTATTTAATGTTTTCATAAGCGTAAAGATACAACAGCTAGATTAATGATCAAGTTAGTTTACTGTATGCAGGCTTTGCAGGGCTGTGCCATGTGTTATTATATGTGCAAGTTACTGTTGCATAATGGCTGCTATTATATGTAATTCATATAGGCTACCTAATACCGACAACAAAATAGATTGTATGCTTCTAGTACAAATCATATTATACCCGGTAGCCAATCGAACAAAACAAATAAAGGCATTCATATTCCAGCATGGTTATAATGACACACCAACACCAAACAGTGGTTAACGAACGGTCTTTATTAGTATTTCGAGCTGTCCAGGCAGAATTGCAGCAATGGTTTTAGAGAGCCGTTGATATCTGACATCACCATGTACAAGTCCGCCAGCCTTTTATTTATCCCATAACGCGGGTTGTGTCTTCTTAGTTCGACAGCGCCTCAGTGAACAATCTCTCGTGGAGTTTCTCAGAGTTCGCTCGGGTCAGTCCATTATTTCACATCCCATGGGGGGTGTTTCATTACCATATACGGATAATCATGCACGAGCATTGACGGTAGAACAAAGAGGTATTTATCAACACGGAGTGTGCGTAGGACCCGTGTACGCACGGTTGATAAATCCCAATATTTCTGTGCATACACACATTCTAAATTCTGTGCTTATGTACGAAAATAGAACACTTTCTAAGAATTGTTGATAAATGAGGGCCATGGACTTTAGTCTTCTTCATGTTTACGTTCAGAGACCATGTCTGGCAGAACTGGTGGAGGATGTCTAGATTCTGTTGTAGACCATCTTTAGTGGTTGACAGCAGAACCAGATCATCTGCATACATCAACAATTTTACATTGGTATCGTGCAAAGTCAGACCGGGTGCAGTAGAAAGTTCTAATAACTTTGCTAATTCATTTATATATATATTAAACAACGTTGGGCTTAAATTGCACCCCTGGCGGACTCCGCGACCCTGGGTGAAGAAATGTGTTATTTTATTGCCAATTCTAACAGCACATCTGTTTTTTGTGTACATGGATTTGATCAAGTCATATGTATTTCCTCCAACACCACTTTCTAGAATCTTGAAGAAGAGACCTTTGTGCCAAATTGAATCAAAAGCTTTTTCAAAATCGACAAAGCAGGAATATATTTTGTTTTTGTTCTGTTTCACGTGAATGTCAATTAGGGTTTTAAGAGTGTATATATGGTCAGAGGTATGATAATTTGGTAAGAATCCAATTTGGCTTTTACTTAGAACACTGTGTTCCATAAGGAATTCTATGAGTCTGGTGTTGATGATACTACATAGAAGTTTGCCCAAATTACTTGTCACACAGATACCTCTATAGTTTTTTGGGTCATATTTATCTCCACTCTTGAATATTGGGGTTATGAGTCCTTCATTCCAGACATCAGGAAAATAGCCAAAATGTTGTGTCAAATTGAATAATTTTAAAATAGCCAATTGGAATTTTTCAGAGCTGTGTTTAATCATTTCATTCAATATGCCATCTGTACCACAGGCCTTTCTAGCTTTAAGGCACTGGAGTTTTGATTTCAGCTCTTGTTCAGTGATTGGGATATCTAGAGGGTTTTGATTATCCTTTATGATATCTTCCCATTTTTGTAACTTTTCACATATCTGGCTTGTTTCCGTTTTTGTATTCAGGGGTACAGTTGCAAAGAGTGATGTGAAGTGGTTTGTCCAAACATCACCATCTTGAATAGCCATTTCTTCCGGCTTATCTTTATTCAATGAGTTCCAGTGGTCCCAGAAGGAGTTAGAGCTTAAAGAGTCCTCTATTTTGCATAACTGTTTATTTAAGTGTTTGTTCCTTTTAATTATGATGGTCTTTTTATAGTGTTTCAGTGTTTCACAGTATTGGAGGCGTAAGGTATCATTGTGTGGGTTTACGTGTTTCTGGTTTGATATTCTTCTTAACTATGTTCTAAGAACTTTACATTCTTTGTCAAACCAGTGATCCTTTTTAGTTTTTCTCTGTTTGTTACCTGATAATTTTAATTTGGACTTTATTGCAGTTCTTTCAAATATATAATTTATGTGTTCTACAGCTAGGTTGACTCCTTCAACACTGTTAGAGTATGGCGTGGCTAGGAACGTATCTAACAGTGATTGTATCCCATCACTGGCGATGGCTCTCTGGTAGTCCTGCATGCTGTTCTGGGACCATCTGTAGTATTTGGAGATGTTAGTTTACTGGGCTGTGTAGGGGGATTTTTGAGAGACTCATTCATGTATGCAGTGATCTGACTGTGGTCGGAGAGTGGGGTCAGAGGTTTGACTGTGAATGAACTGAAAGATACTGGATCCAGATCTGTTATCATGTAATCTACTGTGCTGCTGCCAAGGGATGAGCAGTAAGTGTACCTTCCTTGTGAGTCCCCTCTCACACGCCCATTGACAAGGTAGAGACTCAGTCCTCTACAGAGCTGTAATAAGTCCTTCCCATTCTTGTTTATGGAGGTGTCATGGATATTTCTAGGGGACGGGTTTACATGGTTGCATATGGTGTGGTCAGATATAAATTTGTCTCCATGTGTACTGGTGAAATCAGGGTGGGTTCCCGTTCTGGCATTAAAGTCACCGCAAACAAGCACATGACCTTGACTTTGATAAAGACATATTTCTGACTCAAGGTTGGAGAAGATGTCCTCTGAGTAATATGGAGACCCAGAGGGTGGTACATATATTCCATAGATAAAAATCTATTTGAGAGGGGATTACTTCTTTATTTAGTTTTAACCAAATATGATTATTCGTTTTTAGAATCTGTATTGACTGGTGGAGTTGTGATTTGTACCAAATTATCAATCCCCCTGTCTCTGCCCTGACTAATATGTTTTATTTTATTTGATGGCTAAATTACTTCTCTGTAGTGTGGAGGACAGTGTGTGGTTACATCCTCTCTACACCATGTTTCAGTTAGAATTAAAATGTCATTGTTTGTTATAGCTTGTAAAAAATCAGAGTCTCTACTCTTCAGGCCGAATGTTGAAGAGTAAAGAAAGACCCTGTATGTTCCAACAACTGATAGCAAATGATTGCATTTTTGTACAAAAAAATATATAAAGGTGTTCAAAGGTATAAAGGTTATAAAGGTATAAAGGTATTCAATCAATGAACAAACATCACAGAACAAATGTAACAACAACAAAGGCAACAAATGCAACAGCAGGCAACTGGCCTGCTTTTCTTTTTAGGGCCAACTGCTAGCTTGGAGTGAGAAGTCTACTGCATAGCGTGGAGAGCATCTGTTTGATCTCATTCAGCTCTGATGTGGGTGGGGGGCGGGGGGCCTGGTCAGGGCGGATGCATAGGTAATCTGCTGCTGGGGACGGTGGGGGGGTCGGCTGGGGGGACGTCTCCTCTCACTGGGTGGGTTGGAAGGGTGGGGTATGGGTGGGGCGGATGCATAGGTCATCTGCTGCTGGGGGCGGTGGAGGGGTCGTCTGGGGGGATGTCTCCTCTCACTGGGTGGGGTGGAAGGGTGGGGTATAGGTGGGGCATGGGGTACGGCAGGGGTTTGTGGGGTGACTCCTCGTGGGTATCTCGCAGGCCTGTGCTTTCTCCGAGAGGCCGGTGTGTGAATGAATGAATGAATGAAAACTTTATTTAACAGATTGCAGAATGGGTACAATACAGTACGGCTCAATACATACAATTGTTAAGGGGATGCAGACCTGAGAAAGACGTTTGTCTTGTTTCCATCAGGGTCCCCCATTTTCAATTCATATAGACATTTATGACATACACAACATACATGACATTTATGGCATAGGGACATATAGGTATTTAGTACTGATACATTTGTGACATAGGCGGTATTCAAATATACAGTACTGTTACCCCTAGATCCTGACAGAGTATATACATATGATGTGGAGGGGACTGTACATTAGGAGGGGGTGGGTGGGTGGGAGGGAAATATACATACGGCGGGGAGGGAATATATACATGCGGTGGGGAGGAGACTGTCTATTAGGAGGTGGTGGGGGTTTTGGGCATTTACGGTGGCCAGTTTCGAATTGCAGCCTCCACTAATTGCAGTGTGACTTGGTCTGTTGGGGTTGCGTCCGAGAGCAGCATCTTTGAATGTTTTTGCAAACGTCCTCACTCCCGCGTTGTTTAGGTGTAGCCCATCATGAAGGTCCCATGTGCCGATGTTTGTGTGGTGGGCCAGGTGGACATTTGGGAGGGCAGCACAGTCTGTTGAGATCTCCATGTTGATTTCATGAATGATGTGTGGGGGGGTGTCCATCCTGGGGAGGAGGGTGGAGATGACTACTCTGGTATCTGGGAACTCCCTGGAGGCCTTCTCAGCCACCTTGGTCATTGCTTTAGCAGTCCCACGGCGTAGATAGTGGAGGTCATTAGTGCCTGTGTGCACCACCATGTACTGGGGGCTCCCTAGAGTGTCCTGTCTGAGCAACTCCATGGCATGGCCTGTGTTCCGACAGTGCTTGGCTGTCACCTTGAGGCCAGGGAAGAGGCGTGCTGTGTCCAGGTATTTGCCATTGTAATCCATGAGGAGGACTACTTGGGCTTCGGGCTGGGCTGGTCTGGTGGACTGGGGCTGTGGCTCGGGTGGAGGTTGGGCTGCTGAGTCAGAAGGCATGTCAGTGGGTGTCAGGCTGGGAGGAGTTAGTGGGGTCAGGGGGAGAGAGGTAGATTCTGGTTTGGCAGTAGGGGGGGTGGTGGGTGTTGGAGCAGAGGACCGCTTACGGCCGGGGGGAGATGTATGTATTCTTTCTTCCTGTCGTTGCAGCTTTACTTCCTCTTATCTCTCTGCGTAGAAGCTCCTCCCGGCTGTTTGTATCTTCCTTCATGGCTTTCATCTGGGCATGTAGGGTGTAGTTTTCCTGTTCTAGCTCCCGCATGGTTTGTGTGAGCTCCCTGACGCTCCTCTGGGTCTCCTTCAGCTCTGAAGTGGTCTCCTCCCTGCTCTTCTTCAGATGATGGAGCTCCTCTCCCAGCTGCTGAATGGTGCAGAGCTCAGTCAGACTGGCCAGAGTCCTCTCTCTAAACTCAGTAAAGTCCAGCTCCAGGAGATATACGCTTTCTCTCAGCTGCTGGACCAGTTTGGAGGGTGTTGAAGGAGTGTGGATGGATGGACTGGCTGGTGCTCTTGGAACTGGCAGTGGCATCACTGGGTTCACTGTGTGGTTGGAGGGAGTTGGAGGGGCACAGTCAGAAGGGCTAGTTGCTGGTTTTGACTCTGGTATTTCTGTGTCTGTGTTCACCTTGTCCTCTTCTGTCTGTGTGTCCGCAGCATTGGTATTGGGCTCTTCTCTCTCCACTTCTGTTTTCATTTTTGGGAAAAGCTCTTGAAACATGTTGAGGTTTGCTTCATTCCCCTGTACTAATACAGTCCCTTTAACATAGTAAGAGATTGTAAGAACTGGGTTATCAGTGTCCAGGGTCTCATCATGGCATATAGTGAGCCGTCCTCCTCGTCCAATGCCTTCTTTCACAACATGGTCATAGTGGTTACAGATCACCTGCTTCCAGGAGTTAACATGTTCTGTGTGGAAGATGAGGTCATTCATCACCTTCTTCTCATTATAGACAGTATAGTCAGCAAACAGCTCCTCTGGATGGGCCAACAGAGTCTCCTCCTTGTGTTTTTTCTTGCTTTTAACACTCTACTCTACTCTACTCTACTTCTCTGCTGCTCAGCTCTGTGCTGCTCTGCTTGTTATGGTCCTTTTCCATGGCAACACACAAACTTAACTGACAGAGACTGTTGTTATTAGCCTTTTGTACAAAATATTATTTAGGATTTAGCTGGCTAACTAACGTAGCTAACGTTCTGTGAGCTAGCGTCAGTAGCTGGCTGGCTAACTAACGTAGCTAACGTTCTGTGGGCTAGCGTCAGTAGCTGGCTGGCTAACTATCGTTGGTAACATTCTGAGAGCTAGCGGGCCGGCTAACTATCGTTGCTAATGCCCTGTGAGCTAGTGGGCCGGTTAACTAACGTTGCTAATGCCTTGTGAGCTAGCGGGCCGGTTACCTAACGTTGCTAATGCCCTGTGAGCTAGCGGGCTGGCTAACTAACGTTGCTAATGCCCTGTGAGCTAGCGGGCCGGCTAGGCTAACTAACGTTGCTAATGCCCTGTGAGCTAGCAGGCCGGCTAACTAACGTTGCTAATGCCCTGTGAGCTAGCGGGCCGGCTAGGCTAACTAACGTTGCTAATGCCCTGTGAGCTAGCGGGCCGGCTAACTAACGTAGCTAATGCTCTGTGAGTACCTGGCCACTCTGTTTGCAGTTAGCAGGCAGTTGGCTCCTTGCTACTTCGTTTTCTCTGGTGTAGACCCTCTTCTCTTTGGATTTAAGTGTTGATCTTTGTCCTTTTGGATCTATGTATATTCATGTTGCCTTTGTGAAGTTATCTTTTCCCTCTGTTTAGTTCTTCCATTAAAAGTTGAATATCTTTTAGGAGCTCATCTTAGCTGTGTTATGTTCACAACTCTCTCTCTCTCTCTCTCCTCTGTCTCTCTCCTCTGTCTCTGTCTCTCTCTCGCTCTCTCTCTCTCTCTCTTTCTCTCCTCTCTCTCTCACCTCTCTTTCTCTCTCTTTCTAGGTGCGGGGTTACCCAGAGCCCCAGGTCACATGGTCCAGGCAGGGAGGGCCCGTCATTGGTGGAGAACACTGTGTGATGGAGCACGGCGGGCGTGGAACCTTCAGTCTAGTGGTCCACAGTGTGAGGGAGGAAGATTTAGGACGTTACACCTGCCAGGCCGCTAGCGAGACCGGCACTAAGCAGGTTACCGTGGAGATAACGCTGGAAGGTAATGTAATATCCTCATATTGTGGGTGCTCTGCCACGAGCGGTACATCAAGTCATGAAATACTTGACATCAGTTGTACCATGTTAAATGTATGGCTACATTAGGCTGCACAGATAGCAACAGCTGTATAGCTTTAGAGGTTCTAAACTCTGGAACACTCTAAGTTCATCATTGAGGTCAACAACCTCCTTATCTATATTTAAAAAACTATTTAAATCTTTAATTTAATTTCATCATAAATCATCAACACATTAAGTTACTCCTGTGCATCAGTGTTACATCTACTGTATGGCTGCTTGTTCTTTTTCTTCATTATATACTGTTCATATGTTATTCTCCTCTCCTTTGCCTTCTTGTAACAAAATAAAATCGTCCATGTTTTCGCTCTAGTGTCTGCCTTATGTCTCTGATCTTGTTTTGAGTTTATTTTCTAGACCATGTTTACATGTATTTCGTTCATAATATGTTTATGGACAATGGGATGGGAGTGCAACTTTGTACAAGCCCCTTGGGCTTCGTTCCCTCCTAGCAATGTTTTTTTTTTTTAATAATGTGCTAAATAAATCAACTAAACTAAACATGACATAGAAGCACCTCGACCCGGGTCAATAAAGCCCACCAGCGTCTCTGCTCGCTGAGGAGACCGAGGAAAGCCCACGTCTACCGGTGCACCATAGAGAGCATTCTCACTGCTCTGCCTCGGATCGGAAAGCACTGCGGAAGGTGGTGAAAAGCGGCCAACGCATCACCGGTACATCACTCCCTGCAATTACCAACACAACCACAGACTGTTTGCCCTCCTCCCCTCTGGGAGGCGCTGTGGGAATCTCGGTTTCAGGACCAGTGTGATTTTTTTTCGTAGTTTGAGAAGACGCTCTCTGATTGGCTAGCCCGCGTACAGCAAAGACCCTCTCTGATTGGCTAGCCCGCGTACAGCAAAGACCCTCTCTGATTGGCTAGCCCGCGTACAGCAAAGACCCTCTCTGATTGGTTTAGCTCCGAAAGGCTCTTCCGCCTTGTACATATATATTCTCTGCTTTGAAGTGGTTATGCTTTGGCCCTCTTTCGAAGTGGGTTATGCTTAGAGTTTATCTTTAGAGCAGGGCGATGGACCACCAGCCCTGATTCCAAACTCTAAGCATAACCCACTTCGAAAGAGGGCCAAAGCATAACCACTTCGAAGCAGAGAATAAATATGTACAAGGCGGACATTTCTATCCCAGAGCCCTTCAGAGCTAAACCAATCAGAGAGCGTCTTTGCAAAAAACTGCGGCTACGAAAAATAATCACGCGGCTCAGGAACAGCTTCTTTCTTCCCCTCGGCTGTCTCCTTGCTGAACTCTGCATCATGGTGACAGCCCCCTCACCCCCCGGGTACCACCCCCTTGACCACCCCCCCACTCAACCTACTGTTGAACTCTGAACTCTGTTGTCTGTACTCAAACCCAGATTTATCTATTGCCTATACTGCTTATATCTGTCTTACACAGTATTGATAAATACTTTCATTATACTACTTATATCCAACCTATAGTTTAACCATATAACACTAATAATATATAATAACAATGTATAATAACACTGTACAAATGGACTAAATGGACTGCATTTATATAGCGCTTATATCCTAAATGTATGTATATGTATGTATTCTGATTGGATATATGCAGTATAGACCTGTATACTGATTGGATAGATGCAGTATAGACCTGTATACTGATTGGATATATGCAGTATAGACCTGTATACTGATTGGATATATGCAGTATAGACCTGTATACTGATTGGATAGATGCAGTATAGACCTGTATACTGATTGGATAGATGCAGTATAGACCTGTATACTGATTGGATAGATGCAGTATAGACCTGTATACTGATTGGATAGATGCAGTATAGACCTGTATGCTGATTGGATAGATGCAGTATAGACCTGTATACTGATTGGATAGATGCAGTATAGACCTGTATACTGATTGGATAGATGCAGTATAGACCTGTATACTGATTGGATAGATGCAGTATAGACCTGTATACTGATTGGATAGATGCAGTATAGACCTGTATACTGATTGGATAGATGCAGTATAGACCTGTATACTGATTGGATAGATGCAGTATAGACCTGTATTTTGAAACACAAGGAACAATTTGGACAACTTTAGTATAATTTCCCATTCTGTCATTAGCAATTTATTTGTAGTTTCTATTGACATTGTTGGTGATATTGGAAGTGACTTGAACCAGGCCCATCTGACCCCAGGTCAGTTAATATTCCTAATCTGAGTTGTGGGTTTTATATATGATGCGTGTCTTCCGTTTGTCTGCAGGGAATAAATACAGCCTCCCCTCCTCCACAAGAACTGGGTGAGATTCTCTTTTTCTTTCTCTCTCTCTCTCTCTCTCTCTCTCTCTCTCTCTCTCTCTCTCTCTCTCTCTCTCTCTCTCTCTCTCTCTCTCTCTCTCTCTCTTCTCTCTCTCTCAGTCTCTCTCTCCTTCTGTCTGTCTGTCCGTCCCTCTCTCTCTCTCTCAGTCTCTCTCCTTCAGTCTCTCTCTCTCTCTCTCTCTCTCTCTCTCTCTCTCTCTCTCTCCTCAGTCCTCTCTCTCTCTCTCTCTCCCTCAGTCTCTCTCTCCTTCAGTCTCTCTCTCTCTCTCTCTCTCTCTCTCTCTCTCTCTCTCTCTCTCTCTCTCTCTCTCTCTCTCTCTCTCTCTCTCTCTCTCTCCTTCAGTCTCTCTCTCTCTCTCTCTCCTTCAGTCTCTCTCTCCTCTCTCTCTCCCTCAGTCTCTCTCTCTTTCTGTCTGTCTGTCCCTCTCTCTCTCTCTCTCTCTCTCTCAGTCTCTCTCCTTCAGTTTCTCTCTCTCTCCTCCTCTCTCTCTCTCTCTCTCTCTCTCTCTCTCTCTCTCTCCCTCAGTCTCTCTCTCTCTTCTCTCTCTCTCTCTCTCTCTCTCTCCCTCAGTCTCTCTCTCTCTCCCCCTCAGTCTCTGTCTCTCTCTCTCTCTCTCTCTCTCTCTCTCTCTCTCTCCTCGCTCTCTCGCTCTCTCTCTCTCAGCGGCTTTGCTCGTAAACATTGTCTTTTTACACCCTGAACGGTTCACTAAAATATCTTCTGACAACATTTTAGGTGAGAAATAGGAGATGCAATTGCCGGATCTTAATTAATAATATTTGACAGTTTGATCGGAATTTCATGAGTGGGGCGTTGAAAAAAAAACATGTCTCTTTTGCATTTAAAGCTAGAAACAAACTTCAAAGATGTGTTTTGTAGATGTAGACCACAGAGACTTATATTAACCTGTTGAAAAGGAGTATTTTATGGGACCTTTGATATGGTTTGGGTTCTGCTATTAATAAAACACGTAGCTGAATGAATGCTGACGGAGCCGCTGGGACCTGAGCCATGTTAGCTTCACAGGCCGTCTAAATAACTGCTGCTTCTGTTCTGTGTCAGCCGATCTGCACAATGTTGGTCGTCTCCCTACGGCGATATGATGGAGGACATTGTTCCATATTTACAGCCATAGTTATCTCCGCCAGGTGGTATGTGTTTGGTCGCGTCACTGTGTGTGTCTGTCTGTGTATGCGCAGCTAATCTCGCAAACTACAGTACAATGAAACGTCACACATGGGCTGACAGCAGGCCAAGGATCTATCTAAAATATTACATTCTGTATATAAAGCATTTCTCTAGATCATAGCCAAGTTGCACATCTATGGATCGGGCCAAATCTCCTCTTTCCAATGGCAGAGTTCAATCTGGATTTAGGATCACCAGGCGTGCAGCAAAAACCGTGAATGAAGCGCTTGCTCAGGCTTGCTTTTGTCCTAGGCAATCATTCTTGGGAGGGGCCCCCAACCAGTGTTCATCTCCATTATGTTACAAATAATCTGACGCGAACAAAAAAATATACTAGTGCGGCTAGGTGGTGTAGTGGGCAAGGTGCTCGCCATCAACGCTGGAGACGCTGGGTTCGAGCCCAGCTCCCGGCGTTGCTATCAGCTTGGCTGGTCGTTCATACTAACACAATTGGCAGTGTTAGGGGTGGGAAAGCTGATGGGTGGGTCCTGGGCGTTGTGGACAGCGACCCCTACAGTTCGGTCGGGGCGCCTGCACAGCGAGGGTAGGATCTGGAGAAAGGTAGTGTGACCTTCCACACGTTACACTCTCCCGGTGAGAATCTGCGCTGCCAGGCTGGCTGCCGGCTGGCTGCCGGCTGGCTGCACATGCGTCGGAGGAAAGCATGTGACAGTCTCCGGCCTCCCGGACCAACAGTAGGGGGGAGTGCGCAACAACCAGGAAGGGGGTTGGGAATTGGCATAACGACTAACAGTGGGATGGGAGAAAATTCGGAAAAAGGAGGGCGGGAAAGATAATAAAAAAAAAAATATATATATATATACTAAATAAACTTTTTTTCATTACAAATGTGCAACTTTCAAAGAGTACAGTCCATTCTGATGGGAAAGTATTTAGCTTGTTTCACCTGTATCTCACCACTTATTTTGTCTCCAATCAGTGCTATGATTTCATAGATGGTTGGGTTAGTGTTGCATAGAGTCATTGAGCGGGATCACAAGTCATCAGACTAACAAATGCAGGGCTGCTCTCAGACTAGAAGGTGTGAAGTGAGGGGGGGGGGGGGTACATTGCTTTCTGGGTAAAGTAGTCATTTGAAGCCCTTAGGGCTGACTCCTATTAGTCGATTAGTCGACTAATCGGTCGAAAGGAGCCGTAGTCGACTAGCCAACCTCTTAGTCAAATACAAAAAAGTTTTTTTTATAATATATATATATATATATATATATATATATATATATATATATATATATATATTTATTTTTTATCATTCTTTCCAAAAGAAAAGAGGCCTAGAAGCGTGGCTAACGCTAATGGCATGCATACCAGAGGCTAACTGCCTACGAAAACAGGCACAGAGGCACTGAAAGAGGATTTCACCATCTAATGAACAGACTAGACTAGACAAATATCAAGATGTATCCATCAGTGGACCAATTGCATGCTTTTGCAGAGAACAAGAAGCCTTCAGTCGACTCTTTCAGACATTAAGCACCCCCTACAGCCCAAATGGAATGATTTCTTTTTTAAATGTAAAAAAAAAATATGTAAAACATATTATTATTATTTTTTTTTGTCGACCAATAGTCGACTAACGGCAAATTTTGGCCAATCATAGTCGACCATCCAAATCCTTAGTCGGGGACAGCCCTAGAAGCCCTGTAGCCCAGGAATGAGTAGTGTGTTATCAGCATGATTCATAAGACATATATTGAAAAGTATCCGCCCGATTTGTACAAGTGATGGCTTATTTTTAAGACATCAACCTGTACTTCTGCTCCTCCCTCCCCATCAACATGGACCCCCTGCAATTTGCATACCGCCCCAACAGGTCCACGGAGGACGCCATAGCCCATGTGCTGCACACAGCAGCATCACACCTGGACAAGAGGCAGGGGAACTATGTGAGAATGCTATTCATCGACTACAGCTCGGCATTCAATACCATAGTCCCCTCCATACTCATAGCCAAGCTCAGGGACCTGGGCTTGAACTATGACCTCTGCCAGTGGGTCTTGGACTTCCTGACTGGCAGACCCCAGGTGGTGAGAGCAGGCAACTGCACCTCCTCATCCATCACCCTCAACATAGGGGCCCCCCAGGGCTGTGTTCTGAGTCCCCTCCTCTACTCCCTGTACACACACGACTGTGTGGCTCAGCGGAGTAGCAATACAATCATCAAATTTGCTGACGACACAGTGGTGGTGGGCCTGATCTCTGCCAACGACGAGAGGGCCTACCTGGAAGAGGTCAAGGTCCTGGCGGGATGGTGCCAGGAAAACAGCCTCTCCCTGAACGTCAGCAAAACAAAGGAGATGATTGTGGACTTCAGGAGGTCGGGGGTCAAGGACTACAGCCCCCTCAGCATCGACGGGGCACCGGTTGAGAGAGTCAACAGCTTTAAGTACCTCGGAGCCTACATATCCGAGGACTTGACATGGACCACACACATTGACAGTGTTGTGAAGAAGGCACGACAACACCTCTACTTCCTCAGGCGCCTAAGGAAGTTCCAAGTCAGTCAGAAGATCCTTAAGAACTTCTACTCATGTACAATAGAGAGCATCTTGACCGGCAACATCACCTCCTGGTTTGGGAATAGCACTGCACAAGACCGAAGCAGACTACAAAGAGTGACACGTTCAGCCGAACGCACAATTGGAGGGGGGCTCCCCACCCTCCAGAACATTTACAACAAGCGTTGCAAGGGCAAGGCTAAGAGAATCATTAAAGACTCCAGTCACCCGAACAACTGCCTCTTTGAACTGCTGCGGTCAGGCAAGCGATACCGGAGTCTCAAGGCGAGCACAGAAAGACTCAGAAGAAGCTTCTATCCCCAGGCCATCAGGCTGCTAAACGAACAATGAATGAACACTACACAACAACAACCACCAAATGCACATAGCACACACATCCACACGCACACACTCACTTTAAACAAACACACTGTAGCACCCACTCCACACACTTTATAGCACACACCCACTTTAAACAAACACACTGTAGCACCCACTCCCCACACTTTATATTTATTGATGAAGGATTGCACTACAACTCGTACACCTTACTGTAAATTGTACCTAAATTGTACCTCATCCCATTTCTGCTTTGCACTAGATAGTACTGTACATTAGTACACTGCATAGTATTGTATATTATATGGTAACTCAGAACATTGTACATATGTCTATACCGAACACTGTGACCTCATTTTCTTCTTCTAAATTACATGCTATACTATGTTATTTGATACTATCTTGTCTAGCACAGTCTCTGGAGCGTAACAGTAAGAAGCATTTTGTATGAAAGTATTCTGTACTTCTGTATGACAACTATTAAAGAAACTTGAGAAACTTGAAACTTTCATATCATGTACAACATTAAAAAGGTAAGACCCTTCTAAAGGACCCAGCGTCTGTGCCTGGTCACATAATATTTCAAGATAATAAAGTAGCTGTAATGAGTCAATAGATCAAAAGCAGTAATGGCATGTAGGTTACTACTCATCGCGTACTACTCTACTCATGTACAGTAGGCATCCACACTACACAGCATTTATAGACATAAATAAACTTCATTTTTTTCTGGTAAATTTATTGTTTAGATGAATCGACTAATCGATAAAATAATCGACAGATTAATCGATAACAAAATAATTGTTAGCGACAGCCCTAGTATCTATATATAAAGCGACGATCTGCGCTCCACTGAACGTACCTTTCTAGTCCTACAGAGGAGACGGCCACATGGTGTCCACAGTCCAACCTGGACACACTAGGTCATGATAATGAATGAACCTAAATATGTACTTTGACTGATAGATACACAAAATGGGTTTATTTATGTTGATTTAACCCTTGTGCCTTGTTAAGTAACTGACAGAGTTGTCACCTTAGTGCATGAAAAGATTGCATCACGTTCAAGGTCATAAAAAACTTAATTTGTAATATTTCGTTCCAATTCTTTTTTTATGAATACCACTATGAACCTAACTCAACATATCTATCAAAGATTCCAAATATTTCCGTTTGTAGGGTTAGGGTTAGGGTTGGGGTTGGGGTTAGGGTTAGGTTAGGGGACTGTTGAGCAAGTGTTGGGGTGGGCACGGGCACAGGGATGCGATTTTACCTTCTCCTAATCATTCTGTCTGGGTAACCCTAACCCTAACCCTAACCCCCTAATGGCAAGAAATAAACCACTATGGACTGTTTGAAAGCTAATATTGTTAATTTTTGTGTTAGAGGGTTTCAAAATCTAATCTTTTCAAATTCTGTGAATATATGGAAAATAAGCAAACGGACACAATTTCATGACATAATAATCAACACAGCCATCGTTGTACACAGAAACACAAAAAAATATAGGCAAAAAACACAAAATAGTCGCTAAGGGGGCAGAAGAGTTAATTTAGTTGTGTTGATGTTTCCATTTTTGCAAAATGGGTATATTCTGTTTGGTTTTACGCAATAAGTCTATCGGTGTGCTGTGTGTGTGTAGGGGCAGGTATATATAAGAATTTGTCTTCTTCCTGCTCCTTTCGGCCACGGGATTTGGTGGATTATATTAATATGTAGGCCTACTGTTGGACTGTGGTAATTCCATGTACGAATAAATAAATAAATGATGATGATGATGATAATAATTATGATAATAGTAGGTGTAACTGAGGGGTACAATTCCCTGACTGTATTGATAAGTATGGTATCATTAAACCACTACCGCTTTATGTACTTTAACTACTGGCCATACAGTACACGATATCTAAATATGATGAACACTTTCCCACAATGAAATCGGGTCCACACAAAGGTAATAATCAAATATTTAATATATAGCAAAAGGTACATATAATAGTTACTATTACATTTATGATTTGAATGCACTTGTAAGGCAAATGAGTACTCGTAGGCAAATCAACACTGAATGTCCAATCTCTGGTTACGCAGGAAGCAAGTATACAACCTGGCTCTTAGGGAATTAGATCTATGGTACTCTTAATGATATAGCAGGATATTCTGGAAGGGGTCCTCCCGGTTGTAGGCCGGTAGGGGGGGTAGGAGAGCCGTCGGTAGTAGACCGTCTGGTCAACGATATCTAGGGAGACTTCAAGTACAGAAGACAGTGCAGTAGACTCTTGATCCGCAGATGAATACACCTTGGTTCTCTTGTAGGCTGTAGCTCCACAGTGAAGAAGAAGCTAGGCGACCTCAGTCTCTGAGCGCCGACTCAACTTGACTCCTCTCGGGGGTAAATCCAACACTCACAGGCGTCGGCGATTATCCGCTCCACAAATCACAGTACCAAAGCAAATATATTCCAGCCGCATAGGGCTCAGCAGTCGTCGGGTAGGTAATCCAGTGTACATGTCCCTCGGTCCTCGCCTAGATCTCCTCGGAAGAAAGCGCCATGTGTGGTCGGCCCCAGCCTGGTTAAGACTCTAGATAACACGAGGAAGCGTTGGAGATGCTGGTCACTTTAGAACTCTAACCGCACGATGCACCATACACGATAGACTATTATTACTTAATAGAAATACGTCGCACTCGACTGTACAGTGCCAAACTCTGACAATTCAGCTATTAATTCGCACGAGGTCTCGATGCTATTCTAAGGCCAAACAGGCCATACTACACCGCACGCGGTATCGTGGGTGAGGCTTCACGTTCTGTTACTTAGTTGGGTAGAAGGGTAAAGGACTAAGGGTCTTCTACATTTACTTGCGCCATATTTATATGCATGGTGAACAAATAGTGCCACTCTCCTTTCGGTAGCCGTATTCCTGCGCAGAGCCGGGGCTAGTAGAGACATGTCTCGTCGGTACCATTGAACTTGGCTCCAAGGGGCTTGTCCCCTGGCGCCAGGTCCTTGTCCAATAAGAGAATGAACTATTATGGGCTATAGTAGGCTAAAGGGATATTCCGTGTATATGTACAAGGAATATACAAGGGATATCAAACGATATACAAATACTATTCAATATATATCAATAAATAAATATATATATTCGGTTTAATCTGATCCTTCGTAACAGCCGCTCCCTAATTAGTCCCACCTAATTAGCTAAGCAGAGACAGATTAACCGCACTGTCCACTACTCAATGTCCGCTGTGAGGGTCAGTCAGTTCACAAAGTCATGGGGTCATGGTCGTCATCGATAGTATCAGGGAGCCTCGGCAGTTCTATTAGCCTCGCCACGGGTCGGGTGTAGGTCCGCCCTTGGACGAGCACTTCAGCTGCTCAGACCTTTCCATCGGCACCGGTGATCACTTTGCTTACGCGGCCAGCCGGCCACATAGCTCGGGGTAGTGACTGGTCGATAATCATGACGACTGTTCCTTCTGTCAAATTGTCTCTCTCTTTCACCCACTTCTGGCGGGTCTGTAGAGACGGCAGGTAGTGGAGTAGGAAGCTGTTCCAAAACTTGTCAGCCAGTACTTGACTGTACCTCCACATTCTTCGGCCGTTCGCTTCTTCAGGCCTGTACATTGTCTGTGGTAGCGTGGGGTCCAGCCGCCCCATCAAGAGTGTGTTGGGGGTGACTGGGTCGACATCTGCTACATCACTTGAGACGTAACCGAGGGGCTTTGAGTTCAATACTCCCTCGATCTCCGTGAGGACTGTCATTAAGACTTCTTCCGCCACGGTCTGGGCCCCAAGCACGGCGTACAGGGCTGTCTTGATGGAACGTACTTCTCGTTCCCAGGTTCCACCGAAGTGAGGTGCGTTCGGGGGATTAAACTGGAAGTCAATCTGGGATGGAGCGAGGTGGGTCTTAAGTTCTGGGCCCATAGCTTGGAAGCTCTCTCTCAGCTCTCTTTCTCCGCCTTTGAAGTTTGTCCCGTGATCAGACAACAATGTAGACGTTTTCCTTTCCGTGATGTGAATCTTCGGAAGGCCATAAGGAATGAGTCTGTGCTCATGGTTGGGAGGAGTTCGATATGTATCGCTCTGGTGGTCATGCATTTGAATACAATACCCCACCGCTTCTCGGTTCCTCTTCCTTTCTTTATATACAGCGGGCCGAAACAGTCCATACCGGTGGAGTGAAAAGGCTTGTCGCCGAGTCGGAGGCGACAGGGAGGTAGGTCAGCCATCCGGGGTATACTGGGCTGGGCTCGCCACTTACGACAGTCTAGACAGGTTCGCTGGAAGCGCCGCACTGCTTCTCTCCCTTGCAGTATCCAATAACAACGTCTGATCTCCGCGAAGACTCTCTCTGCCCCTGCGTGGTACACATCCTCGTCGTATTTCTTTATGATCAGCTCTGTGACCTTGTGTCGGCTGTTTAAGACTATCGGGTACTTGACGTCATCCGGTAAGTCTGGGGCTCTCCGCAGACGACCACCCACTCTGATGAGATTATGGGCGTCGCTCTCGGGGGCTAGGTGGAGCAGTCTGCTGTCTGATGGGACGGGCTTTGCTCCCTGTAGACAGGCTAGCTCATCGGGGAACGAGTCTCTCTGGGCTCGTTGTAGTAGAAGAAGTTCTGCTTCTTCGTAGTCAGCTGCTGAAATGTCAGTCGTGGGCTGAACCTCTGGGTGGTGCCACAGAAATGTCTTTAGCTGCGCACTCTGTAGGGTGAGGCAATCGTCTAGATCGGGGTCTGTGGGGACGAGTGTGTGTGTCAACCCACAGAACATAGATTTCTTGTTCTCTGCCTCCTCTTTACTCGCCTCCCGTGGGGTGGGTGTAGGCCACTCTTCTTCGGGGAGCTTGAGAAACTCTGGTCCGTCACTGTAGAGGTTGTGACGGGTGAGGTCATCCAGGGACATTCCCCGGGTGATGACGTCAGCTGGGTTGTGTTTGGTGTCCACATACCTCCAGCTCGCTACTTCTGTTAACTCTTGAATCTCGGTGACTCTGACTCCCACGAAGACCTTGTATCTGCACGAATCAGACCGGATCCATGTGAGTACTGTCGTGGAGTCTGACCACAAGATTGTTCTTTGCACCGGGATGGTGAGTTCACGTTGGATTAACGTGGCGAGCTGCGCTCCTGCTAGGGCTGCGCAGAGCTCTAGACGTGGGATAGATTGTTGCTTTCGTGGGGCTATTCTTGAGCGAGCCAGGATGAAAGCAGTATGTATTTCTCCTCCCTCCTCTCGGGCACGCAAGTAGGCCACCGAACCGTAGGCTACTTCGGAGGCGTCGCTGAATACGTGCAGGTCGATCTTGCATGTCTCTGGCCTCACTGTGGGTGGGAAGTAGCTGTGGCGTATATTAACACCTGGGAGTGAGCGGAGTTCCGTCTCCCACTCTCTCCATGTGGATGCAAGGTGTTCGGGTATGGGATCGTCCCAGCCCTGGTCCTTGTCCCATAGCGCTCTTACAATCATCTTTGCCCTGGTGGTGTAAGGTAGAATACATCCCAACGGGTCATATTGTCTGGCGAGTGTTCTGTATACACTCCGTCTGGTGGTCGGTATTGCCGTCGACCTTCCCTGCTCCTTGGTCAGGGGTTTGTGTCTATAATGGAGCGAGTCTGTTTTGAAGCGCCAGACTAGTCCTAGTGTCATTTCTTGGGCTTCTCCTGGGAGGTGTCGCTGCTCGCTGCCTTGTCCTCGGGGGAGAGGCTGCGCAATACCTGGGGGTCGCTGCTGGCCCGCTGCCGGAGATCAAAGCCGTCTTTGATCAGGGAGGCGCGGAGCAGCGCACGACGTCGCCAGTCAATTTTCTTTATGTGTCCCGCTGTGATTAGCTTGTTAATCTCAGCGCGGTACACAGCCTCTTGAGCGGGGTCTTTGGCTAGGCGCCGCTCTGTGTTCAATAGATACCACTCCGTCGCCTCTTTTGTGGCGTGAAAGGTGGGCATTCCCTCTCGCCTCAGGAGTGGAGTTGCGTATCTCATCACTCCGTTGACTGTGACTCTCTTTGTCCCTTGCTCGAGGAGGGCTATAGCGTAAATATCTTCCTTAGAACGAATGTCTTTCTTTTCGTTCTTAAAGGGCATTGTCTCTAGTGTCCATAGCCTCTCGACATGCTGCAGGAGTGTGGTGTCTTCTTCTGTCGCTCTGGAGTGGAGGCAGCTAGTGGCTGCTGTTCGGTTAAGAGACTTGGCGAGGGGGCCTTGTAATGTCCATCCTAGGCGGGTCTCGACTGCTGCAGGACAACCTCTGGGTCCTGTATGGACCCGGTCTATCGGGACTATGAGGTCTGCATGGTCGGAGCCTATCAGCAGGGTCGGGGTGGCACCGTCTATGAGCGGGATAGGGAGTTGACGCAGGTGCACATATTTATCCATCAGCTTGGCGATGGGGTAGGTGTACTGCGATAGTCCTATTTCTTGGCTGGTGAAAGCATTAGTAATCCTATACCGTCTCTCGGGCTGCCCGCTTGCTGCGATAGTGAAGGAGACATTCTCGCCCTTTATCGTCTTTAGATCTCTTCTTATTGTCCGAATCGTCATCTGGTTCTCGCTCCCCCGCAGCCCCAGCTGGGCCGCAGCGGACGCGAGGAGAAGGGTCTTCTCTGACCCGTCATCAAGGACGGCGTAAGTGTCCATGACCTTATCTTGGTAACTCAGTGTTACGCGGACCACCTTTAAGAGCACCTGGGCGCCGCTGCTGCTAGCGGGGTCAATGTACATAACACTTGCCTTTGTGCTGCTGGATGGTGCAGGCTTTCTTCTGTTACTGTCGTGTAGGACATCTAGGTGGGCTCCGTCACACCGACTACACCTCTTCTTGAGGCGGCACTCGGCTGCCATGTGACTGCGCACACATCGGTAACAGCGCCTGTTGGACTTTATCCAGTGACTCACTTCTTCAGCGGTCATCTTCTTGAACAGGTCACATTGTGACAACCAGTGTTCCTTCTCGCAGTACGGGCACACCATCTTCCACTTCTCTTTCATCGAGGGGGTACTGTGGTTCTTGCTGCTCGGTACTGATTCTGATTGGTGCATGACAGTCACCGATCTTCGGCCATCGTTTGCTCTCCTAGGTCCCTCTCTGGAGCTTGGTGTGCTCTGCACGAACGTATCCAGCCGTAGGCTGCTGACTTCTCTCGCCAGGAAGTCGGCTAGGTCTAGGAGGGATGGCTCGGGACCGTTAGGATCACGGTGGTCTCTTTGCCGCCTGAAGCGCTCCTGTCGGGCGGGCGGCAGCTTCTCTAAAATCTTCTCGACGTTCGAGTTTGCGTATAGTTCGTGCATACCCTTTTCTCGTTGCGCCCCCAGCATCCCTACCAGGGATTGTACTTTGATAGACAGGTCGTCTAGTGAGCGGTTGTCTGTTGCTGGGGGTAGGCGGTCAATATGCCTTATCTCTTGTATTACGTAATCCCATATACGTCCATATCTTTGGTCTAGTGCTGCTAGAGCCGCTGTGTATGGGGTAGTAGAGGTGGCATAGGCCAGCGCTATGTTGTGCGCTCTGGGCACTTTCAGGTGCTTCAATAGGATAGCATACTTGTGGCGTTCATCAGCTACATCCACCATCATTGTCTCTAAGCACATCCGTAGCTCCGTGTACTGTGCTCGGTTCTCATGGGTGAAGTCTGGAAACGTCGGTGTGCCAATGTATGACGCCGTGGATGGCTGGCACATCGGTGAGCGTTGGAAGAGAGGCCTCCTGGGCGAGTCTCTTCTTACGCCTCTCGGTGGGCTGGTACCGGCAGGGTACCATGGCCCGCTGGTCCAGGTACTATTCCTCGGGACTGGTCGTGCGTCATGCTCACCCGTGAATAGAGTCGGGGGTCTGTAGCGCAGAGCCGCGGGGGTATAGCCTGGGCTGTACTGGACCTCCTGGTCCTGTGGAGTAATGTGCTGCTGTCGGGCTTGACTCTCCTCTTCTTCCTCTTCTTCCTCTGCCAGGTCTTCTAGATCCTGTAGTCGTCTATTTAGCCTCTCCGCGGTGTCCGCCGTTCCTTCCTTGTAGCTGGGTCTCACTTGGACCGGTCGGGGAAGGAGTTCGGAGGGGGGTGTAGGCTCTCTCTGGTGGTCGGGCTCAGGGTCGCTTAATCGGTTAGGGGAGGGTGCCCTTGACCCGTGTCTTGACGAGGCCCTGGAACCCCTTGTGGAGGGAGGGGGTGTTGCCCTGGTGATCAGCTGCTCCATTAGCTGCGCTTGTAGTCTGTCGCGCTCGGCTTGTAGTCTGTCGCGCTCGGCTTGTAGTCTGTCGCGCTCGGCTTCGCGCTGGATGAGAGCGATGTCGCGCTCTGCTTCTCTTTGGGCACCGGCAGCGGCGCGCTGGGCTTCGCCGGCGGCGCGCTGGGCTTCGGCGTGGTCTCTTACCATATTCTCTTCCGTCTGAAGGCGTCTCAGCTCCAGACGTACGCGCTCTTCTTCGCTCCGTTGCTGCGCTTGGAGGCGTTCTCTTTCAATGGTAGAATGTTCGCGCTCGCTAAGCGTCTGTGCTTGGAGTCGATCGCGCTCCGTAGCGGCTGCTAGGCTGGCGAGGAACGCCTGTGCCAGCATCCTCTCCGCCTCGCTGGGGGAAGACGCTGGTTGAGGTGATCCGCTCCTGGCAGTACCCGTTGGGGATGCGTTCCCCTGCGGGGAGTCCTGGAGCTCTATCTCCTCGGCGCTCTCCTCCTCTTGTTCCGTGCAGAGTTCCATCTCTGGAGGGTTGTCTTCCTCCCGGAGCTCTTGGGGGACTACTTCTTCGGTCTTGGCGGGGGGTAAAGTCGTGTCAGTTCCCTCCTGGTCCCCACCGTGAGCTTGGTCAGTTACATTAGAACCCACTAGGGCCTCTGTGGTCGGGGTATCCTGGTTGATAGGGTCGGACATAATTTTACTTTCTACTTTTACCGCGTTTACCGTTTGTAGAAGGCTAGGTAGTATACTGGCAGCGTAATCCTCTAAGTACTGAGGTGGCTGTCGTCTACGCTGCGGGCGTTCTACTTTAGGAGGACCGTTTCGTGGAGTGTTCATCATAGGCCATTTCAATATTAATACCACTATATTAATATTACACTAATTACCCTCCGGCTCGAAGGACCAATTGTAACTGAGGGGTACAATTCCCTGACTGTATTGATAAGTATGGTATCATTAAACCACTACCGCTTTATGTACTTTAACTACTGGCCATACAGTACACGATATCTAAATATGATGAACACTTTCCCACAATGAAATCGGGTCCACACAAAGGTAATAATCAAATATTTAATATATAGCAAAAGGTACATATAATAGTTACTATTACATTTATGATTTGAATGCACTTGTAAGGCAAATGAGTACTCGTAGGCAAATCAACACTGAATGTCCAATCTCTGGTTACGCAGGAAGCAAGTATACAACCTGGCTCTTAGGGAATTAGATCTATGGTACTCTTAATGATATAGCAGGATATTCTGGAAGGGGTCCTCCCGGTTGTAGGCCGGTAGGGGGGGTAGGAGAGCCGTCGGTAGTAGACCGTCTGGTCAACGATATCTAGGGAGACTTCAAGTACAGAAGACAGTGCAGTAGACTCTTGATCCGCAGATGAATACACCTTGGTTCTCTTGTAGGCTGTAGCTCCACAGTGAAGAAGAAGCTAGGCGACCTCAGTCTCTGAGCGCCGACTCAACTTGACTCCTCTCGGGGGTAAATCCAACACTCACAGGCGTCGGCGATTATCCGCTCCACAAATCACAGTACCAAAGCAAATATATTCCAGCCGCATAGGGCTCAGCAGTCGTCGGGTAGGTAATCCAGTGTACATGTCCCTCGGTCCTCGCCTAGATCTCCTCGGAAGAAAGCGCCATGTGTGGTCGGCCCCAGCCTGGTTAAGACTCTAGATTACACGAGGAAGCGTTGGAGATGCTGGTCACTTTAGAACTCTAACCGCACGATGCACCATACACGATAGACTATTATTACTTAATAGAAATACGTCGCACTCGACTGTACAGTGCCAAACTCTGACAATTCAGTAGGCCTACATCAGACTTACAGACGTATATAGGGTACCCACAGACACATGACATAGTGGGATTATATTAAAACAAATACAAATAACACTCTTTAATAATGACAAAATGATTAAATTGGATACTTAAAATAGATGGGAAAAAACATAAGGGGGGGGGGGGGGGGGGGGGGGGGGGGCAGGTTAGGAGGGAAAGCCTGAGTGAAGAGGTGGGTTTTGACGTTGACAGTGTGGGGGGAGTTCTTATGTGGATTGGAAGTGCATTCCACAGTGGGGCCAGTTGACAGGAGGTTGGCGTCAGCAGATTGATCAAATACAACCAGAAAGCAAGAGTGAAAGGAAGGAAAGAAGGAAGGAGTCAATCAATCAATCAATCAATCAATCAATATAACAGAACTCTATTTCTGTTGATTCCAGGGGCCGTGCTGCAGGCCCGGAGAAGGGAGCCAGTATTTGGGGCGAGAGCCCTCCGAAGTTTGTGACCAAGCCATCCAGGCTATACGCCAGACTTGGACAGACGGGCAAGTTCTCTGCCAAGATCACTGGGCGGCCACCACCTCTGGTCACATGGCTCAAGGTGGGGCCGGGCGATCAATCCAGCTTCAATTTCAATTACGATGTTGGCTTAGTTCCCACGGTCATGAAGACAAGATCATTGAGATGATTACTGCGCCGCACGCTGCACTGCTATCATTTTGTGTTCCGTCACCCAACCACCCCAATGTACAGTTTTCTCCCCCTCAAATGTATATATTCACTTTTAGAAACTCTGTCTGTAAATAAACAGTACCGTATATTTGTATATCTTGTATGTCATAAATGTCTGGATGTAACAGTACTGTATGTTGTGTATGTCATAAATGTTATGATGAATTGAAAATGGGGGACCCTGATGTAAACAAGACGAAAGTCTTTCTCTGGTCTGCATCCCCTTAACAATTGTGTGTATTGAGCCATACTCTGTATTGTACCCATTCTGCAATCTGTTAATAAAGTTTTCAATCAATCAAGTGGTGTGATCCACCCCCCCCCCCCCCCCCCCCCCCCCCCCTCAAGCCCAAACACTAGTTTCAGTTTGTGTTGAGAGGAGGAGGAGGAGCCACGGCGCGTTTCTCCAATTATTTTGAAGCGTCTTTGGTCACTTGTAGAAGATGACAGAAAAGCAGCCTTTGGCCATGTTTAATAATCCTGATTTCAATATCGATCTAAATATCATGATTATGATTGTTTCCATAATGGAGCAGCTCTAGCTGAGGGCAGGATAAGCGTTCATATACTGTATGAGGTGTTTTAGGATACACCTGCTGTCCTTCACTAGCGAGCTACAACTGTCATGGCTTACCGATAAACCCAAGAGCAGAACACCAACACGGAAGCGATAAACAGGACAAACCCAATAAGGGTACATTTAATAATAACGACACGGAGTGAACAGAATAATCCGGGCTGGGTTTCAGAGGAAACGAGGAGAGTCTGGGGGGAAAAAAAACAATTCAAAAGCAAGGGGCCAGGAGAAGGGCAGAGCAAACAGAGAGCCGGGGCTCCACAGTCCCCAGGTTCCCAGACGGGCTGGGCGTGGAGGCTGAGGCAGCGGGACAGGTCAGGCTGAGAGCAGCAGCACCACGGAGGAGGTGGCAGGAGTCAGGCAGGGGAACTGCAGCCACAAGCAACAAACAAGGATCAAAATACACGCATATACTGGCAGGGCAGTAAATCACAAGAGATAGGCTAGCTAGAGTCACGACTAACTGTGTAGCCGAGTCCACCATCTGGCAGAGTGATAGGCTACACAGTTAGTCATGACTCTAGCCTGAGTCCACGATCTGGTGGTGAGTAGTGAAGTGAAGTCTGGACCAGGGCCCTCATTTATCAACGTTGCGTACGCACAGATATGTGCGTAACCCGTGCGTACGATCATTTCTAAGCAAAGTGTGGGACTTATCCATTTGAACTTGTGCTTGACTTTGTGCGTATATTTACGCACAGCTCGGAGCATGCGTAGCTGGCGCCCGTTGGTAGAATATATTATTACAACAAGGAAATAAGCTTCTGTGCATTAGTTTCAACACTGGCGTGTTCTGTATGAACTGTAATTCATTATAGTTCATTGTAAAATAGCAACAGTAGTGTAATTGTGGTCAAAACCCTATAAATAGCATTTGGAATAATAGGTCTTTCTCTCCGAATGAATGCAGCATGGTTTATATAGCGTTATCGGAATATACGGGGTGTACTGACTGACTGCGCTCCGCGTAGCTCAACTCGTTATTATTTTGCGCACAGACCGCAGAAACACGGGAACGTTTTGATTATATTTAAAAGGCTTTACGTTAAACGAAACAAGTGGAATTTCGAAGCTGTAAGCAGAATACAAGTCATATGAACACCCACGATATAGTGTTCTTCCCCCTTCCTACTGTATAAGAAAGAATAAAAAACGCATTGCAATGAGAACAGAGGGTGTATGTGTATTACAAAACCCTTGCAATAATGTGTCTTAAATGAATGAAAAGCATACATGCTCTGGACACAGAGCATATATAGTGTGGGTGCTATGACTTGTATTATGCTTACAGAATTCCACGTATTTGGTTTTACAATGTCAAAGCCTTTTCATATAAATCAAAACGTTCCCGTATTTCTGCAATCTATGCGCAAAATAATAACGAGTTGAGTTCTAACAAAGAACGTATTACATGCTGGTAGGCTAATAGAGTAAACTATTATATGAATATGAATAGGAATATGATATAAGGTATACACTGGTCTGTCCGCGAGGATAGCGACGAGGAGTCGGATAGCCATTAAATGCCATTTGAGAATATAGGCTATTAATGCAATGAAAACATATTATTTAATGTTTTCATAAGCGTAAAGATACAACAGCTAGATTAATGATCAAGTTAGTTTACTGTGCAGGGTTCGCAGGGCTGTGCATTGTGCTATTATATATGCGCAAGTTACTGTTGCATAATGTAGGCTATGGCTGCTATTATATGTAATTCATAAGCTACCTAATAGTATATGATTTTTAGAGGCATCTATTTTGTTGTCGGTATTAGGCTAATACCGACAACAAAATAGATGCCTCTAAAAATCATATTATAGCCAATCGAACACAACTAATAAAGGCATTCATTTTACAGCACGGTTATAATGACACACAACCAACGCCAAACAGTGGTCAACGAACGGTCTTTATTAGTATTTTGAGCTGTCCAGGCAGAATTGCAGCAATGGTCTTAGGGAGCCGTTGATATCTGACATCACCGTGTACAAGTCAGCCTTTTATTTATCCCATAACACACGGGTTGTGTCTTCTTGGTTCGGCAGCGCCTCAGTGAACAATCTCCCGTGAAGTTTCTCAGAGTTCCGCTCGGGTCAGTCCATTATTTCACATCCCATGGGGGGTGTTTCATATGGATAATCATGCATGAGCATTGACGGTAGAACAAAGAGGTATTTATCAACACGGAGGAGCGTAGGACCTGTGTACGCACGGTTGATAAATCCAAATATTTCTGTGCATGCACACATTCTAAATTCTGTGCTTACGTATGAAAATAGTACACTTTCTAAGAAGTGTTAATAAATGAGGGCCCAGGTCTTTATGGGAGAGTAGTGAAGTTTGGACCAAACAAAAATCCATCCCTCATTCCCTCTCTCTCTCTCTCTCTCTCTCTCTCTCTCTCTCTCTCTCTCTCTCTCTCTCTCTCTCTCTCTCTCTCTCTCTCTCTCTCTCTCTCTCTCTCTCTCTCTCTCCTCCAGAGAGACCAGGAACTCCAGTCCTCGGGTCGCTTCAGTATCTACGAGCGCTCTGGTCTCCACTTCTTGGAAATACAGGAAGTGTGCTCGGAGGACGCAGGAAGTTACACGTGTTCAGTGACCAACAGCGCCGGGACGGCCAGCGCCTGCGCAGAACTCAACGTACAGGGTGAGGTGCTCGATCACGTTCAGACTCAGGAACCATCTGTCCAATCAGGTATAAGATGAGAGACGGAGAAGCAGATCAGGCTAAGGACTGATATTACTAGACAAAAGAAAGTTGAAAGTATCCCTGCAGTGCCTGTCAACTCTCAGTGGTGAAAATGCAAGTAGCCACTAGGGTTGGGTACCGTTCACATTTGAACCGATACCGGTACCGGTACCTGTGAATCGATACTGGTACCCAATGGTACCTTTTTTCGATACTTTAGTCTAAAAGAATTGTATCTACCTACCTCAGTTGTAAAAAATTTGTCCAAACCTCAAATTGTTTATTATCATTATTATTTATTTAGAACAATTTGTATATATATAATATATAATATTGCAGCAAGCGTTGTCTGCATCTAGCTTTGTAAAGTGTAACCACACATGCAACCGTTTTGGGCTTGCCTTGTTATTGAATCACGTCAACTCCTAGGTACGCGTGTATTGTCCGCGTGAACGCTGGCGTGAATGCTGACGTGACCGTGTGGCACACTTCATAGGTTTTGTATCGTGATGACCTTCTTTTTTTTTGGCACCGGTGGATCTCATGTGAATCGGTACTCGGTAGTACCGACGTGATTCGGTCGATACCCTTAAAAGTACCGGATTCGGTACCCATCCCTAGTAGCCACAATAATTTGACCTGCAACACATAACACGAGATGACAGCACCAAGGCTCTGGAACGCTCTCCCCCTGGACCTGCGAACTGCCCCCTCTGAGAACTCTTTTAAAAAACAACTAAAAACGCATTTGTTCAGGCAGGCTTTTGATCACACATAGGCGCCTTTTTCTTGTCCTCACTGTTCTATAGTGTTGTTTTAATTAGTGACTCATGATTTTATCCAAATTCTTTTATTCTACTTTTTCTATCTGGTTTCACTGTTTTAACTGCTGTTTGTCTGTTGTCATTTATTTCTGGTTTTTGTTTTTATTGTGTTTTTATATTAAGCTGTAGTGTAAAGCACCCTGTGCATTCGTGCTGTGAAGGGTGCTATATAAATAAAGGTCATTCATCCATTCATTCATTCATTCATAAACCAACCTGCAGCTCTCAGAGCTCCTAAAGCAGCCACATAGATTGTTTTTTTTGTGCTTGTTGAGACCAAGGAAACTATAAAAGAAGGAAGACATTACATCACCATGTAGTGGGTGAACGCACATCAGTGCCAAGGGTGGAAACTTTCAGTATGGCCGACATTGAGTTGAATGGGATCAGCCATATTCATCTAAACCGGTTACCTCGGATGTCAGACTCATCTGCAATTTGTTGCTTTGTTAACCAGCTAACGTTTGATATATTGGTTGATATTTCTGGTATATAGCTGGTATATTTTACCCAGGTGGGGTATCTCCCGGGCCTTTCTGTGTGGAGTTTGCATGTTCTCCCCGTGCTCACAAGGGTTTCCCCTCCCGATAAGATAAATGGAAAAACAAGAGATCGCTAACGCTGTCACGTCCCTGACGAAGACGGACAGGAGCACTTGGATTGGTCCCCAGGCGTGGCGCTCGCCGCAGCCCTTGTCTGCTCCCGGCTGCCCTTGGGGGGAAGGACGACATGTGTGTGTATGTTAATCTGATGACAAATAAAGACTTATACTTATAATTGGCACCAAAGTCTGGCACCAGGCAGAGCATAAAACGCTGGTATTCTGACATGATGACCCTTCCTTCTTTTATAGTTTCCTTGGTTGAGACTAGGAAACCACCATTAAAAACAGCCATTGCAACCTGGTTGAAAAAACACCAACTACCATGCAGCTTTTTCACAATCTGAGTCTTGGGTGTCTATGGTGTGAAATGATGTTCCCCAGAGGCTAGGGCCATAGTCTAGTCTTCCATAACTAGAGAGGGGTCAGGTACTGCAGAGCTCTCAACTAGATACGTCGTCGGTACCAGATACGGTCAGCCTCCAAGATCAGTTCCAGGTCCGATTTTCAGTGTAATCGAACAGCAAACGTCCGACGTACCCAAGATCATTGGCGATAGCATGAAATATATCATCGAGTGACTCAACTAGCTGACATGGTGGAACGAATGGAATTAACACTGTTTATCTTTATTGCTTGAGGTTGTGTTAAACTAGGCACAAGGGTTCACAGGCGCAAATAAACTCCTAGAGTTGAATGAATGAATGAATGAAAACTTTATTAACAGATTGCAGAATGGGTACAGTACAGTACGGCTCAATACATACAATTGTTAAGGGGATGCAGACCAGAGAAAGACTTTCGTCTTGTTTACATCAGGGTCCCCCATTTTCAATTCATCGTAACATATATGACATACAGATAGACAGTACTGCTACATCTATACATTTATGACATACCAGATTTGCAATTACAGTACTGTTTGTGATACAAAAAGAGTCCAGAAAGAAAAGAGTATATACATTAGGCGTAGAAACTGTACATTGGATTGGGTAGGTGGGGGTGGGGGGGGACTGTACATTGGAGGTGGTTGGGTGGGTGGGGGTTGGGTAGGAGTGGGGGGGGGGGGGGGGGGGGGTTGGGTAGGAGGGGTGGGTGGGGGACACTGTACAACTGTACAAACAACACTGTACATTGGATTATTGACAAGACCATACTTGGTAATTTACTGTACATTGGAGGGGGTTGTGTTCGGACATTTACAGGGGCCAGTTTCGAGTTGCAGTCTCCCTTAGGTGTTTTTTGAGAGTGGGTAGTGATTCACATTCCTTTACAGCTTTGGGTAGGGCGTTCCACATTGATGTGGCATAATTGCGAAACGTGTTTAGTCCCTTGTTTGAGCCGAATCTGGGTTTAACATGATTTGTGGAGCTCCCTCTGGTGTTGTGATCGTGGTATTCACTGACCTTTGGGAAGTATTTTGTCATGTACATGGGTACCTTGGTCGTGTAGTGTATCTTGTAGACCAGGCCCATTGCAAGTTGCTGTACTCTGTCGTCTACTCTAAGCCATCCTAGGTTGTCAAAGTGGGCAGGGGTGAGGTGGGTTCTAGGAGTAAGGTCAAGCAGTAGTCTGACCAGTTTGTTTTGAGATGTTTGTAATTTTGTTTTTAGCGCCTTTGAGGTGCTTTGGTACCATGAGGTGCAAGCATAGTCGTAGTACCCTTGAATGAGTGCTCCTGCTAGAGTCTTCAGGGTATTCTTGTTTACCAGTGAGGAGATCCGGTACAAGAATCGTGTTCGTTGGTTGACTTTTTTTATTACATTGGATGCCATTTTGTCACAGGAAAGATTTGCCTCTAGGATGGAACCCAGGTAGGTAATATCTTCTTTCCTTGTGACAATATTGTCACCCACTGTAACTGAGAAGCCGTCGGTCTTGCTGAGTTTGTTATTTGAACCGAAGAGAATGGACTCTGTTTTGCCCATGTGTAATGATAGTTTGTTATCAGCGAGCCATATGCAGATTTTGCCTAGTTCTGAGCTGAGGGTTTTTTCAACCTGTAACTTGTTCTTGTCAGAGACCAGCAGGGCCAGTTTGAGACAATGGTCCCACCGTTGTGCTTTTCTGCTAGCTTGCTAACATTAGCTAGCTTGATAATGTTAGCTAGCATGCTAACGTGATGAATCGATTGGCTTGGCTGGCGCTGTTATTTGAAGCTTATTTAAGCTTAATTAAGTTAGCTTGACACAGCTACAGATTTGACGCTATCGCTGTGAAGCCACATACAGCCAACGATCTCTGGTACAGCGTGGTAAACATTGGACGTTTGCTGTCTGAATCAACTGGAAAAACAAACCGAACTGATCTTCCATATCCGATACCTACGACAGGACAGGTGCTATAGAACTCTCATCCTGTCAGTCTACTGATATGAAATGTTTTGTTGTCTTTTCAGGGTCTTCCAGTGATTCAGCCAGGTGTGTATGCTCATACTGTGTGAAAACATTAGCATTAACATTAGCACCCACGTTAAATACAGTATCATTACAATTACATTTCTCTTGTGTTTACCTTTGTTAGTGAACAAGAGTGAATATAAAAACATACTTTCTGTTGCTATAACATCACATTGCAAAGACTGAAACTGATTAGTTTGAGTTGTGATTTAAGTGATGTTTAAAATGTTTCCAGTATAATGTTGATGATGTCACTAGCTCAGACACACCCTCTCTGACCCCCCGACCCCCTTCCTATAGACCTCCCTCCTCTATACCAGCCAACCAGGCTGACACCAGACAAACCAGCAACGGCCTGCCCCAAGAGCCCACACCGCCCAGCACCCGACTGGAGCAGCCCAGAGAGAGACAGCCTCCCATGGGCCGGGACAGCCAGGAGAGGCCCCTGCTCCAGCCCGGGCCTCCTCCTGTCTCCCGGAGGACCGGTGGAGGGGTTACCTCTCCTGCCAAGCCCACGGCGGAGCTTCCAGAGGCTGCTGGGAGGAAACCTGGAGTCCCTGTGCCCAGGTCCGCTGGAGGTCTCACTCAGGTCAGAACAGGAGGATCAGACTCACGTGTCAAATTAGATGAAACTGGTCAAATTAAATAAAAAAAATCGAATAGTTGTCGACCAATAGTCATAGAACTTTGTACACTAAAATCGATTTGTTGAATTCCTTGATAAATCTGTAAAAAATGTCCACATGCAATGCTTACCAGAGATGCACTCATTCAACATGAAAGCATAAAAATCTACTAATCAACAAAGTCTTGGTTAACTACAACCGAACCAACCAAACCATCGACTATGAGGGGACAAGCCTAAGTACTAAGTAGGCTGCAAAAGAAAACCTCTGAAACCTTTTTTCAGCAGGAGACTATAGTCTGAAGTGTGTTTCTTCAGGTCCAGAGAGGCCAGCCTCCCCCTGGTTCCAGTCTGGTTCAGACCGGTCCAGATCGTCACACAGGGAGGAACCAGAAGCCAGAACCATCACAACCATTGAGCAGCACTGAGACACACAGGTAGGACCAGAACCACTGGACCTCTATCACAGAGCTTGGAGGCTAAATAGTTCAATAATAATAATTAAATAATTAAATAGACACAGTGTAATACATAAATTATAATAATATTCAATTATATGGCTGGTCCCCGGCTGTAATATGTAATGATACTCTATGCTAGCTACATATCACAGCTTTAATATACTACACTACGCTAGCTACATATCACAGCTTTAATATACTACACTATGCTAGCTTAGGGTGACCAAACGTCCTCTTTTGCCGGGACATGTCCTCTTTTCACGCCCTGTCCGGGCCGTCCGGGGGGGGTTTATAAATTAATGAAAATGTCCGGCTTTCACGGACCGTTTGCATGTACTGTACTTAAATTGACTGGCGCATTGCACAGAATACTACGGTAATCTGTTGCGTGTGTGACGTAATCCCTGAGAAGCTTTGTGGGCGGCTCTACAACTACGCTCACATACAAACAGGAAGGGGACAGAGCGCACCGCAGCTCACATTCACAATGCCAAAGAATGTACTTTTACAGATGAACTACAGAAGAAATTCCAAATGTACCGACCCGTCAGAACAAATGGGAGGCGGAGTGCACACGTGTGTGTGTCCAATAAAGGTGCAGGCGATCTTAAAGCGCACATGGACATGTGCAAGTTGAGAGTTTGTCTGCAAAGTTGACAGACTTCTTTGTTAAACCCGGGAAAACAGAGGATGCTGTAAAGTAAATGCAGCGGAGGGCGTGTTTGCATTTCATACTGTGAAACATCACAATCTATGGATTGCACAAGTGCCTTGCTAAAAAAGGCATTTCCAGACTCTGACACTGCCAACAAGTTCAGTATTGCGCGCACTAAATCCGAAGCCAATGTGTTATAGCGCCCCACTCGACTCGACTGACATGAAGCACTCAAATCAAATCCAGTACTGTGGTGTTTCTACAGACAGGAGTAACCACGGAGCAGTGAAAATATTCCCAATCATAATACAGTACTTTGACTGGAAGAGGGGTGGCATGCAAACAAAATGAATCGAGGTTAAATACACCAAATGAGACAGCAGAAACCATTGCACAATATCTCATTGAAACATGGCAAAAAAAACGATTTGTCTGAAAAAGATATTTGTTAACTGGATTTTCTATTTTCTATTATTTCATATATTTTGTTATTTATTTTTGTCCAGTAAGACTTGAAAAGAGAGCTATTATTTTGTTACAGGTTGATTTTTAAGTTATTATTGTGCCATTGAGATTTGTCAGATAATTCTAGGCATAATCAAGCATGCTGATTGTTGAGTAACTTTGGTTTGGTGTGTCTTTGGTTATAGAGAGATATTGTTGTGTTATATACAGTAAAATAATATAAATAATAATTGTATATCCATAGAGAGGAGGCATACTTTAAATATATTAAAACAATAATGCATCTTTGAGTAAACGTTGAGTATCATCAGGCATGCATTGCTCATGGGACGGAATTGCATGCCGTGCAACCAGTCTGTGAGCAGAAGCACGCACATGCACGGATGTGCACACGCGTGCACACAGGAATGTGCTGCACTCGACTGATGCGCCAACTCGCTAAGTAATACTTTGCATAACAATATGGCCGGTCGTCAGGTATGTTCAAATACGTTCTCAGATACATTCACACAAAACTTGTGAATGAAATATTCTTTATTCGTGAGGGAACATTCATGCGCATGCGCGGGAGTGCGCATGCACGTGACATCATTAGAACACAGTGCAACCACCTATGAAATCACCACTGCACCACTGCTCACCACTGCATCCTGTGTGATAAAGTGGGTTGGTCTTCTCTCGCAGAGAGGAGAAATATTTTTTTTATATATCTTTTATTGGTGAAACAGGTGGTACAGAGAAGCAAAGGTTGTTTATCAATATTTAACATATCACCATGATTCTTTTTTTGCTTTTATGGGACATGACGAGACACGGACAGGACTGAAATTGACCAGGAACAACAAAAAAACAACAAAGGCAAAAACTAAACAAAATCGAAAACAGGCAAAAAGAAAGTAAATTTTTTTAAATAATAATAATAGTAATAATAATAATAAATAACCAAGATACAATATAGTAGTGGGGCGGAGTTTACAACAGCGTATCTGAGGTGCTCACCTCAGAGAAGGAGTATTTCTTTAGGATCAGTATTTCTTTAGGATCAGTCAGGGTCAAGGGATGTGAGAGTGTTTATGAATGTGATTAGAGGTTGCCATCTATCATAAAAATTGGCAATTGAGCCTCTTAGAGAGTACTTTCCAATGAAAGATATGACATCAAGTCCTTGAGCCAGGAGGTGGTGGACGGTGGGCTTGGGCTTTTCCAGTGCAGGAGGATACATCTACGGGCTATGAGTGAGGCGAAGGCTACAACGTCTAGTTCCTTCCTGGAGAAACAAGCAGGTGTGAGGGGCACCCCAAAGATGGCTACCAAGGGGCATGGCTCTAGGTTGATGTTTAGGGCTTTGCCTAGCGTGTCGAAAAAACAAGACCAGAACTCAGCCAGCTTGGGGCAGGAGAAGAAGGAGAGGAGAAATAAACATTGGTATCTGTTTATCTTTAAGGCCATCGCTGGGAAATTACCACCTTATATCAGAATCAGAATCAGAAATGTCTTTATTGCCAAGTAAGCTGCACATACAATGAATTTGTCTTGGTCTTTTGGTGTATCAACATTAACAGACAATTAAAGTAGAATAAAATAAAATGGAATATATAAATTATATATAAATAAAATACATATAAATATGTAATATACATATATAAAATGTACATAATATTTATATTATATAATATAAATTATATGATATAATTTTTATTAAAAATAATTTGGCTAAATTGTAACTATGGACCATATCTGACCCGTTCAAATGACTTATGACTTCAAATTCAATATGCTGGAATACAGAGCCAGAACAACAGCAATGTTTCACTGGACTCAGACTTACGTCATGATCTCTGTGCCAGTCCTCTCCAGGGAGCCAGCAGGGAGAGCAGACCAGGGGTGGGGTCCAACCTCCGGTTCCAGGCCCTGCCGCTGGACCAGGAAGCTGTAGAGGAAACCAAAGTCAGCTTCACATGTCAAGGTAACTCCCTTATCAAACACGTCAAATGTCAAGGTAACTCACTTATCAAACTAGTCACATGTCAAGGTAACTCACTTATCAAACACATCAAATGTCAAGGTAACTCCCTTATCAAACACGTCAAATGTCAAGGTAACTCACTTATCAAACACATCACATGTCAAGGTAACTCACTTATCAAACACATCACATGTCAAGGTAACTCACTTATCAAACACATCACATGTCAAGGTAACTCACTTATCAAACTAGTCACATGTCAAGGTAACTCACTTATCAAACACATCACATGACAAGGTAACTCTCCTATCAAACTAGTCACATGTCAAGGTAACTCACTTATCAAACTAGTCACATGTCAAGGTAACTCACTTATCAAACTAGTCACATGTCAAGGTAACTCACTTATCAAACACATCACATGACAAGGTAACTCTCCTATCAAACTAGTCACATGTCAAGGTAACTCCCTTATCAAACTAGTCACATGTCAAGGTAACTCCCTTATCAAACACATCACATGTCAAGGTAACTCCCTTATCAAACTAGTCACATGACAAGGTAACTCCCTTATCAAACTAGTCACATGTCAAGGTAACTCCCTTATCAAACTAGTCACATGTCAAGGTAACTCTCTTATCAAACGAGTCACATGACAAGGTAACTCCCTTATCAAACACATCACATGTCAGCTGTTATTAGAGGCAGACAGTTGTTATTAGAGACAGACAGTTGTTATTAGAGACAGACAGTTGTTATTAGAGAGACAGCAGTTGTTATTAGAGACAGACAGTTGTTATTAGAGACAGACAGTTGTTATTAGAGACAGAGTTATTATTAGAGACAGACAGTTGTTATTAGAGGCAGACAGTTGTTATTAGAGACAGACAGTTGTTATTAGAGACAGACAGCCTAGTGAAGTGGCTAATCCTTCATACATTTCCATTTAGCCACTGGAGTTAGTTGCAGATTTGGCCGACGCGCATTCATCATAAAGCACTCAGAGAGGATGTAAGTAGATTGACATTTATTAAACATAAACTCCGGTTGACTTTGCTAAACTAAATAAAATAATATCGAACAGGATCTTGACAAAGTAAATGATATAATTGGTCTGGCTTGATGCGGTCGAAAAACTATTGCACCCCAAACGCCGCTGTCTAACTCAGCTGTCAGACAGTTCATTCACTGATTTGAAGACTCCCAAAGGGGGGGGGTGCATCTATGAGTGAATCTATGCCACGCCCCCACAGTCATCAACAGATAAGTGTCCAGGTAATATCTATTTCAAGATTAATTTAAATCATACAGGTAAATACAATTTCATATCAATTATTAATATAATCCATAAATCAATATATATATTTTTGTTACATGTTTCCCATCAAACTCAAATTAGGTCAATATGGCTCCAACATACCGACCCCTAATTGGAGACGCTATAGCAAAAACAATTATAGTTATCAATAACATTAAATGGAGCCAGAGTGCACACGTAAAAATATAAACATGAAATACCAGAAAGCAATTCATTACATTAGTAATGTTCAATACAGTCATTATCTTATAGTGGCATAAGTGTTCTTGATGGTATGACAACCACGATACGCCAGCCATTGGATAGGGCAAAGTCCCATGGGAGTAGATGTGGTGTAAGATAGAACAGTTCATCTGTGTAAAGAAGTGCGAGAGGGTAGTGTGTGTGCAGTGGCATGGGCAAAGTGGGCAGGGGACAGGGGAAATTTAACATTTTCAGCTCAATCATCGGCTTCCAGCAGCAAGCAGAGCTTATCGATGGGCCTTTGGAGTGTGTTTGTCTTGGTTCGAACTAACACACTCCGAACATGTCCTTTAGAGTCCGGCAAGGTCTTGACCACACGGGCTAGGGGCCATGAATTCCTTGGTGCAGTTTCGTCTACTATGACGACTACATCATTGACATTGAAGTTCTTTCTTGTCTTGAACCACTTTTGTCTTTGTTGCATGAGTGATAAATATTCTTTGGTCCACCTTCTCCAGAATAGGTCTGCAAGGTGTTGCACCTGTTTCCATCTCCTTCTGGCATAGAGTTCATCTTTACGAAACTGTAGCAGGTGGTTTGGTGTTAAGGGCTCTAGATCATTTGGATCCGTTGATACAGTCGTGATGGGTCTGTCGTTGAGGATGGATTCAACCTCACATAGAGCCGTCTGTAGCACATCGTCATCCATCGTTTGCTGCTTTAGGACTGAGAAGAGTACCTTTTTCACCAGCCTGATCAGTCTTTCCCACACTCCTCCAAAGTGGGCTCCGGAAGGCGGATTGAATAACCACCTGACTTGATTGGTCAGGAGTGCGTCCTGAATTCTTTGGTGATTTAGTTGAATCAAAGCAGCTTCCAGTTCTTTCTGAGCACTCACAAAGTTGGTACCACGATCTGTTCGAATGGTCAGTACCGATCCTTTCCGACATACAAATCGCCGTATGGCGTTGATGCAGGAGTCTGTGTCCAAAGTGCTTGCCACTTCTAGACTTTGGAGAAGTTCTGTAGTGAGATCGGCCTTTGTACGACGAGGAACAGTCAAAGACAATGACGAGGAACAGTCAAAGACAACTCCAGAGTTTTTTTTCTTCTTCCATTTGTGGTAAACCCTGTGATGAGGTATATGCCACACATGGCCGTTGTGCCTTTGGAGCTGCTCTTGCGGCACCTTTTCAGCATGATCTTTAACCAGTACCTTCTCCATAAAGGCTCCGTCCTCTGCAGCATGAGCAGAATCTCTTTTGAACCATTTTGCAAGGTTCACTGTGTGTTGTGCTGCCATTTGGTAGTTGTCAGGCAAGACAACATCTTTGTCTTGAAAAGGCCAAGGTAAGTTGTAGTGACCATTTTTAAAAACAACTGAACTTGTTGCCAGGTCCATGAACCTCTTGTCCTCACATGACATCTCCTTTCTTTCTTCAGGCTCCTTTTCAGGGAAGTCCTGGTTGTACTTCTTGATCAGCATATCCTTCTGATCATCCATTGAGATGCGATTAACTGACACCGACTTCGTTCCTGATTCCTCCGTAGCAGAACAAGAGTTGAGCGGGCCATTGACCACCCATCCTAGAAGTGTCTTGATTTCATACGGTCCGTTTCCTTGACTGTTCATTATTTGCCAGGGTTCCATGGCTTTCGGAACGTCCATTCCTATTAAGATTTCAATGTCAGCCTCGATCTCGTTCAATTGGATTCCACTGAGATAAGGCCAATTTTTCAGATTGGTCTGGGTGAGTAGGTTTTCCTTGGAAACAGGAATCGTTGCTTGGGTGTATACTTTAGGCAAGTCAATCCATGCATCACCCTCTAAATTGCCTACCTCAAGTCCTTTGAGCTCATAGCTCTTGACAGGTCTTTCCTGTCCCATTGTTCGCAGAAGAATTTGGGTTCTGCGTCCTTTGGCCTTCAGCCGATTCATGACGTTTTCAGTGCAAAATGTAGCTGAGCTTCCTGGATCAAGAAAAGCATAGGTTAAAACAGTCTTGTTGCCTTTAGCGACTTTGACCTGAACCGGCACAATTGCTAGTGCACATTCCTATCCGGCCCTTGATCCGCTGAGACTAATGCACTGTTGATTCTTGTTCCATTAGAATCTGTGGGAATCAGGTGTTGTGCAGTTTCCTGCTTTGAGCCTTTGCCATCAATATGCAGCAATGTTGGATGTATTCTCTGACATATCTGGCAATCTAGTTTTCTTTTGCACTCTTTGCTCATGTGACCTTTCTTTAAGCATCCAAAGCAGTAGCCATTCATTTTTAAATGTTCCAACTTTTTCTCATGTGTCTCTGATTTTAATCGCAAGCAATCCAATATTGCATGTTTGCCTTTGCAGAGACTGCATAGGGCCGGAATAGCAACCTGAGTGCTTGTATGTTGCTGTACTTTGGCTGTTTGTTGTTTGGTACTGCACTCTTCAGCTACTGCTGCTACCGTGGTAACAAAGCTACTGCGTCTTGGCTGTGCTCTCATGTCAAACGTTTTGTTCTTTGAGATGAAGCTTTTAGTCGGAGTTGGGTCTTTAATGTCTCCAAACACAGGGTGCAGCAAGATGTTAGCCTGTGCTTCCATAAATTCCACCAGATGTATGAATCAAGCTCTTATGTTTGTTTTTTGAAACTTTTCATAAGCTTTAGTCCGCCATCGTTCTCTGAGCTTGTATGGGAGCTTGGATAATATCAGTCTTAAATTGGATGTAACATCCAGTTCATCCATGTACTCCAAGTCTTGCATAGCATTGCAACATCCCCTCAGGTATAAGGCATATGAATGGAGTGATTTTCCATCACCTGCTTTAACAGCGGTCCAATTCAGTGCTTTATCCAGGTAAGCATTTGCGATCTTCATCTCGTCACCAAAATGTATCTTTAATTGTCGCATAGCCTCTGGATATCCTTTTTGCCCATTCATGTGCATGCAGCTGCTCACTATGGCTCTGGCTGGACCTGATGTGAATTGTTCAAGAAAGTAGAGCCTATCCTGGAAACAACTAGTCTTGTCCTCAATTGCATGTTTAAAAGCCAGCATGAAAGACTGGTAAAATAGCAGATTTCCGTCAAACACTGGGACCTCTCTTTTGGGAAGTAGGGAGAGATTTTGCTGTCTGATCATTAAATCAGCTATTTCATTTTGTTTTTGTACCATTGCACTGAGATCTCCATGAGAGACATTACTGACATCATGCTCTTCCAGCTGTGGAATAGATGCATTTGGCTCCATGAGAACTACTGCTGATGTGTTCCACTGCCCTCTGCAGTGGGGTCTTAGGTATTGCAGTCAATTGAATGAATTCCATTGAAGTGTCAGTATTAAGTGTAGATTCCACCTTTTGTGCAGGTTCCACAGTTCCATCATCATAATATTGATTCATAGCATCCATCTGTGATCCAGGCTCATCATTGCTTAGAAGGACTTTAATCCTGGCATCTGCTGCTGCAATTTGTGCATCCATCTCAATTTTTTCCATTTTTGATTTGATCATTGTTTCTTCCATTGCTGCCTTTGATTTGATCGTCGTTTCTTCCATTGCTGCCTTTGATTTGATCATCGTTTCTTCCAGTTTTAAAGTATGTATGTCCTTTAAAGCAGCAGACCTGGCCTGCAGTGATGCCTTTTCAGCGGCTGCCAGTTTAGCTGCAGAAGATACCTTAGAGGATGCTCTAGATGATTTTGAATATTTTGATGTTTTGGTTTTTGAAGATTTAGATGAGTGGGAGGATTTGGCTGTTGATGATGCTTTTACAAAGGAGATGCTGTCCTGTGGACAAACATTGGCTTGGTCATGTTGTTCAATGCGCCATGCTTGAACTTCCTTTAAAAAGTTTGTGAAATTCATATTTTTGGGTTCATACCACTCCACTTGATCTTTCACCTTTCCTTCATCTGATAGCAGCTGTTGCACCTGCTGGTGTACCTGGTCAAATTCATCAACAACTTGGTTAAACACTTCCACATGTATATTGACAGACTCCACATTTCCACCGTCTACAAGCAGTGTTTTAGTTTCATTTAATCTCCTTGTGCATGCTGCAGGTTTGGCTTTGCGAGTTGCAATCAAAGTCTTTAGGAGAGCCTCTGCCTCCTCTGCGGTTGCAGGTGGGCTGGTAGACATTATTATAACCTTGACACTTGGCACTTTTTATACACAAATTGTTTATTCACAAGTTGTTTATCCACGAGTTGCCATCATAGCCTTTGACGTCATTTCAAATAATAGCCTGTCCATTGGCACGGACGTTGCCTTTAAATATATATTATGCGCCGTTTTGCATGATTCCATTCAAACACATAATTGTTCCATAGCGCGAAAATGCGCTTCCAACAATGGACTTCAGCGTTGTGCCGTTGTGAACTGCGTTGCACTTGTATACACAGACGTTGCCTTAAATACTTATTATGCACCGTTACAGGTTTCCATTCAAACCCACAGTTATGTGGTCTTTAACGCGGAAGTGCGCTTCCAGTTATGGATTTCACCGTTGTGAAATGCGTTGCATAACAGTGTCTGGCTTCGCCATACGTGAAGTAAAGCACAAGCGCATTCATTCATAAATCCATTGTTTGGGTTTGTTTACTCACGACCGCCCTTCATGTGACAGCAGCTGGTCGTGTCATCCTCCGTCCACATCAAACAAGCAGCGAGCCTTCATTCACAACCGAGGTTCCATCCAGTAGCTGGTCGCGTCCTGGGTCCAAGTTTCCTCGTTTATCTTGAAGTCCAGCTCGCTCGTCTTTGCTTGAGTTTTTCGACTATGAAGTGGCTAATCCTTCATAAATTTCCATTTAGCCACTGGAGTTAGTTGCAGATTTGGCCGACGCGCATTCATCATAAAGCACTCAGAGAGGATGTAAGTAGATTGACATTTATTAAACATAAACTCCGGTTGACTTTGCTAAACTAAATAAAATAATATCGAACAGGATCTTGACAAAGTAAATGATATAATTGGTCTGGCTTGATGCGGTCGAAAAACGATTGCACACCAAACGCCGCTGTCTAACTCAGCTGTCAGACAGTTCATTCACTGATTTGAAGACTCCCAAAGGGGGGGGGTGCATCTATGAGTGAATCTATGCCACGCCCCCACAGTCATCAACAGATAAGTGTCCAGGTAATATCTATTTCTATATTAATTTAAATCATACAGGTAAATACAATTTCATATCAATTATTAATATAATCCATAAATCAATATATATATTTTTGTTACACGTTTCCCATCAAACTCAAATTAGGTCAATATGGCTCCAACACCTAGTAACAGACACAGTATTTTTGACACTGGGAATACATTCCCTGAGATCCATAGATGTCCCTAGAATCAGATACCAAGAACATGCAAATGGACCATTTAAAAAAAAGTCTGTAAATGTGTATTCTACGTTCTTATGGAATTAATGAGATTAGAATTTTTTATTTATTTTTTTATCTTGAGTTAATTTTCATAACGCAATAATTTGCTGTGTAATTAATTAATCGAATGAACGCGATAAACGCGTTGTTATTAGAGACAGACAGTTGTTATTAGAGACAGACAGTTGTTATTAGAGGCAGACAGCTGTTATTAGAGGCAGACAGTTGTTATCAGAGACAGACAGTTGTTATTAGAGACAGACAGTTGTTATTAGAGACAGACAGTTGTTATTAGAGGCAGACAGCTGTTATTAGAGGCAGACAGTTGTTATCAGAGACAGACAGTTGTTATTAGAGGCAGACAGTTGATATTAGAGACAGACAGTTGTTATTAGAGACAGACAGTTGTTATTAGAGGCAGACAGTTGTTATTAGAGACAGACAGTTGTTATTAGAGAGAGACAGTTGTTATTAGAGACAGACAGTTGTTATTAGAGACAGACAGTTGTTATTAGAGACAGACAGACAGTTGTTATTAGAGACAGACAGTTGTTATTAGAGACAGACAGTTGTTATTAGAGACAGACAGACAGTTGTTATTAGAGACAGACAGTTGTTATTAGAGACAGACAGACAGTTGTTATTAGAGACAGACAGTTATTATTAGAGACAGACAGTTGTTATTAGAGAGATACAGTTGTTATTAGAGACAGACAGTTGTTATTAGAGACAGACAGTTGTTATTAGAGAGAGACAGTTGTTATTAGAGACAGACAGTTGTTATTAGAGACAGACAGTTGTTATTAGAGACAGACAGACAGTTGTTATTAGAGACAGACAGTTGTTATTAGAAACAGACAGTTGATATTAGAGACAGACAGACAGTTGTTATTAGAGACAGACAGTTGTTATTAGAGACAGACAGACAGTTGTTATTAGAGACAGACAGTTGTTATTAGAGACAGACAGTTGTTATTAGAGACAGACAGTTGTTATTAGAGGCAGACAGTTGTTATTAGAGACAGACAGTTGTTATTAGAGACAGACAGTTGTTATTAGAGACAGACAGTTGTTATTAGAGGCAGACAGTTGTTAGAGACAGACAGTTGTTATTAGAGACAGACAGTTGTTATTAGAGACAGACAAGACAGACAGTTGTTATTAGAGACAGACAGTTGATATTAGAGACAGACAGTTGTTATTAGAGAGACAGACAGTTGTTATTAGAGACAGACAGTTGTTATTAGAGACAGACAGTTGTTATTAGAGACAGCCAGTTGTTATTAGAGACAGACAGACAGACAGTTGTTATTAGAGACAGACAGTTGTTATTAGAGACAGACAGTTGTTATTAGAGACAGACAGTTGTTATTAGAGACAGACAGACAGTTGTTATTAGAGACAGACAGTTATTATTAGAGACAGACAGACAGTTGTTATTAGAGACAGACAGTTGTTATTAGAGACAGACAGTTGTTATTAGAGACATACAGTTGTTATTAGAGACAGAGAGACAGTTGTTATTAGAGACAGACAGTTATTATTAGAGCCAGACAGCTGTTATTAGAGACAGACAGTTGTTATTAGAGACAGACAGTTGTTATTAGAGACAGACAGCTGTTATTAGAGACAGACAGTTGTTATTAGAGACAGACAGTTGTTATTAGAGAGAGACAGTTGTTATTAGAGACAGACAGTTGTTATTAGAGACAGACAGCTGTTATTAGAGACAGACAGTTGTTATTAGAGACAGACAGTTGTTATTAGAGAGAGAGACAGTTGTTATTAGAGACAGACAGTTGTTATTAGAGACAGACAGTTGTTATTAGAGAGAGACAGTTGTTATTAGAGACAGACAGTTGTTATTAGAGAGAGACAGTTGTTATTAGAGACAGACAGTTGTTATTAGAGACAGATTTGATTTTATTTTATTTTATTTTATTAGGGATCCCCATTAGCTGGTGCGATAGCAACCAGCTAGTCTTCCTGGGGTCCACACACAAAAAACACACAAAAACAATCACTATTGCAAAAAACAAAATTATTAAAAGTCAGTACACACAATGCATAATGAACCTACTGTAACAATTAATATAGCTAAAATTACATTAGTGTAAAACAAAAACAAAAAATTACTTTACAGTGTTAAAAACAATTTAAGATTATTTTTAAAAGTGAATCTACTGTAAATGCAGCAGAGGTTCCGAGGCAGGCCATTCCACAGAGTTAATGCTCTAAAAATAAAAGATCTCCCCAGAGCGCTGGTTCTAGGACCTGGGAATTCAAGCTGCCCACTACTGGAACCTCTAGTGTAATGCTCGTGCACAGTATTACTAAAAACAATCTGATTATGTATAAAAACAGGAGTCTTACTGCTCAACAGACAGTTGTTATTAGAGACAGACAGACAGTTGTTATCAGAGACAGACAGTTGTTATTAGAGACAGACAGTTGTTATTAGAGACAGACAGACAGTTGTTATTAGAGACAGACAGTTGTTATTAGAGACAGACAGTTGTTATTAGAGACAGACAGTTGTTATTAGAGACAGACAGACAGTTGTTATTAGAGACAGACAGTTGTTATTAGAGACAGACAGTTGTTATTAGAGACAGACAGTTGTTATTAGAGACAGACAGTTGTTATTAGAGACAGACAGTTGTTATTAGAGACAGACAGTTGTTATTAGAGAGAGACAGTTGTTATTAGAGACAGACAGCTGTTATTAGAGAGAGACAGTTGTTATTAGAGACAGACAGTCGTTATTAGAGACAGACAGACAGTTGTTATTAGAGACAGACAGTTGTTATTAGAGACAGACAGTTGTTATTAGAGAGAGACAGTTGTTATTAGAGACAGACAGCTGTTATTAGAGACAGACAGTTGTTATTAGAGAGAGACAGTTGTTATTAGAGACAGACAGACAGTTGTTATTAGAGACAGACAGTTGTTATTAGAGACAGACAGTTGTTATTAGAGACAGACAGCTGTTATTAGAGACAGACAGTTGTTATTAGAGACAGACAGTTGTTATTAGAGAGAGACAGTTGTTATTAGAGACAGACAGTTGTTATTAGAGACAGACAGTTGTTATTAGAGACAGACAGCTGTTATTAGAGACAGACAGTTGTTATTAGAGACAGACAGTTGTTATTAGAGACAGACAGTTGTTATTAGAGACAGACAGTTGTTATTAGAGACAGACAGTTGTTATTAGAGACAGACAGTCGTTATTAGAGACAGACAGTTGTTATTAGAGACAGACAGTTGTTATTAGAGACAGACAGTTGTTATTAGAGACAGACAGTTGTTATTAGAGACAGACAGTTGTTATTAGAGACAGAGAGACAGTTGTTATTAGAGACAGACAGTTGTTATTAGAGACAGACAGTTGTTATTAGAGACAGACAGTTGTTGTTATTAGAGAGACAGACAGTTGTTATTAGAGACAGACAGACAGTTGTTGTTATTAGAGACAGACAGTTGTTATTAGAGACAGACAGACAGTTGTTATTAGAGACGGACAGTTGTTATTAGAGACAGACAGACAGTTGTTATTAGAGACAGACAGTTGTTATTAGAGACAGACAGACAGTTGTTATTAGAGACAGACAGTTGTTATTAGAGACAGACAGTTGTTATTAGAGACAGACAGTTGTTATTAGAGACAGACAGACAGTTGTTATTATAGACAGACAGTTGTTATTAGAGACAGACAGTTGTTATTAGAGACAGACAGTTGTTATTAGAGACAGACAGTTGTTATTAGAGACAGACAGACAGTTGTTATTAGAGACAGCCAGTTGTTATTAGAGACAGACAGACAGTTGTTATTAGAGACAGACAGTTGTTATTAGAGACAGACAGTTGTTATTAGAGACAGACAGTTGTTATTAGAGACAGACAGTTGTTATTAGAGACAGACAGTTGTTATTAGAGACAGACAGTTGTTATTAGAGACAGACAGTTGTTATTAGAGACAGACAGTTGTTATTAGAGAGACAGACAGTTGTTATTAGAGACAGACAGTTGTTATTAGAGACAGACAGTTGTTATTAGAGACAGACAGTTGTTATTAGAGACAGACAGTTGTTATTAGAGACAGACAGTTGTTATTAGAGACAGACAGACAGTTGTTATTAGAGAGACAGACAGTTGTTATTAGAGACAGACAGTTGTTATTAGAGACAGACAGTTGTTATTAGAGACAGACAGTTGTTATTAGAGACAGACAGTTGTTATTAGAGACAGACAGTTGTTATTAGAGACAGACAGTTGTTATTAGAGACAGACAGTTGTTATTAGAGACAGACAGTTGTTATTAGAGACAGACAGTTGTTATTAGAGAGAGACAGTTGTTATTAGAGACAGACAGACAGTTGTTATTAGAGACAGACAGTTGTTATTAGAGAGACAGACAGTTGTTATTAGAGAAAGACAGTTGTTATTAGAGACAGACAGTTGTTATTAGAGACAGACAGTTGTTATTAGAGACAGACAGACAGTTGTTATTAGAGACAGACAGCTGTTATTAGAGACAGACAGTTGTTATTAGAGAGACAGACAGTTGTTATTAGAGACAGACAGCTGTTATTAGAGACAGACAGTTGTTATTAGAGACATACAGTTGTTATTAGAGACAGACAGACAGTTGTTATTAGAGGCAGACAGTTGTTATTAGAGACAGACAGTTGTTATTAGAGACAGACAGTTGTTATTAGAGACAGACAGTTGTTATTAGAGACAGACAGTTGTTATTAGAGAGACAGACAGTTGTTATTAGAGACAGACAGACAGTTGTTATTAGAGACAGACAGTTGTTATTAGAGACAGACAGTTGTTATTAGAGACAGACAGTTGTTATTAGAGACAGACAGTTGATATTAGAGACAGACAGTTGTTATTAGAGACAGACAGACAGTTGTTATTAGAGGCAGACAGTTGTTATTAGAGACAGCAGTTGTTATTAGAGACAGACAGTTGTTATTAGAGACAGACAGTTGTTATTAGAGAGACAGACAGTTGTTATTAGAGACAGACAGTTGTTATTAGAGACAGACAGTTGTTATTAGAGACAGTTGTTATTAGAGACAGACAGTTGTTATTAGAGACAGACAGACAGTTGTTATTAGAGACAGACAGTTGTTATTAGAGACAGACAGTTGTTATTAGAGACAGACAGACAGTTGTTATTAGAGACAGACAGCTGTTATTAGAGACAGACAGTTGTTATTAGAGACAGACAGTTGTTATTAGAGACAGACAGTTGTTATTAGAGACAGACAGTTGTTATTAGAGACAGACAGTTGTTATTAGAGACAGACAGTTGTTATTAGAGACAGACAGTTGTTATTAGAGACAGACAGTTGTTATTAGAGACAGACAGACAGTTGTTATTAGAGACAGACAGACAGTTGTTATTAGAGACAGACAGTTATTATTAGAGACAGACAGACAGTTGTTATTAGAGACAGACAGTTGTTATTAGAGACAGACAGTTGTTATTAGAGACAGACAGTTGTTATTAGAGACAGACAGTTGTTATTAGAGACAGACAGTTGTTATTAGAGACAGACAGCTGTTATTAGAGACAGACAGACAGTTGTTATTAGAGACAGACAGCTGTTATTAGAGAGACAGACAGTTGTTATTAGAGACAGACAGCTGTTATTAGAGACAGACAGACAGTTGTTATTAGAGACAGACAGCTGTTATTAGAGACAGACAGTTGTTATTAGAGACAGACAGACAGTTGTTATTAGAGACAGACAGCTGTTATTAGAGACAGACAGACAGTTGTTATTAGAGACAGACAGCTGTTATTAGAGACAGACAGACAGTTGTTATTAGAGACAGACAGCTGTTATTAGAGACAGACAGTTGTTATTAGAGACAGACAGTTGTTATTAGAGACAGACAGTTGTTATTAGAGACAGACAGACAGTTGTTATTAGAGACAGACAGTTGTTATTAGAGACAGACAGTTGTTATTAGAGACAGACAGTTGTTATTAGAGACAGACAGACAGCTGTTATTAGAGACAGACAGCTGTTATTAGAGAGACAGACAGTTGTTATTAGAGACAGACAGTTGTTATTAGAGACAGACAGCTGTTATTAGAGACAGACAGTTGTTATTAGAGAGACAGACAGTTGTTATTAGAGACAGACAGTTGTTATTAGAGAGACAGACAGTTGTTATTAGAGAGACAGACAGTTGTTATTAGAGACAGACAGTTGTTATTAGAGACAGACAGTTGTTATTAGAGAGACAGACAGTTGTTATTAGAGAGACAGACAGTTGTTATTAGAGACAGAGAGACAGTTGTTATTAGAGACAGACAGACAGTTGTTATTAGAGACAGACAGCTGTTATTAGAGACAGACAGACAGTTGTTATTAGAGACAGACAGTTGTTATTAGAGACAGACAGTTGTTATTAGAGACAGACAGTTGTTATTAGAGACAGACAGTTGTTATTAGAGACAGACAGTTGTTATTAGAGACAGACAGTTGTTATTAGAGAGACAGACAGTTGTTATTAGAGACAGACAGTTGTTATTAGAGACAGACAGTTGTTATTAGAGACAGACAGTTGTTATTAGAGAGACAGACAGTTGTTATTAGAGACAGACAGTTGTTATTAGAGACAGACAGTTGTTATTAGAGACAGAGAGTTGTTATTAGAGAGACAGACAGCTGTTATTAGAGACAGACAGCTGTTATAAGAGACAGACAGACAGCTGTTATTAGAGACAGACAGTTGTTATTAGACAGACAGACAGTTGTTATTAGAGACAGACAGTTGTTATTAGAGACAGACAGTTGTTATTAGAGAGACAGACAGTTGTTATTAGAGACAGACAGTTGTTATTAGAGACAGACAGTTGTTATTAGAGACAGAGAGTTGTTATTAGAGAGACAGACAGCTGTTATTAGAGACAGACAGCTGTTATAAGAGACAGACAGACAGCTGTTATTAGAGACAGACAGTTGTTATTAGAGAGACAGACAGTTGTTATTAGAGACAGACAGTTGTTATTAGAGACAGACAGACAGCTGTTATTAGAGACAGACAGTTGTTATTAGAGAGACAGACAGTTGTTATTAGAGACAGACAGTTGTTATTAGAGACAGACAGCTGTTATTAGAGACAGACAGTTGTTATTAGAGACAGACAGTTGTTATTAGAGAGACAGACAGTTGTTATTAGAGACAGACAGTTGTTATTAGAGACAGTTGTTATTAGAGACAGACAGTTGTTATTAGAGACAGCAGTTGTTATTAGAGACAGACAGTTGTTATTAGAGACAGACAGTTGTTATTAGAGACAGACAGTTGTTATTAGAGACAGACAGTTGTTATTAGAGACAGACAGTTGTTATTAGAGAGACAGACAGTTGTTATTAGAGACAGACAGTTGTTATTAGAGACAGACAGTTGTTATTAGAGACAGACAGACAGTTGTTATTAGAGACAGACAGTTGTTATTAGAGACAGACAGTTGTTATTAGAGACAGACAGACAGTTGTTATTAGAGACAGACAGCTGTTATTAGAGACAGACAGTTGTTATTAGAGACAGACAGTTGTTATTAGAGACAGACAGTTGTTATTAGAGAGAGACAGTTGTTATTAGAGACAGACAGTTGTTATTAGAGACAGACAGTTGTTATTATAGACAGACAGTTGTTATTATAGACAGACAGTTGTTATTAGAGACAGACAGTTGTTATTAGAGACAGACAGTTGTTATTAGAGACAGACAGTTGTTATTAGAGACAGACAGTTGTTATTAGAGACAGACAGTTGTTATTATAGACAGACAGTTGTTATTAGAGACAGACAGTTGTTATTAGAGACAGACAGTTGTTATTAGAGACAGAGAGACAGTTGTTATTAGAGACAGACAGTTGTTATTAGAGACAGACAGTTGTTATTAGAGACAGACAGTTGTTATTAGAGACAGACAGTTGTTATTAGAGGCAGACAGTTGTTATTAGAGACAGACAGTTGTTATTAGAGACAGACAGTTGTTATTAGAGACAGACAGTTGTTATTAGAGACAGACAGTTGTTATTAGAGACAGACAGACAGTTGTTATTAGAGACAGACAGTTATTATTAGAGACAGACAGACAGTTGTTATTAGAGACAGACAGTTGTTATTAGAGACAGACAGTTGTTATTAGAGACAGACAGTTGTTATTAGAGACAGACAGTTGTTATTAGAGACAGACAGTTGTTATTAGAGACAGACAGCTGTTATTAGAGAGACAGACAGTTGTTATTAGAGACAGACAGCTGTTATTAGAGACAGACAGTTGTTATTAGAGACAGACAGTTGTTATTAGAGACAGACAGACAGTTGTTATTAGAGACAGACAGTTGTTATTAGAGACAGACAGTTGTTATTAGAGACAGACAGTTGTTATTAGAGACAGACAGTTGTTATTAGAGACAGACAGTTGTTATTAGAGACAGACAGTTGTTATTAGAGACAGACAGTTGTTATTAGAGACAGACAGCTGTTATTAGAGAGACAGACAGTTGTTATTAGAGACAGACAGCTGTTATTAGAGACAGACAGTTGTTATTAGAGACAGACAGTTGTTATTAGAGACAGACAGACAGTTGTTATTAGAGACAGACAGTTGTTATTAGAGACAGACAGTTGTTATTAGAGACAGACAGTTGTTATTAGAGACAGACAGTTGTTATTAGAGACAGACAGCTGTTATTAGAGAGACAGACAGTTGTTATTAGAGACAGACAGTTGTTATTAGAGACAGACAGTTGTTATTAGAGACAGACAGCTGTTATTAGAGACAGACAGTTGTTATTAGAGAGACAGACAGTTGTTATTAGAGACAGACAGTTGTTATTAGAGAGACAGACAGTTGTTATTAGAGAGACAGACAGTTGTTATTAGAGACAGACAGTTGTTATTAGAGACAGACAGTTGTTATTAGAGACAGACAGTTGTTATTAGAGACAGACAGTTGTTATTAGAGAGACAGACAGTTGTTATTAGAGACAGACAGTTGTTATTAGAGACAGACAGACAGTTGTTATTAGAGACAGACAGTTGTTATTAGAGACAGACAGACAGTTGTTATTAGAGACAGACAGTTGTTATTAGAGACAGACAGTTGTTATTAGAGACAGACAGACAGTTGTTATTAGAGACAGACAGTTGTTATTAGAGACAGACAGACAGTTGTTATTAGAGACAGACAGTTGTTATTAGAGACAGACAGTTGTTATTAGAGACAGACAGTTGTTATTAGAGACAGACAGTTGTTATTAGAGACAGACAGTTGTTATTAGAGACAGACAGTTGTTATTAGAGACAGACAGTTGTTATTAGAGAGAGACAGTTGTTATTAGAGACATACAGTTGTTATTAGAGAGACAGACAGTTGTTATTAGAGACAGACAGACAGTTGTTATTAGAGACAGACAGTTGTTATTAGAGGCAGACAGTTGTTATTAGAGACAGACAGACAGTTGTTATTAGAGACAGACAGTTGTTATTAGAGACAGACAGTTGTTATTAGAGACAGACAGTTGTTATTAGAGACAGACAGTTGTTATTAGAGGCAGACAGTTGTTATTAGAGACAGACAGTTGTTATTAGAGACAGACAGTTGTTATTAGAGACAGACAGTTGTTATTAGAGACAGACAGACAGTTGTTATTAGAGACAGACAGTTGTTATTAGAGACAGCAGTTGTTATTAGAGACAGACAGTTGTTATTAGAGACAGACAGACAGCTGTTATTGGAGACAGACAGTTGTTATTAGAGACAGACAGTTGTTATTAGAGAGACAGACAGTTGTTATTGGAGACAGACAGTTGTTATTAGAGACAGACAGTTGTTATTAGAGAGACAGACAGTTGTTATTAGAGACAGACAGTTGTTATTAGAGACAGACAGACAGCTGTTATTAGAGACAGACAGTTGTTATTAGAGGCAGACAGTTGTTATTAGAGAGACAGACAGTTGTTATTGGAGACAGACAGTTGTTATTAGAGACAGACAGTTGTTATTAGAGAGACAGACAGTTGTTATTAGAGACAGACAGTTGTTATTAGAGACAGACAGACAGCTGTTATTAGAGACAGACAGTTGTTATTAGAGGCAGACAGTTGTTATTAGAGACAGACAGTTGTTATTAGAGACAGACAGTTGTTATTAGAGAGACAGACAGTTGTTATTAGAGACAGACAGTTGTTATTAGAGACAGACAGACAGCTGTTATTAGAGACAGACAGTTGTTATTAGAGGCAGACAGTTGTTATTAGAGAGACAGACAGTTGTTATTAGAGACAGACAGTTGTTATTAGAGACAGACAGTTGTTATTAGAGACAGACAGTTGTTATTAGAGACAGACAGTTGTTATTAGAGACAGACAGTTGTTATTAGAGACAGACAGTTGATATTAGAGACAGACAGTTGTTATTAGAGAGACAGACAGTTGTTATTAGAGACAGACAGTTGTTATTAGAGACAGACAGACAGTTGTTATTAGAGACAGACAGTTGTTATTAGAGACAGACAGTTGTTATTAGAGACAGACAGACAGTTGTTATTAGAGACAGACAGTTGTTATTAGAGACAGACAGTTGTTATTAGAGAGACAGACAGTTGTTATTAGAGACAGACAGTTGTTATTAGAGACAGACAGACAGTTGTTATTAGAGACAGACAGTTGTTATTAGAGACAGACAGTTGTTATTAGAGACAGACAGACAGTTGTTATTAGAGACAGACAGTTGTTATTAGAGACAGACAGTTGTTATTAGAGACAGACAGACAGTTGTTATTAGAGACAGACAGACAGTTGTTATTAGAGACAGACAGTTGTTATTAGAGAGACAGACAGTTGTTATTAGAGACAGACAGTTGTTATTAGAGGCAGACAGTTGTTATTAGAGAGACAGACAGTTGTTATTAGAGACAGACAGTTGTTATTAGAGACAGACAGACAGTTGTTATTAGAGACAGACAGTTGTTATTAGAGACAGACAGTTGTTATTAGAGACAGACAGTTGTTATTAGAGAGACAGACAGTTGTTATTAGAGACAGACAGTTGTTATTAGAGAGAGACAGTTGTTATTAGAGACAGACAGTTGTTATTAGAGACAGACAGACAGTTGTTATTAGAGACAGACAGTTGTTATTAGAGACAGACAGACAGTTGTTATTAGAGAGACAGACAGTTGTTATTAGAGACAGACAGTTGTTATTAGAGACAGACAGACAGCTGTTATTAGAGACAGACAGTTGTTATTAGAGACAGACAGACAGCTGTTATTAGAGACAGACAGTTGTTATTAGAGACAGACAGTTGTTATTAGAGACAGACAGTTATTATTAGAGACAGACAGTTGTTATTAGAGACAGACAGTTGTTATTAGAGACAGACAGTTGTTATTAGAGACAGACAGACAGTTGTTATTAGAGACAGACAGACAGTTGTTATTAGAGACAGACAGTTGTTATTAGAGACAGACAGTTGTTATTAGAGAGACAGACAGTTGTTATTAGAGACAGACAGTTGTTATTAGAGACAGACAGTTGTTATTAGAGACAGAGAGACAGTTGTTATTAGAGACAGACAGTTGTTATTAGAGACAGACAGTTGTTATTAGAGAGACAGACAGTTGTTATTAGAGACAGACAGCTGTTATTAGAGACAGAGAGACAGTTGTTATTAGAGACAGACAGACAGTTGTTATTAGAGACAGACAGTTGTTATTAGAGACAGACAGTTTTTATTAGAGACAGACAGTTGTTATTAGATACAGACAGTTGTTATTAGAGACAGACAGACAGTTGTTATTAGAGACAGACAGACAGTTGTTATTAGAGACAGACAGTTGTTATTAGAGACAGACAGTTGTTATTAGAGAGACAGACAGCTGTTATTAGAGACAGACAGTTGTTATTAGAGACAGACAGTTGTTATTAGAGACAGACAGTTGTTATTAGAGAGACAGACAGTTGTTATTAGAGACAGACAGTTGTTATTATAGACAGAGAGACAGTTGTTATTAGAGACAGACAGTTGTTATTAGAGACAGACAGTTGTTATTAGAGACAGACAGTTGTTATTAGAGACAGACAGTTGTTATTAGAGACAGACAGTTGTTATTAGAGACAGAGAGACAGTTGTTATTAGAGACAGACAGTTGTTATTAGAGACAGACAGTTGTTATTAGAGACAGACAGTTGTTATTAGAGACAGACAGTTGTTATTAGAGACAGACAGACAGTTGTTATTAGAGAGAGACAGTTGTTATTAGAGAGAGACAGTTGTTATTAGAGACAGACAGTTGTTATTAGAGACAGACAGTTGTTATTAGAGACAGACAGTTGTTATTAGAGACATACAGTTGTTATTAGAGACAGACAGTTGTTATTAGAGACAGACAGTTGTTATTAGAGACAGACAGACAGTTGATATTAGAGACAGACAGACAGTTGATATTAGAGACAGACAGTTGTTATTAGAGACAGACAGTTGTTATTAGAGAGAGACAGTTGTTATTAGAGACAGACAGTTGTTATTAGAGACAGACAGTTGTTATTAGAGACAGACAGTTGTTATTAGAGACAGACAGTTGTTATTAGAGACAGACAGTTGATATTAGAGACAGACAGACAGTTGATATTAGAGACAGACAGTTGTTATTAGAGACAGACAGTTGTTATTAGAGACAGACAGTTGTTATTAGAGACAGACAGTTGTTATTAGAGACAGACAGTTGTTATTAGAGACAGACAGTTGTTATTAGAGACAGACAGTTGTTATTAGAGACAGACAGACAGTTGTTATTAGAGAGACAGACAGTTGTTATTAGAGAGACAGACAGTTGTTATTAGAGACAGACAGACAGTTGTTATTAGAGACAGACAGACAGTTGTTATTAGAGACAGACAGTTGTTATTAGAGACAGACAGTTGTTATTAGAGAGACAGACAGTTGTTATTAGAGACAGACAGTTGTTATTAGACACAGTTGTTATTAGAGACAGACAGACAGTTGTTATTAGAGAGACAGACAGTTGTTATTAGAGACAGACAGACAGTTGTTATTAGAGACAGACAGTTGTTATTAGAGACAGACAGTTGTTATTAGAGAGACAGACAGTTGATATTAGAGACAGACAGTTGTTATTAGAGACAGACAGTTGTTAATAGAGACAGACAGTTGTTATTAGAGAGACAGACAGTTGTTATTAGAGACAGACAGTTGTTATTAGAGACAGACAGTTGTTATTAGAGACAGACAGTTGTTATTAGAGACAGACAGTTGTTATTAGAGACAGACAGTTGTTATTAGAGGCAGACAGTTGTTATTAGAGACAGACAGTTGTTATTAGAGACAGACAGTTGTTATTAGAGACAGACA